>NC_142030.1:4847387-5150349 GCF_982192425.1 Myodes glareolus
TGCAGGTTGGACACCTCCAGGACTTGAACAAGCTGGGGTCTGCTGTGCAGCTGTACTGGTCTGCCCCTGCCTGGTTTGTTTCCCATTTGGAGAAAGAACATCACGACAGCCGACTTTTCTTCCGGTTTCAGTTTTCTGATCTGTAGGCCTCCATTCTGCCCTGATAATACAGAACTCCCTGGTCACTGCAGGAAAACAAATGCTATGGGGGAAAAGCAACCTCTTCGAAACTTTGTTTTTCAGATGTAAATGAGCACAGCCAATACTCTGGTGGGTTTGTTTCTCTTTTATATGTGCACACACACGTTTTAGGATTCCAAACTTTGCTCTCTATCTGCTTTTATTAACATCTTCATTGATATAATTTTCATTAACATAATTTGATTATGCTTATCCATATGTGGATATAGTGTAACTCAGTAGATTGTTTCTCTAATTATCAGCATTGAAATTGTTTTATTTTAAGGTGCAAGGATGTTGTCAACCTTTTTGATTTTACCCTTATTATTTTGTTTATACTTGATTCCCAGGTGTGGAATTATTAAAACAGACAATGTCAAGATAGCAGTTTTTCATTGTTATGACCCAAACCCTGATAATAAGCCACTTCAGGGAAGATTTACTTTGGCTTGCAGTTTGAGGGGACACAGTCTGCCATGGCAGGGAAGTGTGGTGGCAGACACCGTCCTCAGCTACGGAGGTTGAAGCACAAGGGTGCTCTCTCACAGCTGTGAGCATCAGGAAGAAGAGATCAGATGGAAAATGGGGCTGTCTAGACCATAAACCTCCAAGTGTGTCTCCTGGGGACTCACTTTTAGGAAGACCACACCTCCTAAAAGTTCCACAGTCTCCCAGACAGCACCATCCACATGTGTTCAAACACATGGAGCCTGTGGGGATGTTTCCTGCTCAAACAGCTATGTGTTAGTATATGATAGAAGAATGTGAGAACACAGGGAGGGAAGAAGGGAAGTAGAGAGGGAGATGTAGAAGGGGGAAGATGAGTTGAAGTTGAAGTAGGAGGAGATGGAGAAACTAAAGTAACCCAAAGTGGTTCCAGCCTTAACACTTCCGAGCTTGATCTGTAGGAAAAGGACACATGAATACACATGCCACATGCTTAAATGTTTAGAAGTTGTCAACCTGGAACCAAACAGCTAAATAAAAGTATCCATCCTTCTCTGAAACCATCTGGAAATCTGGGTTCAAATTAAGAACTCTGGGACTCCCTGAAGTTCTGTGGTAGAACATGGTACTGTTGCCCCTGGCCACCCCACTTCTCATGGATTAGTCTCCCATGTTCCCGTCTGTCACTATATCTATCCATCCACCATGAGGACCCTTGTATGTATACATAAACAGACAACCCATGGACAAGCTCCATCTTCATTCCCACAAGCAGACCCCTCTTGCCTGCTCCTTTTTTTCTGGGGCATTGTGGTCCTGTATCTCTAAGCATCTTTGGAAGTGAAGAGAGTCTGTGCATTCCTGGAAACACGCTGGAGGCCACTGGGATTCTCAGGAATTCTAAGTCCTGTGTACTAGGGTATGTACAAGGAAGGCTAGGAATTCCAGTGCTTCCCCCTTGGTCTTAGAGTCTGCCTCAGCAGGGAGAGGCGCTTCCACTTCCCAAAGCCCAGGGTGGTAGACATCCAAAGAAGGCCAGGAGGAAAGTCTGTGAGTAAATATTTCCAGGTATATTTCTCTGGACATGCACTTATATGCTTGTACATAGGCTCAGTTATACACACATAGGAGTAAACACACATACACACACACACTCACACACACACACACTCACTTCTGTACCACAAATAAGATTGTTCTGTACATACTATTTTATCATTCTTTAAAAAACAAGACATATTGTGAATACATTCTCAGGCTAATGAATACATGACCACCAAAGCTAGATTTTATAAGGTGTGTGTTAGTAAGATTTCATGTCTCATCAGACTCATATTATTTTAACTTTAAAATAATTTTTATTTCTTATTGCTATTGTTTATTTATTATTATTAGTGTGTGTGTGTGTGTGTGTGTGTGTGTGTGTGCCACTGTGCGTGTGGAGAGGTCAGAGGACATCTTCCTCTCCTTCACCACGGGTTCCAGGCATTGGGCTTTCGTGAAAAGCATGTTCACCCATGAAGCCATCTCACAGGCCCCATGTCTTATTTAAACCACAGATTTGTTCATGCTGGGTGTGTCTCTGTTTGTGCCATTGCTCATGGAATGATCAGAAAATGGCTGTGTCATTGTTGAGCCACAGTGAAGTTCTCCACATCCACAAAACGCTATGCTTCCATTTGGTGTTTAGACTCCTACCTCCTCTGCCTGTTTAACATAAACCATTCCAAAATATTTAAAAACCTGAAGACAGGAGAAATGATGGGTGGCTAATGGTATTGGCCCATCAGTGGCTGACGAAAAGCTGCAAACTCCCATTGCCAGCCAAGACCTGCTCTTCTACTCTTTAACTCTGAGATTTAGAGGTTCCAAAGTGCAGCCGGGGAAAGTTCTGTCTGCTTCCATAGTTGAGGTGAAGACAAGGCGGAAGTTCTGGATACCAGGGATGCAGGATCCACCCCCGCAGAGGAAACACGGTCGGCTCGTTTCCTGACCCCTAGCCATCTTAGGGCTTCCTATAGGATGATTCAGCCTTTCTCCCTCAGGAAAATATACTATGGCTTGTGACCTTGAAGTTTCTTCCTATGGTGGATGGTGATTGTGGTCTGAAATGCATACTACAGGGTGGTGATTGTCTCAGAGTTTCCCTCCTGGATGGCAGGAAACAGTGTATTACCATCCACATGTTCAGGTAGGCAGACATCACTCTCCCAGGACCAGGCCACGCTTGTTTGTGGAAGGATCTGACAGGTCAGATTAACTCGGAGTCACCCGCTTTTGCAGACAGAAGCAGCTGAGACCCTTTCCTGTTCTTGAGTCCATCTGCTGAGGTTCACCGACATGGTGACATCTAAATGTGTTAAGCGTTTCCCGTCTGTGATAAATCTCCTCTGGGTTTGTCTGTGGGGGCTGACACCGTGGATAGTTACAGAATGTCTTGTGTGTCTCATGTGTGATTTGAAGCCTTGCTCCCCAATCACACTCCAAGCTGGAGACTCCTCAGCACTAGTGGTAGTGATGCCAGATCGGGTGTTCCTTCTCCGTTTTCTTTCCTGCTGTGTGGAAGTCATCCCGCACGCACACCCTTTGGATTCTGTCCGTGCCCTCACTAAGATGGTCGGAACAACGCGCTTGCTTGGAACTCTGATCAATGTCGGTTCATCCTTCCCCTTGGGACTCAGCTGCCCTGGTGCTGTGACTTTTATGGGATGGGTTCATCATGCCTGCCTTCAAGTCCCTGGTGCTTCTTGGAGCCTTCAGTGAAAGGCAAGAATTCACAACCAGAGCCATCAAGTTGGGATCCTGCTAACCTGTTGAAACATCATCACGAGAATGAGACCTGAAGGGTGTGGGAGGGAAAGAGGCCAATAACATCTGGGTGTCACAGTCCCCCTCCTGGGGAACTCCAGCAGCAGAGGGAGAGGTTAAAGAGGAATCCTATGAGGAGCCAGGGCAAAGGACAGGCAGATGGACCAGACCTTAGATGGAGGGAGGATAAGAACACACTGTCTCTAGCAGGGTGATAGCTAATTGAGAGAACCTGTAAGTCTTTGGTGCCAAGCATTGCCTTCTGTCCAGAAGCATTGGTAACAGCTGAGAACTTTCAAAAAGCCTGAATGAATTCTTGGGTTTCTCCCATGGAACCTACTGAATTTCAGTAGAGTGGAGCCTTCCTACCTATGTCTAACGATTCCTTCTTGGGAGCTATACTCCATCTCAATTGTGAGGGCAGCTGGCCTGCATTTTGGATCAGTAAGAACTCTTACAGCAGACAGTTGGTCAACTATTCTGGTCATTACCAGTATCAAGGTGCAATTTGAATTAAAGACCCTCAGGCATTTGATGCTGAGGAGAGGTAAGGGCATAAGACAGGAAACCTAAGCTACAGTGTCTATTGCTAGAACTTCCATCATTTACTTTGTAGCCTTCATCGGTGACCTGGCTGGGTCAGTGGTTTCTATACACAGCTCAAGGGATGCTATATAAATGACACATCATGATGTATACCTATAATCTCAGTGTTCTGGAGACTGGTGCAGGAGGATTGCAGTGAGTCAAAGGGTAACCTGGCTAACGTAGCAAGACCCTATCTCGGGGGGGGGGGGACGGACAACCCAAAAAGTAAAAAAAAAAAAGGGTAATTGGGAAACTCTAGGTGAAGTCTCTAGAGAGTCTGTAACATGCTTCAGTCTGTGAAGATTGGTCTCAGGCCAATGATATCTGAATCTGATTTCTGGAAAATTTGCTCTCTTCCAAGCAATTATAGCTTTACAAGAAATCCAAACTCCTTTTGCATTCAGGCATGGCTCTTGGTCCAAGACTGCCTCACATAACTACGTGGGAGGGCCTTTGCCTCTGACACACATTAGGAGCTACATAGCCGAAGACCCCTTCAGCTTCTCCCGTAGAGAGGGGAGGAGGTGGTGTCTCCCTTTGTCTTCCAGACAGAAGCCGCTGTGATGAGAACGAGGGACGGCCAAGGGCTTCCCGTTTCACATCTCCTGCTGTTGCACTGGCTGCTCTCTCCATTCATCATTTCTTCCAGCCTGGTTGGGTAGAAGTCACTGAGACGTCAACACATCTTCAAGGCCGAGTCATCCTTAGGGACGGAGAAACATTGAAGCTTGCAAAAGAATTGGTATCCCTGTGGTTGTGTGTGCATGGGTGCTGTATCTGCATGTGTGAATGTCTGTGTATGTGTGTATACACCTGTGTTCGCAGGTACATTTATGAGTGTGTATGTGTATACATATGAAGGTCAAAGGACGGATCCGGCATCATCCCTCGATGATCTGTTTTTGAGATAGCGTCTCTCATTCACTTGGAACCTGACCATGTCAACTTCATGTGTGAGGACCCAGAAGTCCACCCGCCTCCAGCTCCCATTGGGCCACCACTGGATTACAAGTGCACGGCACTCCATTTGGCTTTTTACTTCAACCTTCATGATTGGTAGCATGTCTCCACCTTAGAGAGTAACTTCAGAGAAAGTTCCCAAGGACCAAGATGCATCACTGTATCTCTGTCCTGGGTCTCAGCCCCATGTCGATTTTAACACTTGTCTATGAGAAGGCAGCCTTTGCAGGTCCCTGCCCCATCCTAGTGTGGCTCAGGTACTGTGCTAAGAGGAGGGTGGAGCCCTAAAGCAGAGGTTGCCACTTACCACCCAAGATAAATCAGGACAAAAGCATACCCCCCTTTATTAAGGTCAAGGAGAATATAGCTGTTATTAGGTCCTGGCTGCCTGTCAACTTCATTATCTCTGACCCTAACAGACAGAATTATTGACAGTGGCCAGTGTTACTGGCCTCCTTTTCTTAACATAAAGATCTCCCAGTGGCCATCTTAGAGGCAAGGGACCTCTACTTAGTGCACAAGGGTTTGGGGTAAAGCTATAAGCCGTAGAGCCCTGTAGTCTGTGGGTTGGAATCAGTCATGGGCAAAGCAAACCAGCAAGGTTCTGTCTACTCTTTACTCATTTCTGAGCCTTTGTCTGTAGCTCACGGAGTCACAAGGCCATTCTACACACATCCATGCCTGTCCATACTCTCGTAGCTTGCCAGGCCTGAGTTGGACCGGATCCTCCTTACCTCAGCCATCTAGGGACCGTGTAGGCAGGAGGCCAGAGGGGATCAGGCTTCCCCAGGGAAACAGCTGTCTTTGGAGAGCCCTGCGCAGCAGGTACAGCTTTCGCAGAGTGTGGACCCAGAAGACTAACAAGCCAGCTTAGGGAAACTGATGAAGAGCACCCTGATTCCTAGAGTCATGCCTCCATAGCAATGTTGCCACAACTGTTTCTGACCAGAACCTGAACTCCAAGGTTCCATCCAGCGGTGGAAATGAACATTTACCTTACCACGTTAGGGGAAGATTTGTGCACCGTGCCCTGTTTACCGGCCTTCTTTCTTCCTCCTTCCCATCGTGTACGTTAGGAAGGTGGAGATCTCTTCCTCATTTCTTGGTCTCCCTTGTCTTGTCTTTGTCCCTTGTCTCTCTGCCTTGTTTATAGTGGCTGTTTCCATTTGAATGTTGTTCTGAGAAGAATGATCAGTATTGAAGAAGAGTCACACTGCCTCAGATGTCCAGACCCTGAGTCGGGTGCAAGACTTGGTTCAAATATTTGGGATTGTCATTCACAGCAGGGAATGCATCTTGAGTATTCTCTCTCTCTCTCTCTCTCTCTCTCTCTGTGTGTGTGTGTGTGTGTGTGTATGCGTGCATGCACGCACACACTATGTTTTGTTCCTACCTATTTCACTTTGACAATTTCTAGTTGTGTCCTGCTCATGGGCCATGGCCTCCCTCAGGTTGTGGTTTGAGTACTACTGCCTGGGAGATGAGTCCCTTTCAGCTCCCTCTGTGAAGGCCAAGGGAGTGGGAGGTAGCCTGGGGAGGGGCTGGCACTGCAGATTGCCCATGCGGCTGCTTGGAGGATGCAGAGCCAGCAGCACATGGAAGGAACAGTACAGGGCTCTTGCATTGGCCAGTCCTCACTCTGTGGATAAACAGAAGACACCAGCCTTCAGTGCCTGCAATCTGCTACCTCTCAAGAGCTTTCCAACTCAGCCAGAGTGAGGAAGGAGGCTTGATTAGAGAGAAGGGATTTGTGCTGACCAGTGTGCCTCTAGCTCATGCATCGAAGGCTTCTTTGGCTGTCTCAGTGCTTATTGAGAGCAAGACATTCTGTGGAAGGATTAGGACAGAGGGACAAATGATTTGGTGGCGCATAGCCCCAGGTGGCTTTCTTCCTTTTCTGATGCCTCTCTCCATCACCGTGTGCTCCACAGAACACGCCATCTGGGGGCTTTGGTGCAGAGAATGGCTGGGATTCTGAGAGCCAGCTGAGTCTCTGCTAAGCCAATGTGTCCCTGAGAAGAGGGTACACTGAGTCCAGGGTAGGCATCCGGGCTGCCTCAGTTGGAAATGGCTCTGCCAGTCTCCATGGGGACTTATGGGAGCCAGCTCTCTCTGCAAAGAGTGTTAGCAGAGGGAGGCATGCCCTCTGGCTAGCAGTTCGGCGAGATAGGAGGTAAGTAAAATGATTTTTGCAGAAAAGACTAGCCGATTCTCTTACCATCTCTAGTTCTCTGCGTGAGAAAGGTGAAGGCTCTCGAAACAGATGTTTCTACTTACCCTTTGGTGCCATGTGTCTACTTCGGTAGCCTCAGGCTGTGAAAAATAGTAGAAAGTAGTGCGAGGCAGGGCCCCAGCTTCTAAGAGGCTTCATAATCCAATCAGGAATGGTATTAATAATGGAAGTTTGATAATACACAGGGCAAGAGAAAATGAAAAAAAAAGTGTAAAATGGGACCAAAGTAGCACCTAGGAGCTACTTGTGGGTGGGAGAAAATGTGGAGACACCGTGGTGGTGTGGTAGGCACGAGGCAGAAGACGAAGGGGGTCACATGGCAGGAGAAGCAGCCCTAAGAGGTTATTGGTGTCTAACTGATTAAGTGTCCTTGGGATTCAGCATCCGAAAGCGTAATCTTCAGGTGGCATATGTGTCCACTCAAGAGTTGCACAGAGTGCAAAGTGGACACCCACTGGAGAAAAGGGTGAGTGGGGGGGGTCTGTGGAAGACAAGACACTAGAATGATCTGCTGAGATTGAGATACATTTCCAGAGAGTCTGGCTGTGGAGAGTCCCTGACCCACACAGACCAGTGCTGTCCTTACCCTCCTCCTGCCTTCGGTACACATTGTTGCTTCATTTCTGTCTCTGTATGCAAAATAATAGGCAAACCAAGCTCAACCTACTTCTGGGTCTCCCTAGGGGGTTCCCATGGGAGCACTGTATGGTAGTTGCCTGGCACCATCCCCTCTGTGGAGAAGTTAGGGATGTCTCCAGGTCTGATGGGAGGAGCAGCAAGCACGGCTGCTGGGCACCAGCATTGGGCCTCTCTCGCATCGATGGGTTTGCATTGGTTGAATTGTACAATAGACATCAGGGGCCCCGGAGGAGGCTGTGGTATCTGGATGCGGAGATGGGAAGGGGAACATAGATCTCAGTGCTATAGACAGAATCTGAGTTGTCTCCACGATGCTGTGTGGTAGAGGTTTGGTCGCCAGCCTACAGAGCTGTTGGAAGATACCGGAAGTTTTAAAGGACTTGGAATCTTAGGGGAGTTTTAGGTCATTGGGGGCGTATTCTTGAAGGGATTTTCAGGCCCTGGATCCTTCCTGTTCCCCTTCATCTTTGTTTCCTGGCCATCATCAGCCTAAGGACCTCTTCTACCCTCCACTCCTGTAGCCATGTGTCATGCCACCCAAGACCCAAAGCAAGGGCATGCAGTGCCCATACTTAGAACCCTTTGAAGCCCCAATGAATCTCTTTCCCTCCTAAGTTGCCTTAAATATTTTGTCATGCGACAGAAAGCTGATTAACACGCCGATATTAGTCTGTTTCATTTTAAAATGTGTTCAGTGTTTCCTCCATGCCAGCGTCATGCTGCCTGTGTGTCTGTGGCCCAGAACAGCACAGTCCCATGCTTAGCAGTGGATCCCCATCAAGAAGGTAAATACTGGAAACAAGTCATGAAAATACGGACAAGATTTTCCTCTTCTGTTTTTAAGGGAATTGGGTAGGAGAATATTCACGTTCCTGCAAAATGAAAGCACACTCCTCCTCACGCCCTCACCAGGGACATCAGGGACATCGGCTGATGCCCCAGTGTCCTCACTTCCCAGGGTCCTGCTGAAGGGCAGTTGGCTAGTGCTGACGTTGGGCTCACCAGGACAAAGACACTCTGCAGTGTTAACACCAGAGTTGGAGACCGAGAGAGCCCTAAGGAACGTGATATTGTTCTGGCCGAGGGTCTTCATCAAAGAGGTGTTGACAAAAGGTTCTTTCTTAGGGTGACAGATGTGAGACGGGCCGGGAATTAGGGAATTGCTCTCTGCATCCTTGTTTCTCTGGGGAATTGGTTCTTCCTCATGATTTATTTTTCTGCTTTGAAATATTTCATTCATTCACCCCACAACTCATTCCCGGCATTTCATCAACATGCCACTATGAAAAACTGGACCAACTGGTTTTTTTTTTCCTTTAACACTGAAAAAAAAAGTTTCTTCATTCAGTGGTACTAGGTAATTTTCCCTTCTAAAAAGTGGTTTCTTATTGAAAATGAAATTTTAAACCAGGAACCTGGAGAATGGGGACAAAGCCAGCTGTCTGGTGACCCCGTGGAACTTACACGTAGTCAGCAGCATAAGTAACCTCCAAGCATCATGGGTAACCTTCCCCACAGTAGCATCGTGGGTAATCTTCCCTACAGGCCTACTGAGAATGCTGAACATGAGACCATGTATGTAAAATATGCACATGTACCGAGGCATAGGAGGGATTTTTCAGGTGTAAGACATGAAGAGCCCATGCTCAGGGCCAGACACCTGGGTTCCTATCATATATTTATTACTTACTGGCTGTGTGTCTATTAGTATATTATTTGTTGCTAAAGTGAGAGGCAGCATGCAACGGTTGGCTTTTAACCACTATCAACTTGTTACCACTTGTCACCTGGACAGAGTCTCAAGAGAGTAACTGTGGGCACGTCTGCTCAGGATCGTCTTGAGTGTTGATTGAGGTGAGCTCCCTGTGGGTGGCACTCTTCCCTAGGTAGGTGGTTCTGCGCTGTACAAGAACACTAGCTGAGTATCCGCGAGCCTGAGAGCCAGCATGCAGCATCCCTCCTGGTTCCTGTGGCACTTCTTTGGCTGTGGGTGAGTTTCTTGGTTAGAGATCATGCTCTGTGGACAGCAAGCAGGCTCGCCTTCAAGTTCATAGCTTTGAGTTCTCGCCTTGAGCTCGGGACCAGGTTATGACCTGGCTTTATCAGCCCCTTTCTCCTCAAAGTCGTTTTATGGCCAAGGTGTTTGTCACAATAATAGGGATGAAGCTGCAACAGCTTACGTCCAGACAGACGTTCTGAGAGTTTGTCGCAGAGTGCATAGGGGAGCCATAGTTATTATGCAAAGACAACATACTCTAGTCATTATCATGGTTTTTGATTATTTTCTGTCTTGGGATGACTCATGTGACCTTTCTACAGTTTTCTTAGTAATATTTCATTTGGAACCATCTCAGAAATTAACCTATAGCCAAGGCTACTGATGTCAGTGAAAGGTGAGGCCAAGGAGTGCACTGTGCAGGAAGCAGCTCTGCAGTGTTTCTGGGGTGGAGCCGTCTTGGGGTGAGTTCACTTCTGTTCATATAAGACACATCCCTAACTGTACACTATCAGGGTGCAAACCATCAAACTAGGGGGTTCCCATGGGGCCACTGTACGGTAGTTGCCTGGCACCATCCCCTCTGTGGAGAAGTTAGGGGTGTCTCCAGGTCTGATGGGAGGAGCAGCAGGCATGGCTGCTGGGCACCAGCGTTAGACCCCTCTCGCATCGATGGGTTTGCATTGGTTGAATTGTGCAATAGACATCAGGGGCCTGGAGGAGGCTGAGGTATCTGGATGTGGAGATGGGAAGAGGAGCATAGATCTCAGTGCTATAGACAGAATCTGAGTTGTCTCCTCGATATTGTGTGGTAGAGGTTTGTGAGAGATTATCTTAATTACATTAATTGATGTGGGAAGGTCCAGCCCAGTGTGGGCGACACCATTCCCTAGGCAGGAGCCCTGAACTATGTAAGAGCAGAGATATCAAGTTGCAAGCAAGCAAGCATGTTCTCACGTTCGTGTCTCTCTGCTTTCGACTGTGGATGTCACATGACTAGCTGTTTGAAGTTCTTGCCTTGGTCTCCCTGTGTAGACAGAAGTTTCTGTCCCACTTGGTCCCATAGCTGTTTGGTCCCAAATAAACACATGGAAGGGTATATTAATTATGAACTATTTGGTCTAGTGCTCAGGCTTATTACTCACTAACTCTTACAACTTACATTAACCTGTAATTTTTATCTATGTTTAGCAATGTGGCTTGGTACCTTTTCTCAGTGAGGCATTTTCATCTTGCTTCCTCTAGTCTGTCTGGTGACTGCATCTCTGCTTTTCCTCTTCCCAGAATTCTTCTAGTCTGGTCTCCCTACATATATATACTTCCTGCCTGGCTACTGGCCAATCAGTGTTTTATTAAACCAATATAAGTGACAATCTTTACAATGTACAAGAGCATTATCCCACGGCATCCCTGTAATGATGGACTGGAATCATCATTTGAAATAACCCCATTATCCCATAAATTGATTTTTGTCGGGATATTTTTATCATGGTGCCAGGGTGAGACAAGAACACTGTCCTAGTAAACAGTCATAAGGTGGGAAATCTCGAATTAATGGTTAGCTTAATTTCTCATCGAGGATTAAAATTCTTCTCAGTAGCTCACTCTTCCATCCTTCCCTAGAATATGTCTAGGTCTCCACACCAACCAGGAAGCTCTAGCACCACAAGAAAATCTACCAAGACCTGTGTTTCTCTCTTATACATCTCAAGAAAAACTGGTGCATTTCCAGGACTAAAGAAAGTAAAATTTAGCCTTCAGGTACACAGCAGAGGACTCAGTAACCACATTTAATGAGCTTAGCTTGTTCCAGGCCTGTGGAAGGAGCAGTGGCCTTTCAGAAGAAGACCTAGGTGAGCCAACTGCAGCTTGACATTCAAGAAAGCATCGAAATAAAGTATGGGCAGGAAGCAACTGGGCTCAATGATTTGAAAATTAAGGTAGGATAGGTCTTAGGCAAGGGAAGCACGCGGCAGAGGGCAGAAGGATACGGTACCCATCTCTAACTGTGAGTTCAGTTCAGGGGTGTGCATTCTTAGATATGGACTCCAGTATTCTAAGACATTCAGAAGATGTAATCTAACCAGTGTTCCCAATGTCGGCAAGTCTCTGAAGACTGAAAATGCCTGCTGTGTCCCCAGCACTAGAGATTGCCCTCTGCCGGTTTCTCCAGATCATTCCCTGTGTGCATAGCTATCTTAATATCAGCAAACTGCCACTGTTTTGTCATTCCCGTTATGGTTTGGCTCTCAACTCTGTGATGATGCTGTGGGAAAGCAGAACCTTCAGAAAGTGGGTCCTTAATGAAAGGAAGTCTGGGCATGTGTGCCCTTGAAGGGAAGAGCCTCCTGTCTCTCCTTTTTGCTCCTTGGCCATCATGGGATGAGTAGATTTGCTGTGCCTTGCACTCACGCCACTATATAACCCTTATCGCAGACCTGCAGAAGCGTGTCCAGGTGACCATAGACCAGAGCACCTGAAACTGTGGGCCATGGCACCTATCCCTTTAAATTGCTTGCCTGAGTATTTCTGTCACAGACGTGGGAAGCTGGATGCCACAATGTTCCAATGGATGGGTCAGAGATTGGGGCAGGTTCTGCTAGGCAATTCTTTCACTCCAGTTGTATCTGTTGGATCACTTGATGGCATTCAGTTTGTATCTGGGCTGGTCTCTGTGGTTCAAGATGATGTAAGTCACAGGACTTGTATCCTGGTGAAGGGACTAGAAGACCCTCCTTGTGTTACCCCTCTCCTTCCCCATGCTCTCTTGGCCTCTCCTTGTGGTTTGCTCCAATGGGATGCTCAGCCTACTTGGCACAGATAGAAACAGTGTGTACTTTGAGCAATCAGGACCAAAATGGACAGCTTGGGTTTCTACCCGATTCTGTTAGCGCTGGTAGGGGCTGGTCCTGAGTCAAGAGGGGGCGAGCTGAAACATCAAAATCTCCAGAAGTCCATGAGAGGGATGACAAAGGACCACAGCTGGTCTCCCTCCTCTGAGTCCCCAGCTACTCAGGAAGAGATTATCAAATGAGAATTGGAGGCTTGGTAGCCACCCCCCACACACACTTCTTCCAGGTCAGTCTAGGCTAGACTCCAGAAGTCACGCTTACCCACCAGTCTGTTACTGCTTCTCACAGAGGATCCATACCTATTAGGGTGAGGTCAAGGGCTAGGCAGTGAGCAATGTGTTTGTCTCGGAAGCACAAGGACCTGAGTGTGATCCCCAGAGTCCATGTGAAAAAGCCTATTCCCTGGCCCCAGAAATGGGGAGATGGCTTAACAGGTAAAATCTTTTCCATACCAGCATGGTTTTCCAGAACCCATGGAATGCTGGGTAGGTGTGGCAGTCTGCCTGTAATTCCAGCTCTGAGTGGAAACAGCGGAGCTCTGGGTTTGTTTGAGAAATCATGCCTCAATGAATAAGGTGGAAAGCAATTAAAGAAGGCTCCTGATGTCAGCTGTTGGCCTAACACACACACACACACACACACACATACACACACACACAGTACTTGCACATAAGTGCACCCACACAGCGATGTATATAACAAGGTGAACAGAGCCTGAGGAACGACACTCGAGGTTGTCCTCATCCTCCATGCACATACATGCATGGGAACTTACACCCACCTGCATACACATGAACACAAACACACATACACACAGAACTATCTAAAGGGTTGATCCCTATACATTAAACCACAGAGAAGAGCTATTCCTGTCCACAAGGCCATTCTCCACCACACTGGCTCACACTTCTCCCACTTGAACTATAGCCTCTTGCTTGGAAGGAGCTTTTGATTTCTTCCTTTTTGTGCCCAGTGGGCACCCTAGGCTGGTGTGGAAGATCCAGCGGCAAATTAAATGCATTTCAAATAACGAGAGGACAGCACTCTCTCCCCACAGCCCCCACTGCTCTCGGGATTGTGGAAGGATTATTTACTGTGTTTGCCTTGACTTGAGCTATTTAATTTTTCCAAAACAGATTCAGGGGATTGATTAATGGCATTCCCCACTAAAAGTCAGAAATGTCAGCAAGACACGTAGAAGCTGGTGTCATTCTGGACTAGAACAATTGATATAGCTGAGAAACAGGGACCTGTGCCAAGTATTCTTCAGGCTAGGGGGTCATGCCACTTTTTTGCTAGGCGACGAATATATATAAGGTCATGAGTTTGGGTGATTGGGGCTGACTAGGTATTGTGCTAATAATAGGAGGGATCACACGACACTCAAGTCACCTCCAAAGCGGCTTGGGGGGGTGGTAAATGTAAGTGCCTGGAGTTGAGGACATTTCCTCAAATATTCCCTGATGTACAAAAATAGACTGAAGGAATTAAACACGGGATGGAGAGAACCGTGAGGATGGGGTGACTTCTGCTCTAAGGGCTGCTGTGCTGTGCAAGGGGAGCGTTAGGAGCAGAATGAGCTGCATGATGTGGGGTCCACACTAGAGCAGCCAAGCACAAATGATGGGGCCCCTCTGAGCACAGGGCCCTGGGAGAGCTCATAAGTCGAGTACCTAGGAAGTGTGCTCCCTGACCTTGTCTCCTTCCTTCCTTCCTTCCTTCCTTCCTTCCTTCCTTCCTTCCTTCCTTCCTTCCTTCCTTTCTTTCTTTTTCTTTCTTCTTTCCTCCCTCCCTCCCTCCCTCCCTTCCTCCCTCCTCTTTTGCTTCAATCTTTCACTATACTGTTCATCACTTGACTTGTTATCATCTGAGAATTTTATCCACGCATATAAAGTACTTTGGTCAAATTTAACCTTCGTTCCCTGTCCCCAGTTCCTATTCTATACTTTCCACCCCTTTCTCCTCGCAGCTTCGTGTACTCTGATTTTACACTTACTGAACCCGGCTAGTGCTGTCTGTCTGTGCATGGGCAGAGGGCCATCTACTGTAGCATGGCTGCCTCTCGGGATCCACATCCCTGAAGGAAACCAATTCTCCCTCCCTAAGTTCCTGTCTTAGTCTGGGTGACTATTGCTGAGATGAAGGACCATGACTGAAGCAGCTTGGGGAGTTCGTTATCAAAATAAGCAAGGACAGAAACTCACACAGGGCAGGAAGCTGGAGGCAGGAACGGATACAGAGGCCCCAAAGAGATGCTGCTTACTGGCTTGCTCAGACTGCTTTCTTATAGAATGCAGGACTGCCAGACCAGGGCTGGGCCCTGGCCCATCAATCACTAAGTAAGAAAATGCGCTAGAGGCGTGCCTAGAGCCCAATCTTATGGGAGCAATGTTTTAATTGTGGTTCCCTCTTCTTGGATGACATCAGCTTGTATCAAGCTGACAGAAAAGTGTTTTGAGCACAGTAGCTATCCACTGCCAGTAGCTTCTTAGGGAGGGGTGGGACTTTACCAGCCCCACCACTAACACACACACCTGCTGGGATTTTGACTGGCTTGATGTCATACAGGTCTTATACATGTAGTCACAGCCACTGTGGGTTCACGTGTGCAATGGTTCTGCCATGCCAGGCAAATACTATTTCTCCGTATTTCTTTCTCTAACAGGCTGGGTCTGGCAATGAGCTACAGGGCCATCATGCCCCAGGTCCCTGCAAAACTGTCATAGGAGGGGCTTTATGCTTAGGCTGGGGGTCTTTCCGTATACTGTGTGTGTGTGTGTGTGTGTGTGTGTGTGTGTGTGTGTGTGTGTGTGTGTGTAGCACATATATCAAAACCATAGGAACACATGGGGTGTCAGCCTTGGCTACTCTCTGCCTTATTCCCCTGAGCCAGGTCTGTGTGTGGGTTCTTGGGATTGGATTCAGGTTCTCCTGCTTGCATGGCCTCCTCCTTCAGTCCCCAGTTTCCTAGACGCCTGGCCTTCTCCATCTTCTCCGTTCAGACAACCTGGCCTGTAAGGCCAGGACCCAGACAGGGCCCAGCTGCCTGAGGTGTGAATGGTCAATGGGAGGCAGCATATCCCGTGTTTGTCTTCTTACAGCTCGAGACTGGGGATAGATGGGCAAGTTTCAGGCCCCATCTGACTCCTCGGAAGCCTAGACATCGCAGCAGCAGCACGCGGATTCACTCATTCTGCTGCAGCCTCTGCTCTTAGGGACTTGTATTCCCAGGGTGAAGGCACAGCTCTGAATGGAGCGGAACTAGTAGACTATCCACAGGACGGATCGACAGATCTAACTCCTTGGTGGCACAGGGGACCTCTTGATCACAGTTCTCCACCCCACACCCTGTGGTCCTCCCAGCTACTTCAGAGCACAGAGCTCACAAGCCAGCAGCCTTTGCATACCAAAGGAAGTGCCCCCTAGAGGTGGCTACACAGGGGTCTTTGGGTATCACCTCCCCCAGTCACCAACAAGCCCTTAAGCTAGTAGGGGGTCTTGCTGCTAGAAGGGACAGGGCTGGACTGCCACCTCTGGACCTCCCAACGCAGGCCTTGCTTCTTTCTCTTGGGCCTGCTGTGTTTGCTCATCCTTTCCCCGGCTTCATGTCACGGAAACCTCCTTCTAAACCCACAGACCACTAAGGCCCTCACTGTTCAGACTGATTGGGCTTCTAGGAAGTGGTTGTGGTCTACAAAGCCACCACATGAGCCCCAGAGCAAATGGTTTCAGCCGTGCAAGGCCAGACAGCAGTTGGGCATTGGAGAGGAGGTTAATAATAGGGCCGTCCTTCAGGCAGCCCAGGAAAGCCTTTGGAATTTCCTGTCTTCAGATACGCCTCCATCGATCTGTTCAGAAGTGTTTGACTCTCCAGCAGGCCCCCTTCTCTGTGGCAACCTTGCTCTAGAAGGAAAGCGGTTGCTGCTTTGGTGTTGTGAGCTCAGCCATGACTGCTGGAGAGTTTGAAGCCAAACCATGTCGAGCAAATGAAAACCTCTCTCTCCCCAGGACTCACTCTCCACTTTCAAACACATCAGTCAGTCTGTCAACCACATGAACTGTGGGTCTATGCTGTGGAGAGCGCTGGACAGGGCACTGGGGGCGGGGGATGTGCTGGACCCGGTATTAATAGTTTCATTCATCTGTGCTTTTTCTAGACACTTAATTCAATTGAATGAATTTAGTCATATTCAGAAAGGCCCACTGAGTCTGACTAGGTACCAAACTAGCTCTCAAGGGATGCTAAATATAGAACCATAGTTAGCCATATACAGAAAGTCACAGCCTCCTAAGTTCTGGGACATGGTCATGTGTCCAGTAGATTAGCCCACGTATACCGTGAGAAACAGTAAGAGGAGGTGACCCCAGGAACTTTGGGGATCCAGAGGAGAGACAATTACTAGATGTGGTTCCTTATTCAAAACGCAGAGTTGAGCATACTAAGTGTTCAGTGGACATATTTTGAAAACTATCCAAGCAAGCGTGCCTAGCTAGAGGCCTGGGAAGCTGAGCCAATGCAATGGCCAAGGCAGTAGCAATGTGGAGGTTGGCAGGGTGTGGTTCCTGTGGCCCACGGAAGCCAGGGAACTCATATGAGCATCACCATGGACAAAGGGCAGAGAAAACCAATGCAAGGGATGGAAGATTTATTTTGGCTCATGGTTTCGGAGGCTTGAGTCCCAGCCTACAAGTTGATGCAGCCTGCGTTTAACTGAGGTCCTCTCACTTTTAGTCATCCCTCTCTGGCAATGCCCTCCCAGACACACCCACAGCGTGCTGCACAACCACCTAGAAGTTCTCAGTCCAAACAAGGTGGCAATCCAAATTAATGCTAACAGGACCTGGAGAGATGGCTCAGCAGTTAACAGCATCTGACTGCTTTTCCGGAGGACCCAGGTTGGAGTTCCAGTTTCAACATGTGGTTGATACGCATCTGTGACTTTAGTCCAGGGGTTTCATCGCCCTCTTCTGGCATCCATGAGCACTGCACACATGGTACATATACAAAGATGTAGCCAAACCCTCCTTATACAAAAATAATAAAATGTTCAAAAAAGATTACCCATCTTATTCGTGTGTCATTTTCCTGTCAGTACACCCATCCATCTGTCCATCAATCCACCTCTCTTTCCCGCCCTCCCTTCACTCAAGATGTTATAGTTAGCAATGAGAGATAAAGCCAAGGGGACTAAGTGACAACATGAAGGCGATGAATAAAAGCTTGAAACTATCTGAAAGCTGAGAAGTGGTGTTGGGGTGAGGGCCAACAGCACAGGGGGTGACAGTTTGCTGTAGACTTTTTGACAGAAGAGGAAGGGAATGAGAGCAGAACACAAATCAGAGACAAGACAGATAAATTAAGTTTATAGGTGTAGGGTCTAAGATGTGGTCACGGAACCTTTGTTAGCAAGGAGGCAGATGGGCGTGTAGGTCCTGCCCAGGATTCAGGAGTGGGTGCAGGACTCTCATGACACAGTGAGCACAGTGGGCCCAGCACTGTGTCAGGTGAGGGAAAGAATCAAGAGAAACAAATGGAATGTTCATTGTCCTGACAGAGCTGATGACTCAGTGGACAAAATTCGGATCAACAGAGAAGAAGCAAGAAAGCTGGGGCAAGCGTACAATGAGATAAAATGTATAAGCCTGGGGACCTGGGTTCAAAGTCCCAGCACCCACACAAAAAGCTGGGGTGACTGCTCATGTCTATTACCCACAGTGTAGATGGGAGGATCACTGTAGCTTGCTAGCCCCAGCCTAGCTCCAGGTTTCAGGAGAGATCCTGCCTCAGGAGAATAAGGTGGAGAGCGTTAGAGCAGGACAACTGCCCTCCAGATAAACATGGGCACATGCCACTGTACACCCCCCCACATACACCCACTCAGAAAGGGAGAAAGGAAGAGAGTAAGGGAAAGAGGGAAGGAGGAAGGGAGGGAGGGAGGGAGGGAGGGAGGGAGGGAGGGAGGGAGGGAGGGAGGGAGAGTGAGGCAGTGGCACAGGCCTTTAATCTCAGCACTCAGCAGAGGAGGAAGAGCCAGACAGACTTCTGAGTTCAAGGCCAGTCAGTCTACAGAGGGTGTTTCAGGATGACCAGGGCTACACAGAGAAGCCCTGTCTTGAAAACCAAAGCCAAACAAACAAACAAAAACCAAAAGAAGAAGGAAGAAAGGAAGGAAGGAAGGAAGGAAAGAAGGAAGGAAGGAAGGAAGGAAGGGAAAGCAATTAGCAGAATATTTATTTAAGATGAAAATGAGTTGTGAAAACCGGAAAGGGAGAGTTGAGGTCCAGACACGCCTCATAAACACTGAAGATGCCAAAGGCATCTGTGGAAAGCTTGCTGGAGGTGGTGGGTTTCGTACCATCCTTTCGTGTCGTCAGTCACGGCTGGTGGAGGCAGGAGTTGTGGTCTGAATTGGAAACCTCTCCCACCAGCTCATGCATTTCAGCACCCAGCTAGTGTGGTGTTTTGTGGGGCTGAGGAACCTTTAGAGATGAAGAATATGGCTTCCTGGGTGGACCTTGAGCCCAGCTTCCTGTCCTCTCTGCCTCCAGAGCCATGGCTGGGGAACCTACCATCTGTGAGCCTCAGGCAGGCCCAGGCTTCTGATTTTCTTTGCTTTGTTCCTGATCATCCAAGGGTGTGGGCCCCTGAATGATGTCACACATCCCAGATGTCCTTGGTCTTTTTTCTGTCCTGACGTGGCTTGGACTGTGAAGATTGCATGACTGGTGCCACGGGAGAGCATTGCCTGTAGTGTTGGAGGTTACATGGCCGGTGCCACGGGAGAGCAGTGCCCGTAGTGTTGGAGGTTACATGGCCGGTGCCACGGGAGAACATTGCCTGTAGTGTCGGAGGTGGGGTAGTCCCTTCCTAATTCACAGACGACTGCCTCACACGGCAGCGAGGACCAGGAGCTTCAGGAATCTGTCCTCATGGCCTCAGTACTTATCAACAGGTCTCTTCCTCATTAGAGGCTAGGTCTGAGCACATGAAATTTAGGGGACTTAAACATTTGTTGTAAAGCATACAGTGTGTTTCCACTTTCAAAGGCTTGTTTTTATCCTGAAAATAATGCATTAATACATTTATAATGTGAAAAGTGATTAAAATTACAGCTGTCTTAGATGCTTGCTATCCCGCTATCTTCAGAGTGACAGGTCTATGTTTTCTGTCTCTTTTAGGCTTTGAATTTACACTTTGGTGTGTGGTTATAAAGTGTTTTTTCTTCCCTCCTGCCTTTACAAGTGGTGAGGAATTGCTGCTGTTTGGGTGTAGTTGGTGGTTTGTTGTGTTGGAGGCTCGGTCCTCAGTGAGGCGTTGGTTAAGTGGATGACTTTAAGAGCTGGGATTAGTGGAAGGTCTGAGGTCACGGGAGCACTGCTCTGGAGGGGTTAAAGGGGTTCTCTGGGGACTTGGTGTTAGTTATCATAGTCCTGAGTTGTCAGAACAAGTCCAGCCCTGGATAGTTCCCTGGCTTCCTGTCTGGTCACGTGATCAGTCCCTCTCACACATTCCCCCACCTTTGCAATGTCATTCTCCAGGGATCTTTGTTGGCACTGAAAAGATTCTGGCAGCATGTCACCAAACCTCCAGAACTGTGAGCTAAATGCATCCCTAATTTAGAAAGATAATATTTCTAAATAGATCTCTTTATAAAGCTACCTGACCTCAGTATTCTGCTGTTGCAAAGGCGAACAGACTGTTAAGCATGCTGCATATACTGATTTGCCTTTTGCTCTTTTTCCTTCTTAAAAATATGTATGAAATCTCATTCCACACCATTGCAAATAGATTTCTCCTATTCTTAAGCAAGGGATTGCCCTCCTGAGTATAGATATACATTCTTGGTGATCCTTCTGCTGATGGACTTTGGGTAATTTTCATTATTCGTGGGTATAAATAATCAGACAGAATATATCTGGAAGGAAAATCTCCTTGGACTTGTGCATGAGTATTTTTCATACACTAGTTATAAAAATTGGGTCATAATGTATATTTAATATCCTAATGGGTAAATCGTCTTTAGACAGCTTATCAATGTAGTCTTCCATGAGTAATCTTTTAGTATATTTTACTAAAAGATTTTAGTACATTTTAGTTTCTTTACATTATTACATTGGTAAAAGTCAATTGTCAGAGCTATCAATATTTCAGAAATATATACATTTTTAAAACTGCTAATTTTTGCTAAGTTGATGAGTATGAAAATCAGATCACACTGTTTCCCTTTTATTTAAAACCTAGTTTGGAAAATGATTGGTCTGCTTTTCCATATTCCATTCTTTTTCATGAAGATCTATTTATTTTATGTTATATATGTGAATGTTTGCCTGCATGGATGTCTGTGGGCCACCTGCATGCTTGGTGTCTGTGGAGACTAGAAAAGGGCACCAGATCGCCTGGAACTGGAGTTACAGGGAGTTGGGACGCCAGGAACTGAACCCAGGTCCTCTGCAAGAACAGTAAGTGCTCCTAACCATTGAGGCATCCCTCTAATGGTTAGAGGTTAGTGTGTAACCTCTCATATAAAATCATTTTTATAATTATCTTTCACTGAAGTGGGTTGCTCTCCAGCTGTTGTTTGTCTGGGGACAGCATGAAGAAGAGGCCACTCTTTGCCAGCAAGGCTGTGTCCTTTCCCATCCCTCCCTAGAACAAGGAAGAGTTTCTGTCACTCTGTGTTCACAGCGGTCAGCTCTTGCATAAGTCAGAATCTTTGTTGTTTGCCTGTTTGTTAAGCGGTTCTAATAGATGATATCTCACAAGGCTTTTACTCTCCTTCCTTAGTAGTGAGTGATGTTGACATTTCTTATTTATGGACCTGGATCTTCCTTGGTGAGGCACTGTTTTCCTAGCCCCCCTCCCATTTGTGCTGAATTTGAGTGTTCCTCATAGATTACAGGTAAACCTTTGTGCTGGAGTTATGACCAACTCCGGAAAGCTAGGGTCCTGGAGTTCTCTGCAGGACTTGCCTCTGGCACAGCGGGTCTTAGAGGCTCCTCTCCCGTGACCGTTTGCTGTTTCTAGGACCTGTGGAGCGGCTGGGTTGGTTTTAGGAGTTTCAGCTCTCTAGGACTTGTCTGCTTCTCGAGACTCATGGAGGGAGTGACGCAATTCAGAAGAAACTACTCCAGGACAGCACCCACAGAGGACCGACCACTCGAATTTCCCTTTGAAGAAAGAAATGTCTTTCTGTGACTGTTATTACTCAGCTGTTATTCCCAAAGGATATTTTGGATGGAAATTGAATTCCAGGTCAACAATTCTTTTATTCAATTCCTTTAAAATGGCCATATTTCTCCTCCTGGCCGCCATGGCTCTGGAAAAGTGTTCTGAAGTGCCTCAAACTGTTCATCGTTAGGCGAGGTCCTGTGTTTGCCACCTTCGCTTGTTCCTGTGTCCTTTGGAGAAATGTTCAGTGACTTCACACTGATGCTCTTTTTTTTTTTTGACCTACTGGGTGCTCTAGGCTTCTTGAAACTATGTTTTTGTCTTTTTCCAAATTGGGGTTTTTCTAGACCATTTTCTTTGAAAAGATTATGGCACTTCCTTCCTTCCTCCCTGGACTCCCATAGCACTAGTGTTTAGCTTTCTGTGGGGGCTCCAGAGGCTTTCTCTGCCCTTTCTCCTTTCCAGGGCTTTAATATTTCCACTGTCTCTACAACAACATACCTATTTATCTGTCTCCAAGTTTATTGGCCTCCCATGATCTTCCTTAATTTTCATTTA
The DNA here is from genome assembly GCF_982192425.1 of Myodes glareolus. Classification (NCBI taxonomy): domain Eukaryota; kingdom Metazoa; phylum Chordata; class Mammalia; order Rodentia; family Cricetidae; genus Myodes; species Myodes glareolus. Next base: position 4,869,818 of record NC_142030.1, read on the forward strand.
TGCTATCTTTTTAGTTCTACAATTTCTAATGTTTTATATCTTCTTATTTTTGGATTCATCCATTTTTAAACATTATTTTAAGACTCATTATTTTGCTCTCTCAGACATTTGAATGACTGCTTCAAAACCTTCATCAGGCAATTCAATGTCAGTGTCGTCTCCTCCTGTTGTCTATTGTCCTTTCCCACAGGAATTAAGAATTTAATTTTTGAGTACCTTCTCAACATTTTTAAATATTAAGTTGTAAGATCCTGGACCCTATTTGAATTATACAGCTCTTATTATTTCTATCAGGGAAGGTGGTAATTGTAGGAGATCCTTCTAATTATGTGTTGCTTTCATTGGTTAATCAATAAAGGAACTGCTTGGCCTGATAGGGCAGAACTTAGGTAGGCAGGGAAGACAGAACTGAATTCTGGGAGGAAGAAAGCAGAGTCAGAGAGCCGCCATGGAGACACCAGGTCAGACATGCTGAATCTTTCCCAGGAAGCCACAACCTCGTGATGAACACAGATTATTAGAAATGGGTTAAATCGAGGTGTGAGAGTTAGCCAATAGGAGGCTAGAGCTAATGGTCAAGCAGTGTTTTGATTAATATAATTTCTGTGTGGTTATTTCAGGTGTAAGCTAGCCGGACGGCCGGAACAAGGGGCCCTCTCTTTGTAACAGGTGATCCGACAAAGGGACAGGTTTCAAGCCATCTTTTGTAGACTGTGACCGCAGCATCAGCTCCATTCCATCTTATAGAATCTGCTGGTTGACCTGCCCCATGTGTACGCCACCAAGTGACCATTCTGGGGCCTGTGAAGAGGTCTACTGTCAGCTCCCTTCTCAGACGTCCGTGTACTTTTTCAAGTTATATTCAGTCATGCCTGGATTACATGCGCGTCTAGAGGTTTATGGAGTTGCTGTCCTGGGACTCTCTTCCTGTGTGCTAGTCTCATGATACATGAGTTTCTCTTTGACTCTTCTCTCTGGAATCAGCCATGTACAACTTTTGCCATGTCTGGGGCCAAAGGAAAGGAAGGAAAAGCCAAAGAGCACAAACAGTAACGAAAAAAACAAAACAAATGGAGTTTGTCCCCACTTCCATGGAATCCTACTTCCCCCAGGCCTACAAGTTCCCTTTCCAGAGTTGTGACTTTGGGGTTTGCTTTGTGACCCATTTAGCTGTTTTCCCAGAGCCATCTGTGTCCCCAGTGCATGGAGGGAAGAGGGACCATCAGTGGGTACACGACTGAAGGCAGCTACTTTACTTTCAATCTGTCAGTAGCAAATAGTTCAGCAGCAAAGCTTCGGGCCTTGAGCCTTTCCTCCGTTCATGCCTGACTGCCGGCCTGTCCATTCTTACACAGACCCGATACAGGCATGAGCAGTTGCTGCCAAACAGGCATGAGTAGCTGCTGCCAATACAGGCATGCGCAGTTGCTGCCAATACTGGCATGAGCAGCTGCAGCCAATACAGGCATGCGCAGTTGCCACCAATACAGGCATGAGCAGTTGTTGCGAGCCTGTGTTTGGAATGGCTATGTCTTTATAGCCCCTTTCCCTATCTTCCTGCTTTTCCATTCTTTCTGCCCCCTCTTCCTCAATGTTATCTGAGCCTTAGGGGAGATGGTCTAGATAGATGTCTTGTTAAGGATGGAGCAATTATCAGTCACTGCACTCTGCTCTTAGCGCACAACCTTGAGTCTCTGCATTCGCCACCATTCACTGGCAAGAGGGCTTCTCTGACCAAGGCTGAAAGTAGCATTTATCTACGAATATAAACATAAATGTTTAGAAGGCAGGCTGATGTATGTCAATTTAGCTAAGTAAAAGTATTAAGTTCCCTTCTAAGGCTTGTGAGATCTGCCAGGAGTTTTGATTGTCATTATGGGACCAGACATGAATTCCCTCCTGTGGAGCAGATTTAAAACTCAGAGAGCCGTTGGTTACATCCATAACAGTAGTGCAGTTATTGCACAAACAGACCTTCTTGCTGGTAGGTTGGTCTTGTAGATTGTAGGTGTCACAGCTGGTTTTCTTCCCCCAGGTCACTTGCATGGCACCTTCTGGGTTAAGCAAACTATGTAGAAGGGAGGAAGCTTCTGGTCCGTTCCAGCTTGATTTCTCTAGACAGTGAATACAAGGTCTATGTGTCTTCAGCATTAGGGTCTTCTCATCAAGTTCCATGGACAGCCAAGAATGTCAAGAGCCTGAGTTTTTTTGAGGTCCTGGAGGCACCTTTGACCACTAACTCATAATGATATCTCCCACTCCTGACTCTAGAGTCTTTGTTTAATAATCTCCAGCTTCTGGGAGTAGCTTTCTCTAGCCCTACAGAGTATTTCCCTCAAAACTCTTTTTTAAAAATAGAAATTATTTTTTTAAGTTGGGTTTTGCATCTGGGTTTTTTTTCATATGTTTTTATGTGTTTCCAGCACCCACGTTAGGAGATCACAACCTGAAACTCCAGTTCCAGGGAATCCAACACTCTAGCCTCTGTGGGTACCCACTTCTCTCTCCCCATGCCCCTCGCACAGGCACGTACATAATAATTAAATATGTTTTAAAAATAAGCTGAACTCTGGTTGCTCAGAAACTAAGGTTCACAATTGATAAAGGGAACCTTGTTTCATGATAAAGTTGGGTTTCCACATAGATTCTTACATCCGCCCACGTTCCCTACACTCCACATTCTTTCTTCTTAAGCCTTTCCACCTCCCATCTTCTCTACTTTCATATTTCTGTCATTCTGCATCCCATCCTTTCACACTTAAAGTCCCTTTCTCAGTGGCCTGGCTTCTACAGCTACTCCAAACTGAGTACACGAAGTGTGTTTGGATACACATATAAAGGAAACATATAATGTTTGTTTTTCTGAATTACTTCACACACATACATTCTGGTTCCACCCATTTACCCACAGATTTCACAATTTCAGTTTTTGTTACAGCTGAATATATGCCCTTCACTTTCATCATCTATTCATCAGTTCATGGATATCCAGGTTGATCCCATTTCTTAGATACTAAGAAAAAAAGCACCGATGAGCATGGACAGGCATTTCTCTCTGTAGTAGGGTTTGGAGCTGTTCGGGACCATGTCCAGGAATGGAATAGCCGGGTCACACGGTAGTTCTGTCTCTGGTTTTCTGTGAATTCCCCTCGCTGATTTACATAGAGAACCCACCAGTTTGTGATTCCCTCTTGCACCCTGTCCTCATCAGCATTTGTTATCTCGCCATTCCGATTCAGTCATTTGGAATCTGAAGTGGGTTTGATTTGCATTTCTCTGATGACTATTGATGCTGAACATTATTTATAGCAGCGGTTCTCAATCTATGGGTCACAACCTCTTGGGAGGTTGCATATCAGCTATCCTGTATATCAGATATTTACATTATGATTCATAAGAGTAGTAAAATTACAGTTATGAAGTGGCAATGAAAATAATTCTATAGTTGGGTGTCACCCCAACACAAGGGACTGTATGAAAGGGTCGCAGCGCTGGGAGGTGGAGAACCACTGCTCTGTAGTGTTGATTACTCATTTGTGCCTCCTCTTTGGAGAGTTCTCTGTCCACATCTATGGCCGATGCCTTGGGTGGGTTGTTTTCTTGATGCTTTGATTCTTGAGTTCCCTGTGTATTTTATATGTTAATCCTCTGTTGGATGTGTGGCTAACAAAGATTTTCTCCCATATTGCAGGGTTTCTCTTCACTCAAATCATTCCTTGCTTTGCTCTGTTCAAGCTTTTCAGTTTCACAAGATCCCATCTGTCAACTGTTGGCCTTATTTCCTAAGAAATCAGAGTTCTGTTCGTTTTAAAAACTGATGTGTGTGTGTGTGTGTGTGTGTGTGTGTGTGTGTGTGAGAGAGAGAGAGAGAGAGAGAGAGAGAGAGAGGAGGTGGTGGATTCCCACAGAGCCTAGAAGAAGGTGTTGGATTCCCTGGGCTGGGGTTCCAGGTGGTTGAGAGCAGTCTAACATAAGTGCTGGGATCCAAACTTGGGTTCTCTAGAAGAGCAAGAAGGCTCAACCCCCAAGGCCCCTGAACTTCTATTTACAAAGTTCTTACTATGCCATGGTAGTGTAGTGTCCTCCCTAATTTCTGTTCTGGTGGTTGCAGAGTTTTAAGTTTTACACTGAGGCCTTTGATGCATTTGAGGTTGAAGTTTGTGCGTGGTGAGAAATGAGTTTATGCTTTCATTCTTCTGCATGTGTACTCTAACAGTCCCAGCATTACCAGTTGAAGATGCTGTATTTCTTCTGTGTGTGTTTTTTGTGTCTTTGTCAAAACTCAGGTGCATATAGTCATATGGACTTCTCTTCCATGATTTGTATTCTGTTGTTGTGTGCCGTACCATGCTGTTTTTCTTATTTTATCTCTGTAGTAAAACTTGAGATTGGGTCTGATAAATAGTCTGTAATTCTATTGATATTTTGAGAGATATAATTTCTATTTTATTTTATGCTTGGTTATTTTAGATAAATGAAAATTTTATGCTTGTCGTATATTTTGAATTTTGCTAAACCTAATGGTTTTAGCAGTTTATCAGCTAAATCTTTATATTTTGTGTACATGATTATATATTGCATTAGTAATGACTGTTTTTATTTATTTCATTCTTTCCCATATTTAATATTTTAATTTGTTGGCCAAAATATCAATCTATTATTAAATGAAGTTAAGAGAGAAAATTGTTGATATGACTCAGCATTATTGAAAATTCTTCTTATGTCTCATCATGAAACATAATGCTTAATACAGATTTCTATTAGATAGCAAAATGATTATTTATCTTTTATTCAGGTAGTTATATTTTAAAATATTTTATTTTCTAATGTTGAGCCATCCTTGCATTTCTAGGCTAATCCATACCATGTCCTAATCATTTTCTTTTGTCTAATATGGACTAAGTTAGTTAATGGTTTATTAAGTACCATGTTTATATTTATATGTGAGAATGGTATATACCTTTTCTTATAATACTTTAATTTGATACTTACAGCTAAATTTTCATCACCATAGGAAATAAGTATTTTCAGTTTCTTATTGACACATATATAAATACTTTAAGTATATTAAGTAAATATTAAAAATTATTTTTTCACAGGCCTAGTATTTGTTAGCAAATTTTAGGTTTACAAAAAAATCATTGAACAGAAGTTCAGAAATTCCTAGCCCTCCCCTTGCCCCGCCCATGCACAGCCCCCCCCCCCCTTCAGCATCCTCACCCAAACATCACAGTTGTAACAAGAAATGAACCTACACTGCCAGCTCGTTATCACTTGAAGTCCATAGTTTACACCAAGGATCTCTCTCAGCATCATCCGTCACATGGATTTGGACAAATGGGTAACAACACGCAACCTGTTTCGTAGACGTAGTTTCACTGCCCTAAAACCCTGCTTCTACTCATGCGTCTTCCTCTTTTACCTTTCTATTCTCCCGGCAATGCGTAGTCTTCTACTGTGTCTGTGGATTATCTTGGGTCACCGTGTAGCCAGAATCTGTCTTGGCTACTTTCCTGTTGCTATGATCAACTCCATGACTATGGCCACTTACAGTGAAAAGTACCTAACAGGTCATGTGGTTCAGAGGGTTAGAGTCCAGCGTGGCAGAGTGAAGGCATAGCAGCAGGAACAGCTGAGAGCTAACATCCTGATCCCCAAGCAGGGGGCAGAGAGTTCAATGGGCATGGCAGAGTCTTTTGAAACCTCACAGCCCACCACCAGTGACACAATTTTTCCATCAAGGCCACACCTCCTAATTCTTCCAAAAAGTTCTATCAATTAGGGACCAAATATCAAAGCATTTGAGCCTATTGGGACCATTCTCATTCAAAGCATGGCAGAATCATACAATAGATACTCTGAATTTTCAGGGCTTCTTTCTAAATGTGTTTGTCATTCCTCAACATGCATCTAAGTTTCTTTCTTTATCATTGAGACAGAGTCTTGTGGGGATCAGGCTGGTCTCTGACAAACCTGTTCCTGTTGTCCAAATTATGGGATTTATATGTACCCCAAGTTGAGCTCTACTCCCAAGTTTAACAATCTGAACAACTTGCTATGAACATCCGTGTGTAGGTTTCTACATAGACATATAGTTTCAGCTTCTTTAGATTCATCTCAAGGAGCATAAGTACTAGGTCATATGGTAAGAATCTCTTTGACTTTGACAACACCTGCCAAACAGGTTCCAAAGTGGCCCCTCAGCTCGAGCTCCCATCAGTCATGGAGACGGCGCCCAGTGCTCTCCACCTCTGTCAGAGCGTGACATTTTCATCTTCTGGAAATGGGTCATCATAATAAGTACACAGGGGTGTCTCGTTGTTGTTCTCTCTGTGTCTCTCTGGTGGTACATGATATTGAGCATCTTTTCACATAGTCATTTGCCTTTTTTTCCTTTGGTGAGTTAGCTCTTATGGGCTTTGGCTCTTTTTGAATGGGGTTGTTTATTATCTTCATTGTGAAGCTTTAAGAGTCATTGGCGTATTTTAGAAGAGTCTTTATTATTTTTTTCTTACATTTTGTGACTTGTAATTTTATTGGCATACACGATTTTTATCTCTTCTATTTTATAAAAATGTGTGTGTATGTATGTGCACACATACACATTAATACCTATGTCCCTCATATATATTATGAGAGTGTATTTTTTGTGTGTAGTGTGCTTCTTTATTTCACAGTGCATGTTCGATCATTTCATATTAATAGAAAAATAATGTTTGTCTTCAAGGTTTTATGTGACCTCATGGTATTCCATTGCACTAATGAACTACAATTTAATCCTATAGTATGGGTTATTTCAAGCATGTATAAAACACATAAATGCTCACATACAGCATTTAAGATATATACAAACAAACTTTTTTTTTGCTTTTTTGAGACAGGGTTTCTCTGTGTAGCCCTGGTCATCTTGGATCTCTCTGTGTAGACCATGGTGGCCTTGAACTTGTAGAAATCCACCTGCCTCTGCTTTCCAAGTGCTAGGTTTAAAGGTGTTTGCCACCACCTCCTGACACAAAACATACTCTTGCTAAAAGGATATAAACTCCATTTAGGGTTATGTTTGCCAAATTATTCTTTGTAGAATGAAGAAGAACACAAATAAATTAATCCCACATTAACTCTAAATTGGGTATAATAAGGGGTTCTTTATTTAAGGGGGACTCACAGTCACAGTCCTCTGTACAAATGGGGAACAGGAACTGAATCCAGCATTCAGGTGAGAGAGGAGAGAGACCAAGTGAGCGGGCATGCACCTTTTTGGTACCCAAAGCCACACCTAACATGGTCAAGCATCTCAAAGGCTATTGGCTGAAGGAGGTTCCCCATCAATAGAAGTTGTAAAAATTTACCCTCTCGGAGGGATTTTGAGATCTTGTTTTCACTCTAACTCTTCATATAGTCTATGTAAGGTTTTTGTTTTTGGCAAGTGGACCAGTGAAACAAAGGTATAGAAGGAAGTTACACCTGTCATTCAGAAAGATGTTGCAGCAGGTCAAAATGATGCATTTTTCAGAACGCCCTGTAGGCAGGGGTGACACTATTTTTCTGATGAGAAGAGAGTCATAATGTACAACTTGCAAGAAAGCAATGTAAGGAGATGGTGGGCTCTGCTTAGCAACTTGGTTTTCTGCCTTTTTTCTTTTTATGCTGAACAAGGTAAATGCAGTGTTGATGATGCTTCCCACGTGCGGGTACCACGGGGCCTAAAAGAGAGCAGAGTGTTCAGGGTACCATGAACAAAGTGCTTGGATCTTTCCACCTCTTTCAAGAGCTCTCTGCGCAGAGGTATATTTTAGGCAAGCAGGAGCTGACCAGAAAATAAAAGCCGTTGCTGGCGAATGATTCATTGGTAAACACAGCACAGAACTGCTGCTGGGAGGAGTGACAACCTGGTGGCTTTCAGGGCTGTTGTAAGCATGGCGTCAGCTGGGTGTCTGGACCAACAAGAAGGCTCTCTACCTATTCCTATCACATCTCGCTACCTGTGGGGTTGTCTCCTATCATTCCTGGGTAATGTCTGAATGTGGTCCAAGATGGATGTGAATGGGTTTGGAGGACTGTTAGACACAGGACAGGAGGGAGACACGGGTTGATGGCAGTAGCTCCATTTTCTTAAGGGCTTCTGTGAAAAGCCTCTGATGTAATTTGTTAGCCCACCCAACCCTGCAGCTCATAAATTGGGTTTCTATTTGATCAGTTTGGCAGGGCCACTGAAGCTTCATGTGTCAACAGCAACACGACTTATCACCATCAACCCTGAGAGTGCCCAGCTCGCTGCTCAGCCTTTGCCAAGAAGTCGGGCCACACTTCTTGGTGTCAGTCCACAGCTGAGACTGGCTGATAGCAGTCTCGTAGGCCGCTCAGTCATTCTTTGGAAACAGTGGCCTCAGTAGCCAGAGAGATAGAGAAGACGCTCAGTTGGAGTTTTGGGGGAAAAAATCACCGTTGGCTTAGTTCTTTTGTATTTAGCTTACCTTTTTATGTGCAAGGACAGAATATTCCAATATTTTCAGTGTGTGCGTGTGTGTGTGTGTGTGTGTGTGTGTGTGTGTGTGTGTGTGAGAGAGAGAGAGAGAGAGAGAGAGAGAGAGAGAGAGAGAGGGAGAGAGTATACCATGTGTGTACGAGTCACTCCTGAAGCCAAAGGGTCTCCTGGAACTGGATAGTTGTTAGCTACTTGTCATGGGTGCTAGGACTCTAATTAGGTCCTCTGGAAGAGCAGCAAGTGTTCTTAACTGCTGAACCACCTTGCCAGCACCAAGCAACCCAGAAGTTTTGTTTGTGTGTCAACCACTAAAGGGGGAAATGCCTTGAAGCACTTCTATGGCTGCCCTGGTGACTTTGGAGGTTTATTGTGCTATGGGGAGCCAGAGTCTGGGGCCAGTTTAGTGAGCTGAAACCAAATAACAGCAACAACAATAATAGTGACAATGATGATAAATTCAGTAATTATCAAACTGAGGAAACTAGAAACTTCTGCCTACATCTGGGGCTTAGATTGTTCAAGTGTTGATGTGAGAGTATCGACTTGACAGGATGACCAGGAAGATGACTGAAAGCCAGAGCCTTCCAGGCCATGACCCATGAGAAAAAATGTCTAGTGAAATCTTTAGGGATTCCCAACACTTAAAATTCTGTGGTACTTGAACTTTGGGAGCTCAGCCCAGTGCTCTGCTGGGAGTCTCTGCCTCTGTTTAGCTGCTGGATGAAGGTTCTATGGTGACATTTAAGATAGTCATTAATCTGACTACAGGGCAAGGCCAGTTTGGACATTCTCTCCTCTATTGCTTAGGGTCTTAGCTGGGGTCATCCTTCTAGATTCCTGGGAATTTCTCCAGTGCCAGGTTTCTTGCTAGCTCCATAATGGCTCCCTCAACCAAGATATCTCTTTCCTTGCTCTCTGTCTGTCCTCCCCCCATCTCGACTATCCCATTCCCTCAAGCTCTTCTCACGCTCCCCTTATCCCTGCCTCTTCCCCTTCTGCCCTCCCTTCTCCCCCAATCCCCACGCTCCCAATTTTCTCAGGAGATCTTGTCTATTTCCCCTTCCCAGGGGAATCTATATATGTTTCTCTTAGGGTTCACCTTTTTATTTAGCTTCTCTAGGGTTGTGGACCGTAGGCTTGTTATTCTTTGCTTTACAGCATTGTGTCCACTTAGGAGTGAGTACATACCATGTTCATCTTTCTGGGTCTGGGTTACCTCACTTAGGATAATTTTTCTATATCCATTCATTTGCATGCAAATTTCAAGATGTCATTGTTTTTTTACCACTGATTAGTACTCCATTGTGTAAATGTGCCACATTTTCTTTATCCATTTTTTAGTTGAGGGGCATCTAGGTTGTATCCAGGTTCTGACTATTACAAATAATGCTGCTATAAATATAGTTGTGTAACATGATAGAGACCTGCTTGCTTGTGTTTTCTGTCCCACCCAGTACCCCACAGCCAGCAAGCCCCAAAGAAAAATCACACAGAAATCTTTGGAAGTTATAAAGCTGATTGGCCCATTAGGTCAGGCTTCTTATTAGTTCTTATGACTTATATTAACCCATTATTTTAGCCATGTGGCTCAGTACCTTTTTCAGTGGGGCAGGTCACATCCTGCTGCTTTGGTGGTCTGGGCAGGAGTGGGAGGAATCAACTTCCTTCTTCCCAGAATTCTCCTGTTCTCATTGTATCATTTCTACTTCCTGTCTGTTTTTCCCGCCTATACTTCCTGCCTGGCCAATCAGCATTTGTTTAAAACATGATTGACAGAATACAGACAATTCTCCCATACCACTTGGCTTTGACCGCTGGATACAGCCCATTCCTTAGCTTTCCAGCCTCAGGCAGAGGTACCGGCTACTCCACAACTCTATGACTTTTCAAGGTCCTTGCGAGCAAGCAAGCTGCAACAGTGTTAAGCAACATTCAAAACCTCTGTAGTCAGGACTGCTTGCTTGAAAGAGTCAGAGTTTGCCCTGGCAGGATGACCCAGAAAACCAGCATTTTAAACAGCGCAGCTTTTTTCCTGCTACGGCTGAAAACTGAAATGCTTTACTCTAGTCTTTCCCAAGCTTTCTCAGGTTCTGTGTGGATGCAGTTATCCACATTGGGCACAATTCTGTAACATGAGGGGGCCTGCTTGTTGGAGGTTTCTGTCCCACCCGGTACCCCACAACCGGCAAGCCCCAAAGAAAATCTCACAGAGGACTCTGTAAGTTATAAAGCTGATTGGCCCATTAGGTCAGGCTACTTATTAGTTCTTGTGACTTATCTTAACCCATTATTCTGATCTATTTTAGCCATGTGGCTCAGTAACTTTTTCAGCTGGCAGGTCACATCCTGCTGCTTCAGTGGTCTGGACAGGAGTGCGGAGGGAGCTTCCTGTTTCCCAGAATACTCCTGTTCTCTTTGCATCACCTCTACTTCCTGTCTGGTTTTCCCACCTATACTTCCTGCCTGACCAATCAGCATTTATTTAAAACATGATTGACAGAATACAGACAATTCTCCCACACCATAGTTGAACAAATGTCCTTGTAGTATTATTGAGCATCCTTTGGGTATATGCCCAAGAGTGGTATCACTGGTTCCTGAGGTAGGTTTATTCCCAATGAGTCAGAATATGAGCAAAGAAGTCAAGACCATGATGGGGACACCCACTGAAATCACTTATGTGAGCTAATTGGAGTTCACCAACTCTAGCTAGACAGGGGAGGAACCAGCATAGGGACAAACTAGACCCTCTGAATGTGGGTGACAGTTGTATGGTTGGGGCAGACTAAGGGGCCATTGACAGTGGCACCAGGATTTATCCCTACTGATTGGACTGGCTTTTTGGGAACCTATTCTCTTTGGATGGATACCTCACTCAGCCTAGATATAGTAGGGAGGGCCTTGGTCCTTTCTCAAAGCAATGTGCCTTACCCTCTCTGTGTAGTGGATGGGGAGTGGGGTGGGGGAGAAGGTGGAGGGGATAGGGTATTGGTATGTAAAATGAGAAGAGATAGTTTTCTTTTAATAAAATAAAATTCTGTGGTGGATGGGGAGTGGGGTGGGGGAGAAGGTGGAGGGGATAGGGTATTGGTATGTAAAATGAGAAGAGATAGTTTTCTTTTAATAAAATAAAATTCTGCGGTATCTGTTCTGTGCTGTCTGTTGGGCCACTCACTGTCAGTACAGATCCAAGGCAGCTGTGGCCCTGAGGAGTTGAGTCAGAAGTGTTGGGTTCCATGCTTGGAGCACCTGGCACAGGTGCAAATGAGCACCACTGTGAAGGGGAAGATGCAGACCCGCCCACCATTGACCATGGAGAACAAAGGGGCCCTCCATGAGCTATTCCAGAAGTTAGGAGTGACCCTGGGGGAGCTACTGGGGGACCTCAGCCTGCGGGAGCTTGAGTTAGTTCATGTGATTATAAAAACTCCCCAAAATTCTCTGTTCACACATCCTACATATCATCTTGGTATTGTTTCACAATAGTCCCAAAAGTCCATTGATTAAGCAGTTCTTCCCAAGCGAGTTAGGATCTATTTCTACCCTATCTAGTGGTCATTTAGAAACACCTGCCCATAGATTAAAAGGTTTTCTTCTGTTTCTTACCTGCATAACACACATCCTCATGGGTGTGTGCACCTTTCAGCATGAGCAACTTCTCTAACTTTAGGATTAGACAGGACCCCACTGTCCTCATTGCCCATTTGACACTGATCTTTGCCAGGATTTGGTTTTAATCGTAGCACTGTCGACAGCCTGACTTTGCAAAGACCTGAAGTCATGAGAAGGAATCCTGGGCCATTGTGACCTGCCTGAAGTTGGGTGTAGACCTGAGAGTTTGCTGCAGAAGCCAGGTATCTGGGTAGTCAATGTGCAAGGGAACCATAGACATGCACCGATACAGGTATTTTGTGACTCCATCGTGGGCTAGCCATGACTCCATGGACTAGCCACGACACAGAGCTTAACAAATCTGACACATTGTCTCCTCAGTCCTGACTGCTCATGAGTAACATCATCCTCTAGGTGGACAGCGAGCCCAGTGTCAAGTTTGCTGGTGACAATCCTCAGACTAGACAGTCTCACTGTAACTCCCCACAGCTGTGACCGTCAGCCCACCCACTGTGTTTGTCAAGTGTGTTTGTCAACACCACTTCCTTTTGAGACCCCGAAGGGCAGGTGCAGTCCCCTGGCCCCCAGCCCACCTTCTAGAGGCTTTCCATGTCTTGTCACCCTATGGTGACACTTTAGCTTTCTTCTCTGTGTTCTTGATACCGTTACATCCTGCCCTCTGCAGTAATCTTAGAGAAACCCTGTAATGCATTTCATTGTGGCTTCTCCCAAATGAGTGCAGATGACACAATCGTCATAAAGGTACCTTGGGACCACCACGGGAGCATGACCTGTGGCCTCAGCTGGCTCTCAGGTTCCAGGCAAAGCCTACCTAGTCATTTGTATTTCCCTCTCCCAGAGATACCCTCCATTGTTTCCCCATCCTGTCTCTCAAGCCCAGCTGGTACTTGCCTGGATCCTCCTTCACCTCCTAAGAGCCTTGACTGAAGGAGCACCCTGTCCCTGGGCTCTTGAACCCATTTCTCCCATAGCCCTAAGAGCAGCCTGGGGCTCTGCTGTGCTGTTGACTTGCTTCAAGTTGATGGCTTCTTCTCCACTGTGTCTTCTTATACAGCTCATGAGGGTTAATGTCTCTGACTTAAACATAAGGAAATAAAAGCCTTCCGCTGGGACCAGGGCGATGGTTCAGCAGGTGAAAAGCTCATACCACGCAAGTCTGACAATCTGAGACAATCTCTCAGACCCAGCTAAAATACCAGATGTGGTGGTACACATCTGTAATCCCATCATTTCCATGGTGAGATGAGGGCAAAGACCAGAAAATCAGTTGGAAGATAATGAGCCAGTTAGCCAGGAGCAGAGCAGAGACAAGGGAAATCTTGCTTCCACAGGATGGAATGTTATAACCGAGTCTTGAAAGTTGTCTTCTGACCTCTACATGTACATTGTAGAGAACATGAATATACATGTGCATGCACACACATATACACACAGACAAATAGAAAAAGGAACCACTTTCTAAGGGACTTCAACAGTGTCTTTCATACAACAAATAGCAGATCAGCCCATTCTCCTTGGTTGACTGGTTCCCTAGAGGAGCATCTAGATGCCCTGCCTCAGCCCTGCCCAGTCCTCCGTCTCCAGCTTCAATGTCACCCTGCCCCACTGCTCCGCAACACAGGAGCCTCACACACCTCAGGAGGATGGTGCAGCCTTACAAGTGTCTCCCCACAGGCTTGTCGGCCTGCCAGGAGGGAAACTGGCTGCTGTTTTGATGGTCTCCACCACCATCCAGGCTCAGGATCGGTGACCACTTGCTTTTCATGTCTGTTTTCCTTCGAAGACTTTAACTAGACAATGACCTCCTCAAGAGCGGAGATGTGCCACATCCCTAATCACCACATCCAAACTGTGAAGTGTTCCAAATGCTGGAGCTTTCTCAGAACCAACAGGATGATCAGAGTGGAAAATTCCACACATACGTCATTGGGTAGGTCTCAGTTAGCAATGCTGGTACACTAGATATACCACTTAAAATTACCATCAGTTTCTGTATATAAGATGTGTATGAAACTTATGCATTTTATGGCTGGATTTGGGTCCTGTTAGCAAGAAATCATATATCTGCAAATATCACCAAAACTGAAAAAATAAAAAAGAAATGTCTGGAACCCAAAATATTGCAGGTTTCCAATATTTCAGATGAGGTACACTCAACATGTGCCTCCTACACACCTGGTGCTCAGCACACCTGGCACATCTCTGTACCCACTGTTCCACGAAGGAGTAAGCAAACTGTCCCAGCTACCCACGAAGATGGTGGGGGTGCACTTTCAGTAGACACTCTATCCCAAATGGTGCCCTCTAGACTTCCCAGCACGCTCAGTCTCTGTATGGTGATCTCCTCCTTACAGCCACTCTGAGCACACATTGAATCCCCTTTTACAAATGTGCAAACTGAGCCCCGGAGGGAAGTTTGACCCAGTCCTATAGTAGGTGAAGAGCAGGACCTACTCTTTTCTGTCCAGGCGTCCCCTACCCTGCCTATCTGTTGCTCCTCACTACCGTTTACCCCACTAGCTGTCAGGCTTTAAACTCAGTGTCAAGACACAAGCCAGAAGAAAGTACCAGGGCAAGCCTTCAGACCTTTTAAGTCATGCGTGCTGTGGGTCACAATGACTCCATGCTGGAAAGATCACCTGCCCATCGATTTTCTTCTTAATTGAACTTGTGTCTCTCTTCGACCTACTATGGCACAGAGTTGTCAGCAGGGACATCAGAAAAAAGCCTTTTAGTGACATGCATGGAGCCAGGCCATCTACCTCTTCTTTGCTAACACGCACCCAGTCATGGCTGAGTAGCCTCCTCTTAGCTGACACCATCTGCTTACCTCTCCTCTTCCCACGTTTGCTCTCAAAGCTCCCCACCCCAACCCCAGGTCCCCAGCCAGCAGTGTCTCTTGCCGGTTGGAGCTGCACTGCAAGCGAAGGATGGAGTGAGGTGTTTTGGACCAGCTGATCCGTCCCGTCAAGGAAACTTAGTTAAGTGTCTCTTGCTTCCCCAAGCCCATGGGTTCAGCTTCTCTCCTCTTCCTCCCCCGTTCTGTTTAGTTTGACCTTGGTCACTGATGACAAGGCTTCTTTTCCTGCCAAACCAATCAATAAGCTAAACAGACAGAAGATGAGTATTTAGACTATGGGCAGCCAAACTCAAACACAGATAGGTTATCAGCCCAGCCCAGAGCAGACTTCTGAGCAAATATTTCATTAGCAAATTTTTCATGGCAACTTGCATGTTAAAAAAAAGAGAGAGAAAGAGAAAGAGGAGCCAGAGAGAGGGGGAGAGAGAGAGAAAGAGAGAGAGAGAGAGAGAGAGAGAGAGAGAGAGAGAGAGAGGAGAAAAAATAGTAGCTAGGAGAGAAAGGGCTGACTGTGTCTCTGAAGCTGGAGGCCTTGAGTGAGCTCCTTTCTGGGAAGGTAAACTGAGAGAAGAACCCCCAGGAAGGAGAGACCTGGTTTCTTAACATTTCTGATTCCAAGACCACCCACTCTTCCCTGTCTGGCCAATGTGATCACCTGCATCATCTTGGTGGAGCTGAGCAGGCTAACCACTGCGGTGTGACACCACCAGGCAGCCAGTGGCCTGCTCCCTGTGGTGGGGCGTCAGAGGACAGAGAAGATAAACACCCCCCACTTTCCCCCACCACTGCTGCCAAAAAGCCCCACAGGGGAACTGGGAGCAAAAAGGAAGTCCGACTATAGGGGCTAATGCATCCTAGTCTCACAGACTGGGCATCCTCACGGCTTCTTTAAATAGACCGCGTTATGTAGGACCCAGCCTAAAACTGGCACCCACTGGAACCCAACCATCAGTGCAGCTTCTGATTGTTGAATATATTGAATATTGTATTTTTCTCACAATAACCCTAACGGTTAGGTGTTTCGGTTCACAGCCAGGAAGCCCTAGATTCAGAGAAGCTGTGTAACTTTTCCAGGCTTTCCCAGCTGCTAGCTAAGGGGTGAGGAAGACTTGGGACTCCGCGCCTGGCCCCAAAGGTGGGCAACTTTCTGCTCCATGGTCCTACTTCCCAGGTTTCCTTATCCTTTAAAAACCCCATCAAACCAAAGAAAGAATAATATTCTGCTCATTCAATTAAATGTGCAAGGCTAGAAAGAATGAACACATTGCATCATTGGCTCCATTTAAGCCCCACACCTTCCCACTATGTTCTGGGCAGAATCTTCTGGAACTCTTCCACTTTTGTTTAGATTCTTACACATGCCTTTAAGGTCTGAACTGACAGGCACTTCTCAAGGAAGTCTCTAGATTTTCCCTGTGCTACTTTATATTAGTTATATATAGAGAAATTATAAATATATATATATTTATAATATAATTGTGTGTGTTAGTTTGAAGCCAGGGTCTTTCTAGGTTGCCCAAACTGACCTGAAACTTATTATGCAGCATCAAACTCATGATAAACCCTCTGCCTCAGACTCTCAAGTCGCTGGACTTACAGATATGTATGGCCATACCTGGCTACTATTTATTCTTATTGTGATCTATTATTCCTCTAGAGTTAGTTATAATAATTATTTAATTTATGCTAACCATCATCATAAATTAGCACTCATGCTAATTTTATAGTTCTGATATATAAACATTGATGCTGATGAAATATTTTCATGTGTGATTTGTTGGCACTGTCTGAGAAGCATCATTAGCGACAATCCCCACAGCTCTCCTCTGCTCACTACGGTTGGTTCATCCGTGGGCCCGCACAGCAACCACCTTCCTCAGTCCCCTCGAGAATCCTCTGAGAGGTAACTGTTAGTGTTGCCGTCTTTCAGGAGAAGTGACTGGGCACTGTAGGTGTCTGGAACCCTGCACTTATCTCTAAGTCTGTCCTGGTGGAAGGGTACCTCCCGAAGGTGCCAGCAAAGTTTATAATAACTGTGCAATTTGTTGCACATGGCCCAATCTACATTTCAGGGCACACTTAATTAAACACCATGGACACTTTAGAGTTTATGTAGTTGCTCTCAGTTCTCGATGGCTTAGGGTAAGAATGAATTCACAGGCTGGCAAGATGGCTAAGCCAACCATGTCAACCTGAGTTCAATCCCCGGAACCCATGAGAAGGTGAAGGAGAGAATCAACTCTACAAAGTTGTCCTGCCCCCCATCATAAGCACACAGAAAAATTAATAAAAGCATTTTAAAGGGTGAATATGTTCCAAAGTCAGGCATTTTCCCCCTTGTTCTCTTCTCATTTGGGTTTTCCAGCTTTGATCTCGATTTCTCGTCTTTGGGGCCAGAGGATCAGCACCCATGGTCCCCTGGCTATATACTCTGAGGGGAAGGAACCCGTGGGGTTTCGTTTGGGGCTTGGACCCTGATTTTTATTTATACTGGTTTCATTTATTTTTGTGCCAAGTTTCCCTAGGCTGATGTGGATGATAAATTCTTTCCTGCATTTTTCAAGGATTTTTTTTTGGTCAAATTTAAATTGCAGAATGAAAGTCCAGAACCTCAAATACCTCCTCTTACAGGAGATGTCCCAGGGAAGCCATCGCCCCAGTGTCCCACAGCAGAGGCCATGTTTTTATTACCAACTGACTTACAAAGTGAAGAGGAATATAGAGTTACAGATGGGTAAACTGAGGCACAACCAGTTCCAGACTACAGGACACCTGCAAGCCATTGGCTGATGGTTTTCTTCATGAGCCCCAAATGGCTCTAGATGAATCCTCTGAAAGCTCCAACTATTTTTATTTCTCTCTCGTGTCACTCAGAACACATTTCTGTCCCTGGCAGACCACCTCCCCTTGCCCCGTTCCCATGTAGCCAGAGAAAGGGAAGCCCACTTTTGATCATCCCATGAAAGCCTGGTGTAACATGAGGGCCGGCTTGTTGGGGTTTTTGTCCCACCCAGTACCCCAACAAGCCAGCAAGTCCCAAGGAAAATCATATGGAGTCTATATTAGGTTATAAATTGATTGGCCCATTAGGTCAGGCTTTTTGTTAACTCTTATAACATATATTACCCCATTATCCTTATTTATGTTAGCCACATGGGCTCAGTACCTTTCTCAGTGTGACAGCTTACATGTTGTCTCTTTGGTGGTCTGTATAGGAGTGGCTGAGGAATCTTTTTTCTCCCTAGCCTTATCCTATTCTCATTACTCCGCCTCTACTTCCTGTCTGGTTGACCCGCCTATATTTCCTGTCTGGCCAATTAGCATTTTATTAAAATACATGATTGACAGAATACAGATAATTCTCCCGCACCATTTTTCTTTCTTTTTTTTTTTAAATAAAGGAAAATACCCATAGTCCAATTTTTGGGAATGTGGGCGTAGTATTTTAGGCTACTTTTTGTTGGTTGGGGGTGCTGATAGTCTTAAGGGGATCTAAAGAAAATTTAGAGTTATAATCAAGTCCTGACTGGAGTATCCTGTGAGTCTCGATCATCTTAGGCAGCAGTTTTGGATCAGTTTTGGATGTAGACCTCTGTCATCTGAGCCATTTGTTTTTATCGGAGATTTTTTAGGTGGCCTCCCTTGGTTAAAGGTGATTATTTTTAATTTTAGATAAATCCAGAGTCATTTGTTTTTTGTGGAAACAAAAGCAAAATCTCTTTTCCAAAGTAACATACCTTTTGACTTTAGTTTTGAAGCCAAGGTATTTTTAAAATTTTTATCTTGGGTTAGTTTAGCAGCATTTATAAACAAAAGTCTTTTAGCAGTTGTTGCTCCTTTCTCAGCAATCAAACAATTTAAAGAGAGCATAATAGCATATAGTATGAAGATTTTTTGTGTTTTTTTTTATCTTTATGTGGCTTTATTTTAACATCTATTTTTTATTTTTATTTTTAACTTTTGGCTTTTTGAGACAGGTTTTCTGTATATATCTTTGTCCTAGAATAACTCTGTAGACCAGGCTGTCCTTGAACTCACAGAGATCCATTTGTCTCTGCCTCCCAAGTGCTGGGATTAAAGGCGTGTGCTACCACACCTTGAACTCAGAGATGCTTCTGTCTCTGCCTCCTAGGCATTGGGATTAAAGGTGTGTGCTACCACACCTTGAAGTCACAGAGGTCAACTACCTCTGTGCCTGGCCAATCAGCGCTTTATTTAAAACACATGATTGACAGAATACAGATAATTCTCCCGCACCAGCCTGGTGTACTGTCCTTTCTCCAAAGCAGATGTTTGGAGATGCTGGGTCTGTGGGTTCTCAACTTGTCAAATAACTTTTCAAGTGATAACAAAAGGGAACATGTAGTTCAGAAAGCCATAAACTATATCCGTGCCCAGTGACCTTGAATCCCCACCTTTTTACTAAAATGAAATAAAAATCCAAATCCAGCCTTAAGGGACGGAAGGTATTTATTATTTCCATGTAACCGTCATCTGAAAGGCGGGCGAGCTGTGGGGCCTCTCAGAGCTCTGTGGATTGGACGCCATCCCCTCGCTCTGATGTTTGTGGAAAGGTTTGGATGCACGGGGGATTAAAGGTTTATGTGTAATATTTCTGATGACCACAGGCCTTATGAGCATGTTTCTGTCTTTGCTGCCTGCTCTGAGCTTTCTCATTCCCAGTTCCTTAAGTAACAAAACACCCGCCAGACTCCAGACATGTAGATGTCGGAACCGGAAGGGCAAGCTTCTCAGAAGTAGAGAGATTTTCATGGTGGCATTGACCTGCTTCACGGAAAAGTGTCCTTTTTTTCGGGGGAGGTTACAGACAAGTCCCTCAAAGGACAAAATGGCGCGGGAGAATCCAACTGCCCAACTCTTCCAGTTTTGCTGAGTTGTGTGATTTACCTTCTGAGACCTCAGTTGATGTTGAGGTATCCCTGAAATCTAGGGGAGTCAGATCTGTTGCTCTAACAGTCACGGTGGCGGTTCCCCTGAGGGCAGGTGTCAGGCTGGGATGTGGAATCCTGCCTTCTGCTATTTGACGGTGCCTCTCTTCCCATTGCCCCCCTACCCGGGGGAAGATCTGAAGCTGGACTGCGTAAGCTGACCAAGTTTTACGTGCCAGAGAAGCTATACTTCACATACTAGTGGCGGAGAGAAATCCAAAACTAGGTCACCTCGTGGTTGGTTACAAGTTGTATTTATAACCGAGAAGAAAGGGTCTCCGAGATCATACACGTTTTCTGCCCAAAAACCCCACTTCAGAGGGATTGCTCCGAAACATTCCTTAGTTATTACATTCAGGATAAAAAAAATTTCAGAATTCGTATGGAAACTGAAGTTTTGATACAAAATAATAATACATTCGCTCAAAACCTTGAGATCCAGATTTCACATTGGACCTGAGTCCGTGCTTCCAGGTCACGGCCGTCTCTGTGATAGTTTTAGGGGAACTAAGCATCCCCCTTGAGCCTCTAAGCCCTTTAATTCAGTTTTGTTTTAAAATCTGATTTATCAGAAATGAATACCTCCCTCCTTCCCCCCTCCCTCTCTCTCTGTCTCTCTGTCTCTCTCTCTCTGTCTCTCTCTCTCTCTCTCTGTCTCTCTCTCTCTCTCTCTGTCTCTCTCTCTCTCTGTCTCTCTCTCTCTCTCTGGCTCTCTCTCTCTCTCTCTCTCTCTCTCTCTCTCTCTCTCTCTCTCTCTCTCTCTCTCTCTCTTTCAAGGCTTGGAGACTTGCTCCTGGTGAGATGTCTCCATGGCTAAAAGCACAAGCTGCTCTTCCCCACTCTAGTTAGGTTTCCATCACTTATATTAAGTGCTCCCAACTGCCTGTAACTCCAGCTCCAGGGGATCCAATGCCTCTGGTCTCTATAGCGATGTGTGCTTCTCCACACAAACCCTTACACAGACACAGGATTAAAAATACAAATGCTGACTTCCTGTTCAGTGCTAATCCTTTGTGGGTGTTGACATTTGCTCCTCCTAAATCCTCCTGACTTTATGTTCAAGGTCCCAGAGAGCAGTATGTGGTCCTTTCCTGCTGGCCCACTCTGCCTCTCAGCCATCTGCACCCCCGAGGGAACGGTGATGGGAGCCCCACCACCCTCTGAAAGACAAGATGGGCACCTTGCCTACTCACAGCACAATAAACCCAGGTAGGAAGGAAATCAAAGGAACAGCCCTCGAAAGAGGATGAGAAGAATGAAAAGGAGGCTGGGTCCTGATGACACCAACGGTAGAGAGAAGATTGCCACAGTGACTACTCTTGGGATTCCAGGCAAGGGCCCTTAATGATGGACTTCTACTCATTTTTACAGATGCATACACCAAGGGGCAGTGAGGAGAAGGGACAAGGTGCACGGCCAGGATGACGCTAAGTGGACCTGGTTCTGGACCCAGGGTCCCTTCCGGCAGCACCCTCGCAGGCTCGACAGAGCTGGGAGAGCCGCAAAAAAGAGCAGTTTTCTATCTGCCTTTGCCTTGGACCGTTTGCTTCCCGCAGCGTATGGTCAGATAAGACACTGGAAGAGTTCCTTCCCACCGCTTACAAAGATCACTTCCTCATAGACAGGCTTTCTGGGAGTGGTCTGCTTCTTTGGAAGTGTGTGAAGGCTCAAACCTGGGGCCATTGCCACTGCCTCCCCCCCATCATGAAGACACGACGTGTGTCTGCAGAACGTCAGAGAGGCCACCAGAAGCCTCTGGGGTCGAAGCAGGAAAAGAAATGAAGACCATGGGTAGAAATGAAAAGTATTCAAACATAAATTAACACAAACCCAGGGTCATCTTGCATACAGCCCCAGCAATAAGGGAATTCACAATGTAGATGTGGGGGAGGGGGCAGACTGTAATCAGAAGGGAGAGCGAGGCATTAAATACCAGGTACAGCTGGGAGATTACAGAACAAAGTACGGAGAGTGTAGGAAAGATAAGGGAGGCCAAGTCAGAAAATGAAAAAGAGATTGGACCGAAGGTTCAGATAAATAATGGGGAAATTTTCAAGTGTGTGAGCCATGGGTCACTGAAGGAGACAGTTGGATGGCTAAGATGAGGGAAAGGTAATTTGTTGAAAAAAAGAGGTAGAGGTGGCTAAAGAAATTACAGTTTTTCTGTGTGTGCTGGAGCTGTCGGGAGGATGGGGTGGGGGTGGTGATGACACCTCAGAAACTGACATGCTTTTCCTAATGGAAGCCAAGGAGCTATCCAAGGCTAACAAGTGCGACCTCCCAAGAGACTTGACGATTAGGATTAACAAACAGGACCTCCCAAGAGACTTGGAGATTAAGCTGAAAATAGCAAAAACAAAGTAACAGAGAATGTTGTTCAAAGGCAGGGCATAGCAAGTGGACTGTAACAAACGCAGGAAAGGAGAATTTGTAACACAGAAGATCTGGTTGGCGTGGGCTGGGGTGGGCTGTGGGGTGTGGTGTGTTGTTAGGTGGGGGTCTGTGGGGTGGGCTGTGGGGTGTGGTATGTTGTTAGGTGGGGGTCTGTGGGGGGCTGTGGGGTGTGGTGGGCTGTGGGGTGGTGGGCTGTGGGGGGTCTGTGGGGTGGAATGGGCTGTGGGGGGTGGGTTGTGGGGTGGGGTAGGGCTGTAGGGGGGTGGGTTGTGGGGTGGTGGACTGTGGGGAGGTGGGCTGTGGGGAGGTGGGCTGTGGGGTGGGCTGTGGGGTGGTTGGCTGTGGGGAGGTGGGCTGTGGGGTGGGATGGGCTATAGGGGAGTGGACTGTGGGGGTGGGCTATGAAGTGGGATAGGCTTTGGGGGTGGGCTATGGGGGTCGGTTGTGGGCGGTGGACTGTGGGGTGGGGTGGGCTGGGCTGGGCTGGGCTAGACAGGTGGGCTGTCGGGTGGGATGAGCTGTTGGGATGTGGGGTGGACAAAAGCCAGGGTAGGTGACTAGTGCCATCTCCAGGGGTTACGGCCTTAGGCCTTCTTCTTGGTGTCTTCTCTTTCCTTCCTATTTTCCTTTTACATTTTCCTATCAGAAGGCTGCCAAAATCCAGGCACCTTGCTATACTCTAGGAGCTATATAGATGAATGAAAATTCGAATCTATTTGAAGTCATCCTGAAGGTGGAACAAGCAAATTCCTCCCAAACCTTTGGAAAGGAAGTGAATAACAGAGATGCTTGTCAGAATTGTCAAGAATAATCCATCTAGAGTGTTCTATTTTATTTTACTTTCTGCAGTTTTAAAACGGTTGTATAGAAGTCAGGTGTCAGTGGCCCTGGTTAGTTCTGGAAAGTTATTCTGGGAGCCCCTTCTGTCACCTGTGCCAAGTAGCGTGGCTTCTGGTAGGGCAGGGAGGACTGTCCGTGGGTGGGGCTGAGAGGTAGCGTGGCTTCTGGTAGGGCAGGGAGGACTGTCCGTGGGTGGGGCTGAGAGGAGCTGTGCTGCTCATTCTGAAGATTCATCACAAGGGGTGACCTGGGGGCTCAGTGGAGTTGGGGCGCCAGCTCTTTCCCATGGAGCAAAGGCTACCACATGGGTAGATGCTGAAGACAGCTGAGGTGGCAGAGGGACAAGGGTGGTGACTAAGAATGATGACCGGATCTGTGGGGCTGAAGAGAGGTGGGTGATTTTGTTATCGGATTCCACACAGTGAGAAATTAGGTAAATATCTGGGGACAGGCAATCCAGAGGTGAGTCAGATTCTCTGAGGTCACAGGCAGTATACTTGAGGAGGAAGAATCCAGGGTAGGGGCAGATAAAGTTTTAATGTCTCTGTCACCAGGTTATGGTGCAATAAAAGAGACTGAACGTTACTCACGATTGCACATATGGGGCGGAGGCATGAAGAAGTCAGGCAGATTAGCTGAGATCTAGGAGAGGGAACTCAGGAGTGCTTGGCACAGAAACCTGGGGAAATAGCACTAAGATTTTCCTTCTTCTCATCAACTAGTGTGTTTCCAGCCCTGTCCATTTGAGAGCAGATAGCCGTAGTCTATGTTGTTTGTTTGACTGGTATTATGTGTGTGTGTACACGCGTGTCTATGTATGTATATATGTCTGTGTGTATTTGTGTGTCTATGTATGTGTGTATGTCTCTGTGTGTGCATGCATTTGTGTGTGTGTGTGTGTGTGTGTGTGTGTGTGTGTGTGTGTGTGTGTGTTTGCAAGTGCATCCATGGGAGCCAGAGGCTGATATCAGACATCTTTCTCTATTGCTCTCTATCTTACTTTGGGGCAGGGGCTCTCACTGTACCACTGAGATTACTAATTTGTCAGGATTGGCTGGCCAGCCAGCTGCAAGGATCTGCCTGTCTCTGTTTCCCCAGGGCTGGGATCTCATCATGCCCCCTCAGCTGATTTTTTTACGGAGAGGAAGGCTGAGCCACAGTGACCTTGGGGAAGACAGTTTCTATTATCTGAATCAGCCCTGCAGTTCAATGGCTATGCTAGGAGCCAGGCATCCCTTGCTGTCCGACAACTCTTGCTTCAGAACCCTTCCCAGTGAAGACAATGGAGGTCCAAGAAAGCGGTTCTAAGGAATGTTCTCTCAGAAAGCAGTGCATGGCCACAAGATACGCTATATTATCACTGACCAAAAGAAAGTGGCTGTGACCTTCGAATTCAAAGAAAAACAAATGATTTTGTTCTTTTTAGGATTTTTCTATTAGGAGCTTTTAATTGATCTTTGAGTGTTCCAGTTTCAATCTGTAGTAAAACTCGCTGAATATTTATCACACAAGTTATAAATATATGTACATGTGTCAAGGCTGTGTATATGCCTATAAATGCATATGGCTCCCAAAGTCAGTCAAAAAGAAACACCTTTGGCTCTATCAAGTTTTAAAGACAGTGATGATAGGAAAAGAGGAAGTTGTTTATTCTCGGTCGGGCAATCACGTCCATCTTGAGTTCTCACGGATAACACCTTCCTGATTCGGCCTTTATCTTACTTCTTTAAGGTCAGGTTGCAGAGGAATCCAGACAGCAGGAAAATTTCTCATGGGAAATCTGCTGTTGATCTCCCCACGGTGTGTGCCTCGGCTTCCAGAGCAACCCATCTCAGTTGTGGTGACCCTCTCTGAGGTCAGAGGTTCAGTGTTGACTTTGGGCTCCTACACATGGCTGCAGTGAGTCCCTGGAGCCACCTTCTCTTCAGGAAGGAAAGTCACTTAGAAATGAGTGAATATGTGTGAGGTGGGGTCACATCCTTCACTCACTGAGAATAAGAAGGAAGAGGAATGAGAGGGACTGGATTAACTGTAATTATCCCAGCACTCGGGAGGCAGAAACAGGTGGATCTCTGTGAGTTTGAGGCCAGCCTGGTCTATAAGAACTAGTTCCAGGACAGGCTCCAAAGAGAGAAACAAAAGAGTCAGCTTCCCTGCCCAGAAGTGGAAGGAATTGGCTTGCCTTTGAATCCCTGTAGTTCCCTCCCAAGGCTTCTGTGCACAACAGGGGAGCATGTTTCCAGGATGGGAGCAGGAGCCCCAAACTCTCCATTTAGAGCAGGTCTACTTAGGAAAAACAGTAGTATGAGGCTGCAGAGATGACTCCCTGGTTAAGGATTCCTGGCTACTCTTGCAGAAGACCAGGGTTTGCTTCCTAGCACCCCTATGGCAGCTCACAGCTGTAGGTAACTCCAGTTCCAGAGGATCCAACTCCAGGGTATGAGGCAAGCCCGTGGTACACATGCTTACATGCGGACACTCAGACATACAATAAAATCAGTAAATAGTAAAAGAAAGAAAGAAAGAAAAGAAGAAAGGCAGAACGCAAGCAAGGAAAGAAGAGGGAGAAAGGAAGGAAGGAAATACTGATACTAGCTTGCAATGCTAATTTACCTATTATAGGACACTTTCTGTGTGCAGCTGGCTAAACTTGACAGACCCTGAGGACAGACCCTGTTCCTGCTTCCCCAGTACTGGAATTACAAGCATGTGCCGCCGTGGTCTTCAAAGTTGCTCAGCAAACACTTTAACAACAGAGCCATCTCCTCAGCCCCTGGCCCTGATCTTCAGCAAGACAACCATGCCTAAAAATGTGAGGTTCGTGAACTTCAGAGCAAGCAGCTTCATTCTCCCAGTGTATGCAGTGGGGCAGGGGATGCTACAGCTGACTTTATTTCAGGATTATGACCTCAGGTCGCAGTTAGCGTTCACACAGATCAGCCCACTGTGAGCCCTGCAGTTAAGACTGCAGAGGTCATCTTGCTCTCAGAGATCTCCCCTGAGCAATGAGGCTCCATTCACATTTGAACCCGGAGAGCAGAGGTCCCCTGCCTCCCTGGTTGTCTACTTAAGCTTGAAACAGCATCTCTCTGTGAGGAAATGCCTAGTGTGGATGAGGCCGAGGTCTCCAACTATTGGGTATGTTACTCTTGCTTCCAGACCCCAGCGCTTTAGCTGCCCCCCACTTTTCTAGCTTGGCTAATGGGGGAATTATTCCCAGTCAGGGTACCCTGTTGAACTTACAAATAAGTTGATTACCTCATCCTCCCTGAAGCCTTGGGCTCTGCGTTGCTTCTGTCACTTGCTTCTAAAACTTCGAAGAGCCACGAGAAAGGACGACTAAGAAGTTCAATGATCCCTTTGTTCACTTAGCGGTTGGACAATAAATATATGGGCAAGCCCTGGGAACTCTGAAAGAAGAAATTACAAGTTGTCCTCTGGGGGTCTCGCCCTCGTCTCTCTAATCAGAGATACAGAGAGGGGCCCTTCTCTCTCGGAGCCTGCTCACGTGCCGCTCCCTGAAGCATATGGAGACTTTGCTCTGAGAGCTTGGGTGGCCAGGTGAACAGTTGTTGCTGGGCACCTTTGTGCAGCAACAGTGACTGTAACTCTGAGAGCAGGAGCTGCAGGAGACAGCTTAAGTACTTAGCTGCAGAAGCCGGCTGCTGGCTAGTTTTCTTTACTTCATCCACCCTTGACGTATTTCTCCTGCTTTTGTCTATTTGGTGATCGCGAAAACTGGCATTTGTTTACAGAAATCCCCCTTGGGAACGTCAGCTACTGCAACGGAGAGGAAAGCCCTTTATACAGTTTTCTTAGATAGGTAAGCGTTGACATATTATCAGAGACCTTCAACCATGTTTGTTCTTGGTCTCTGGGACGCTGAGCAAGGATGTGTTCCCAATGAAGGACACCGGAGCTGTGATCTCTGACTGTTAAGCTGAGACATGATCTAGATATTCAAAGACTGGTATTGGTCTAATAAATGAAGGCACATGTGTATGCTACAGTTATCAAAAACACCAAGGCAAATGTGGGTAATTATACACACATGTGCATGTTATGGGTTATGAGATAGTGTATGTAGTCAAGTCTCATTTAAAACTATGTAGCTTGTGTCAGCAAGTCAGCTCAGCAGGTAAGAGATTGCTGCCTAGATCGATGATCTGAGTTCATCCCCAGAAGCCCACATGATAGGAAAGCACCCCCAAAAGTTCTCTAGTGTGTAAATGTGCATACATGCATATACACACACACACATTACGTGTAATACAAATTATAAACTAAATTTTAAGAATCTCTTTACTTCTTTATGAAGTCTAGAGATTTATATACCAAAATGAATGACTAAATTACAGGATATCTCCCAAATAATCCACAATGATTACCTGCTATTACTATACCATTAGTATAGTAATACTAAGAAAAAGTATGTGTTTTGTTTAAAAATAGATTTTTTTTTCCTATTTTTAAGATCACACAGAGAAAGAATCCTTGCTGCAATCGTCAGTCCTTGGACTCTAAGAGTTGTGGCCGGCTGACCTCGAAGCCACTTGGAACTTCCTGAACTCAGCTTCGGGTTTTCCTAGTCCCCTGTCCCTGACTCGCCATCCACCCCTTCTGTAAATCTGATCGGGTGGCTCCTATCCCCTCCCCTGCCACAGCACAGCCCAATGAACACCTTCAGTTGTCGGTTGCAAGATGCTCGCAGCCAGCACTAGATGGTGGGCAAACACACACTTTGCTGTAGGAGGAAACCTGAAGAAAGAGTTATTACAGGTCTACAGAGGAGGCCATTCAGTGTGTAAACTTGCAGGATGCTTTCGGAGGTGACATTAGACTTGACTGGCATTGGAGGACTCATCCAGAAGGCCGTGGAGGAGCAGCAGTAACCAAATGACCAGGAGCGCCTGGCCATGACATATATATGACCAGTGACACGGCACTTTGGTGATCCAACTGGAATCTGCTTCTGTCTCCCGAGGCCATTGCAGTGTGACTGGGACCATGTCATCAAAGGCGGAAGAATGTCCATTCAGGGAACCGGTGATTGAAGTGCTTGAACGCCGCCGCCGTGCAGCCTACGAGGAGGGAAACCATGCAGTCAATCTTGGCAGGTGAAGCTGGGACTCAATGACAAGAACCTAATGTGAAAGGCTGTTCTGTTTGGTCTTGTAGAAGTAGAAAGACCAAGGGAGTGGCCCACTGAAGGGCTCAGACATGTGTATCCTTCTTTCTCCCCTGTCTACTTTGTGTGTGTTCATATTAAGTGACTTTCCCTCTTATTTGAAATTTTCTCTCTCTCTCTTTCTCCCTTTCCCCCCTCCTCTCTCTCTCTTTCTCCATCTTGTGAGTCTCTGTCTCTGTCTTATGGTCTTATGTGAACTTCTGTGTCTCTCTGTGTTGCGTGACTCTGTTTGTGTATCTTTACCTTGTGTGAGTCTCTCTACGTAACTGAGAGACTTAACTGAGCCTTTGTTTCTCTCCATGTGTGATGCACTGAGTGAGAGATGCCCACCATAGTCTCAGGCAGTTGAATTCTTAGCCCCCAGTAGGTGTTGCTGTTGGGAGGAATTGTGTCCAGGGTTGGACTACGCAGGTTGTTTCTACTTCACTCGCTCTGCTTCGTGCTTGCAGACGTGAGCCCTCAGCGTCTAAGCAACAGCCGTTCTTCCACCTGCTGCCTTTGTTCCAGCATCATGGACTCTAACCGCCAGAACCATGAGCCCAAATAAACCCATACTTCTGTAAGTTGTCCTGTCATGGTTTTTTCTCACAGCCATAGAGAAGTAATCGATACACCATATTGTATGAATCTGTATGTATCTTCAACATGTGTTGAAGACACATCTTTTGAGAATCTTTATTCTTCTATATTGTGTGAACCTGTCACTCTCCATGAATCTGTGTGCATGGAGAGACATGTGTGTCTCTCCCTTTATCTCACGTGAGTCAACACCCAACCCCGAGGACATGCTAGCATATCTAATCTCTTACCAGGCACTGACTAAAGCCGGAATCTTCTTGGAGACAGGTTTTCCTGCTGATGGCACCAGGCTCTGCTGAGCCTCCTTCTTCACACCCAGCTCCACTGTGAGAAGCCACACACATGAGAGATGGCTGGCTGAGATTCAAGGCACGGTGGGCAGCGTCTGAGGGCCAGAGCAGAGGTGGGAGATCCTAAGGGGTGCAAGCTGTGGGCCCTGGCCTCATTAACAACTGCGATGCTGGGCAGGGACCCCCAGGCCATACCAGTGATATCTGAGGGAAAGGTCGGGGCGGCGCGCTCAGCGACTGGGCCATCATACAGAGGGCCATTGCCATCGTATTCTGGCCTCTCTGCTTGCGCTACAGAGCTGACGAAAAGGGGCCTCGCTGCTGAGATTCAGGCTGAATGTTTAATGTAATTAATGCATATTTCATAGTGCAGTAACTGCCAGTGCTTTGCTCTGCCGACCTCCCTGACTGAGTTATTTACACAGCCATTTTGAGCTCAGTCCCAGAGCAAGCTGAGAAGTGAACAGACATCCAGGCAGCACTGTCTGGTCTTTCCCCGTGCAGATCAGGGCCCCGCAACTTCACAAAGTCCCCGCACAGCATTTCAAAGCTGCGCTACTTGGTCAGGTGAATACATCTCCCCTGGGAACCACCAGCCAAAAGTCTGGCACTTTTGTCTCCCCTCCTCCCTGCTCCCCAGCCTCAATAAAGTCCTTTTTTAAAAGTTGATTTTATGCTAATACTGTCATGGCCCAAAATGGATCTTAGTGATATTTCATTTCAAAAATCCCTAAAATTGAAGTGAGGAGTTGTTCCCCCAGTCAGCAACTCCATTTAGTCATTCATTGATCAGCTCTGACAGCCTGTTTGCAGGGCAGCTCTGCCCACAGAACGGTCTGACATAAGTCAGGGCTCCTCGGCTTTCCTGCTTATCATGGTGACGGCTTTGGCAGCTTTTCAGGTTCTTGTGAAACAGACCTCTGCGCTGGGACAGCCAGCCTGCGAGTGGGAAGGCAGGATTCGGCGCAGGGGATGGCGGCTGTTCACATCTCCTTTGGCTTCTCACGGAACAGGCACCAATCCAGCCCTTTGAGGCTCAATTGTAGCCTCCCATTCACCACCAGGAAGCTTCACACTCTCTTTGTGAAAGCTGGGTTCCCCAAAGAGTTGTAGATCATGAGATTCCTTTGGGTAAACACAATCCCATCTTTTCCAGACTCTGGGGCTAGGTGGAGACATTCTTGCTTCTCTTTCTTCAATGTGAACTTTCTCTGCCTTTGTCTTCTAATCTCAGGTCTCCTTTTCAATCATTTGATGAAATGAAAATAAACCAATTTAGGGAAAACCTTATAAAGAGCAAAGGAAATACTTTATAGTGTGAATATATCACTACCCCTGCCATCTGCGTGGATTCATACATACCACGCTTTCCTCAAGGGAGACAGGTTTACAATTACCTTAAGTTATTGTTATTTATTTAGATTAAATTATTGAGATCAAATCCAGGAGCCCCTGAGTACGAGACAAGTGCAGTGCCACTGACCTGCATGTCCAGTCCTAAAGTCTAGCAGCCATATTGAGGCTTGGACAAAAATGGTATTTTAACTTCTTGTGTTATTTAATAATGAGCATATAGCACTAAGTGCATAAAATACAATCTGATGAGAAACAGACTCTCAATGGCACGGTCTTACATACTGAGCTCTTGTCTCTGTCAGTGTCCAAGTTTTAAGTCCCGCTATGGGGAAAGGCAGAAGACTCAGATCTTGGCTCCAAAATGTGGGTTCAGGTCTGATATTTGAACTTGGGAGAAAGTATTTAGCCCTCCTGGCCAGTGGGACATGGACACCATACTACCGACTGCATCACTGGGACGTCCAGTTACTTGCCTTCCATAAGCCTCACTCCCCTACCTGTGAACTCCCCTACAATGCCTTTGCAGGGACTATGGAAGGGAGCACACCAGAGCCACTTCCCAGGGGCTGGCCTGGACCACATTCAATCACTACCCACTTAAGCAAGGTATAGGTGAAGTTTGCTGGGTTATATTCATCCTGGACTCTCAGAGAGGACTGAAGGACACCAGACGGCTTTATCCCCATTTTTCAAAAATCACATTCAAATCCAGAGGATTGTGCCAGACCATATAGTGCAAAAGGCAGGTTTAAGGGCCACCGAGTTCCTAGAGTGGAAGTCCACAGCATCTCTGCCTTGCTGTTTGACTCTGTGAGACACATTACAAAGGGAAAGCTCTCCTGGGGTCCCCTTACACCCAGTTACTTATCCTGAAGAGACCAGAACAGGGAAGAGCAGGACAAAGACCCCCCCACACACACACACACTGCCCAATTCCATCAAGCCTCTGAAGCCCACCTTCCAACTCAAAAAGCTCCTGGTGGTGGGGGTGGGGTGGGGCTTGCTTTCTGCTCATGCTCATGGTCACCTTTTAAGGGTTCTTTGTGGGTGAGAGAACAGGCTCAGGGCACAGGGTGACTTGATAAAGAACAGTCAGTTGTCACTTTGTGCCTAAAACTGAACTCATGTCACTGCATGGAGATTCGAGCTCAGATTGAAGATTTCCTCATGCAGAAAGGACAGACCTGAGCAGACAACAGAAATGCCTGGGGGGGGGGGGCTCAGAAATGATGCAGATGCTCATACACCACCCTTGGAGAGGGTGACTCAGAGGGTCTATGCCTTTATTAAGCCCTTGGGTGAGTCTTGTGATCTGCCAGGTGTGACCGGCCGTGCTTTAGGGCATTTACCCAGCTGTCCTCTTAGAGATTGGTTAACTCACAATGTCTTTGTCCTGTTAGGCCATGTCTATTTCTGGCACTCTCCTTACCTTTGGGTTTCAGAGTTTCCATGTCTACCTCAAACACATCTAGAACAGCCACTGTAAACAGAACCTACAGTACACCCTGTGCTTGAGGGACAGGGGACCGAGTTCGCCTTCCAGAGGCTGGTGTATCAGAAGCTTCAGAAGCATGTCTTTAAAAAGGTTGGAAGGGAATTCTCATCCCAGAAATCAGGAGCCCGAGTATTCACAACTTTCTGTACAACTCACGAACTCCTAGTACAGAGGTTCTCGACCTGTGGGTCACGACCCCATTTGGGGTCTAAAGACATTTTCACAGGGGTCGCCTCAGACCATCAGAAAACACATCATCAGTACTTACGTTATGATTCGCAACAGTAGCAAAGTTACAGTTATGAAGTATAATTTTATGGTTGGGAGTCACACAACATGAGGAACTCTATTCAAAGGTTGCAGTGTTAGGAAGGTTGAAGCCACTGCCCCAGCCTTGCTCTCCAGCCCCCAGCAGTAAGGATTGGCAGCATGAATGTGAACTTCTAACCAACTTCTTCTAAAGAAACAGGAATTCCTAGCTGGAGTTCTTTAGCTTGAGCAACAAGTCTCTTACCGAATCCGTTCCCATCATTCAGCATGTAACTCAGCCCACTTCCCGGTTACACGTCCCTCACACCCAATTATGCACACTCACTGGGTATGGACAGAGGCTGGGAGAGAAGCTGACAAACATGAAGTATTTATTGAGTCTGAATTCTGAGTCAGAATTTCTTCACATGGAGAGTTCATAAAGCCACAAATAGAACTCTAGGTCTTGGGATCCTTCATAGCCAATCCAGACTTTTTCAGAATCCCCACGAGAAGACTGGACGGTTGATCAGGGGTAGCATGCCTGATGTATAAGCATGAGGGCCTGAGTTTGGATTCCCTAGAATCCGTGTAAAAAGCTGGTATGTATCTATACATCAGTAGCAGAGACAGGTGGGTCATGCGCTCATGGTCAGTCTAGTCAAAAGGTCAATCTACAGGTTCACCTCAAAAAACAAGGTGAAGAGTGGTTGGGAAAGACATCTTAGCATCTTAACTTCTGGCCCCCATATGGGTATGTACGGGCAAGCACACCTACATGCTCATACACACGTGTGCGTGCACACACAACATACACAAACATACACGGATTCTGGAGATGCAGGTGAGTAGGCAGCTGAGCCCTGGCACAGCAGAAGACAACTGGGATGGGAATCAGACCATTTGGGCTCAACTCCAGCCCGGGAGTCTGTTATAAATGTCTCTATCCCCCTCCCTGGTTGGACTTCCTTCTGCTCTTACAAAATGAAGGCTTTAGACTGGGCTTCTCTGGGGCTGGGTCTCTCGCTTCATCTGTCACATTCTAAATTTTCACAGCCTGAGGTCAGCTGAGATGAGGAGGGAGAGTCGGTTAGGGATTAGCAGCAGATACCTCGTGCCTTTAAAGTGGCCGGATGCCCACAGGGAGACAGCCAGCAAGAGGGAGAAAGCGGAGATGCTAATCAGAAAGGATGAGGGACATGTCAGCGTTGTCAGCTTCGTGCGCCAGGACCTGGTCCATAAGAGCTGGGATGGTGTGGGGTGGATTACAGGAAGGATCTTGGGCACGCCAGCTTTGGTCCTGTCTCCTGTCTGTCTTTCTGTCTATCTGTGGGCATTCCGCTCTTTGGCAGAAAGGCCTCTGTTTGTTTTCTTAAGACGATTAAGTCTCTCTAAGTCTCTCCCAGCAGAGCCTGTGATTGGAAGTGACAACTGGAAGCTACTCTATTTAAAAGCTGCCACTTTGTATTAGCAGAAGGATCAGCTCAGATCGGAGGATATTTCCCTGACATGGGTTAAACCCTGATCACAGGGACAGAACCTGGTGTAGGGGAGGTGAGCCGGTGCACAGCAAGGAAGTTCAGATGGAGATCTGACCTACCTCTGGTTCTCCTTTCACTTCTGAGGACTGAGACACAGGCCAAACCCATTATGCTCATCTAAGAGGAGGGGGAAATGGGAAGCTGGGTAATGGGTGGTGTGGAGAGCTGTGAGTGTGAGGGCACCTATGGGTGAGTGGGGTAGGGGAATGTGTGGCCATCTATCAGTAAATTAAATCTCAACTTCCAACTTAACCATGGAGCACTACAGGGTCTGTTTCTCTTCCTCTTCTCCCACATAGGCCATTTCTTCCTTTTCCACTTTCTGGGTAAAAGTTGCTATGGGAGATTTGTTTGTAGATCATCTCCAGCAGGGGACACCTTTCTCAACACTCCCAAGGGCTCCTGCAGCCACATTTTTTAGGAGAACGACTGGCAACCAGCAATTTCAATAGCATGTAACTAGTGCTGAGGGGAGGGACCTGCTGCACTGGGGACACAGGGTGCTAATATTCTATGGGAGTAAAGGATGCTAAGGTGGACATTTAGTAGAGGCGAGAAGAAAGGTGCTCTAGAGAAGAGACTAGCATAGGGCAATGTCACAGAGGTCCACACTTGCAGCCAGGGGGTTGGATGAGTTTCTGTTTAGTTGGAGTACATGTCTATGAGGAAAGGAGGATGGGAACTGTAGGCTTAGTTGAGTTTATAACTTTACCTGACAGCTAAAGGGATTCACTGAAAGGTCTTGACACGGTGTTAGACATACAGCTTGCAAGGTCTCTCCTGAAGTCACATGCAGGGCACATGACAATGGTGCAGGAGTCACACGGAGCTGCTGACCCATGATAATGAATTTCTCTTGAGAATCCAGTTTCTCTTCATTTTGCCCCAAACTGGAATCACATGGAAACTTCAGCCATCATTGCTTCCAAAGAATGGAAAGCTCCATCAACCTTGAGGGATCTCCTACTTCCAACTCTACCTCTCTGCAACGAATTTCTCCATCCTTGTGCAGCTTCTGCAGAGGTTATAGCTTCTGTGCTTACATTTTTATCCACAGTAGATTTCCCTGGGGTCTGGTGGAAGATTGTAGAAGCTTTTCCATGGCCCCAGAGGACCTGACCACTGGACCACAGAACTAGCAAGGGTCTAATGTCAGTCAGAGAAGTAAAAAAGATGTTAGCTTCTCTGGGCATACTTGGTATCAATAATCCTCTTTTAATCTGAAATAACTTACTAAGAAATTGAACTTTTAAGTGATGGGGTTTTTAATAGATTGTGGGATTCTTAAAGTTGTACTATTTTGTATTGCAAGATTAATGTAAGATCTTGGGAATAAACAAGAAAGGAAAGTTTATAGTTTGTCAGCCATATGTTTGTGTATCAAGTTGGAAAGGGGGTGTAGACTTGTGTTGATGCCCAATCTTGGTTGTCAACTTGACATATCTGAGAAAATGGAACCACAAATAAGAATATTTTCTTGATTGCAGACTGATGTAGGAAGGTCCAGACTACTGTGGACAGATCAATTTCTGGGCAGGTGTGCCTGGGCTGGATAAGAAAAGGAGCTGAGTATGAGCCTACAAGCAAGTCAGCAAGCAGTATTCCTTCATGGTTTCTGTTTCAAGCTTCCGTCTTCAGTTTTTCCCTCAGCATCCATTGGTAAAAGACCAAACTACAAGGTGAAATAAAAACTGGTCCTAAGAGAAGAGATCAGGTGCACACGGGGAGGGTGGTATGTTAAACACCAGAACTGGGGTTTGTAGGGACCTGTCTGACTGAGGACAGGGAATCCAAAGTGGGGATGTGTGATTAGCATTAAGTGGAGTTTCTTGGTAGTTCTTTAAATGTGGTCTTGAGGGAGACAAGACTATGAGCAGATCAATCGAGCCGGGAGTTTGCACCACTTAGGGGGGAGGGGACATGGAACTGCACTAGAGCTGGGTGAGACGAAGGAGAGGGTGCCACAGGTTTGGGGATCCTTTTTAAAGAGGTGTTAGTGGTGGGGCTTTGGGGCGATGGCATTTTGGTGGAGGGAGATAGATGGAGCCTCATGCTTCTGGTCTGAGGACAGCGTAGATGGAAAAGGCAGCAACTGTGGTGGAGATGACCTAATGAACGCTGTCTGAGATAGGGCGATGGGTATGAGCCCTCTTCTTCATTATCTAGCCGTTGTTGGTTATGTAGCATGAGGCTCAGAAGTTTGGGGAAATAACTATTTGAAACTCTTAGACTATATGTGGAAATTGAAACACAGGGTAAATTATCCCCTCTATAAAAGTATCCAGAAAATATAGAATATCTATATTTTATGGATGTAGAGATACAGGACCCCCACAAAAGAGATGAAGGGATAATA
Organism: Myodes glareolus; assembly: GCF_982192425.1. Taxonomy (NCBI): domain Eukaryota; kingdom Metazoa; phylum Chordata; class Mammalia; order Rodentia; family Cricetidae; genus Myodes; species Myodes glareolus. Next base: position 4,906,033 of record NC_142030.1, read on the forward strand.
ATCAGAGAAATCACAAAGCCAGGGATTATGCCATTGAACATGTTAATTTAAATTGAGAATTTACGTATGACAGCATCTTTTATGTGTCAGCAAAAGAAGTCCTACGTGACGAAGATTTGAACTTTGCAGTGAAAGTTTGCAGTGATTTTGTCAAAACAGTTTTAGTAGAGGTGTCCAGACAGAGTGAAATTAGCTTGAGACTGAGGGGGAGATGCAGACACTTGGCCACGAGGGGAGACATGTCTTCAAGGAGTAGATGAAAAGGGGAGGGAAGGGATGAGGTCAGAGCACAGTGAGACTTTACCAGAGGGTGTGCTCACGGGGGGGGGGGGGGGGGTTGCAGGTGGAAAGCACAGCCTGCCCAGAGAGCAAGGTGAATATGACAGAGGCCTAGGAGATGCCAGGGAGTGCGGAATCAAGGCCATCAGGTCACCTTGGTGATGGGGCAGGGTACCTCACTCCTTGGTGAAAGAATTTAGGATAGATGATGTCTGGGGTCACCTATGCAGGGACTGAGTGCAATGCTAAGGATGGTCATTTTAGGTTCAATTCCTTCCTTCCTCCCTCTATTCCTCCCTCCCTACTTCCCTCCCTCCCTTCCTTCTTTCTTCCATCTTTCTTCTTTCCCATCTCTTTCTCTTATATTAGGGGTGGAGCCCAGGCTTTATGCTCTACACCACTGAAATCCACCCATAGTCATCAATTTTCTTGATACATCAAAAAAAAAAATCTAGTTGGAACTTAGAACTGTAGGAGATTCAGGATTTCCTTTCTCCTCGGTCTTCCAGTCAAAGCCACATGGATGGTTCATTCTTGAATGTGGAGTAAGTCCCACCCATTGTCCCAAGGGAACCCGCAGCTTCCCAAGAGTCAATAAGGCAGAAGGATTGAATCTACGATGCTGAACAAACCTTGCCAAGCTAGGGACATCCAAGGTCACAGAGAGAAGGACTAGATGGCTGGACCTGGAAACTGCCGTCCCTCCCCACTACACCCTTCACCCAACCGCGAGCAGAAGGGAGGGAAGGGGGCCGTGCAAGAATCCGTGGAACCATCCCCACCAAGGTGAATGATGGGAAATAAAAAGAGCAGGTGCACTTGGCTGCTTCCAGGTCCGTCCTGCCTGGCAGGTGCTGCCCAGGTGCAGGTGTTTGCAGACTAGGCCAGGCCCCCTCTGGCCTGGGGGAGGGGCCACCCTTCTTCATTGTTCTGCTTGGCTCTTCTTGCAGGGGGGATCTTTGCTGTCTGCTTCTGAGAGCAAGGAGCCTTTGATTCTGGAGGAGCACGCATTTTCCGACTTTGATCTCCCTGGAATCAGGTCTGTGCACACTCTCAGGAGAGCACTTTACCTTTAAAAGCGCCAAGCTGGCTGTCTCTCTTCTCGCTCACCTGTGGCGAAGCTCCTTTCCTGTTGCTCATCCTTCCTGCAAAAATGGCCTCTGGGCAAACCTACCTGGGACCAAGTCCCACAGCACAGAAGAGGTCTAAAGTCACAGGCAGCCCAGATCCAGCCTGATGCTGTCAACTCCCTCTCTCTTAGGGCTGAAGGAAATGTCCCCCGGAAGGGTTGAGAAGGCAGAAGAACAGCAAACAGAAGGCTACGGTCATCTCCCGGGAGATCACGGGGCATCTTAAAAGGATGTCAGCAAGGTGATAGGGTGGTCTGTATGGACAGTGCCACGGCCATTCTGAGATGACAACCCTAAAATCTAAGTCATTTCCCTAGAGCACTTTCGGATAAGCTGAAATTCATTGAAATACATGCCTCCTGAGCCTGTCTACCATTCCCCAATGAGATGTGGCTGCAAGGGCCTGGTGGGCATTCCAGGACACTGCCAGCCTGGGCTGAGAGGAGGTGGTTTTTCGATCTCCACTGCAACCCAGTAGAGAGCCTGAGAGTTCGAAGAGGGCTTGACTGTGTCATGGCAGCTGGAATTGTGAACAAAGGACACAGACTTCCTGAGCTGCTGTCGTCAGTTCTGTCTGCCAGTACGGTGGGGAAACTCATGTAAGGGAAATGACTTGAGACTCTTCTGTAAACTGTTAAGGGCTCTAAGCAAGTCAGTGGGTATCTACCCCCTCCCCAATCCTATTTCCATCTGGAATCCCACACAGTAAGCCGGGGACTGTAGGACTCCAAAGGCCAGGCACATTTCTCTGGGTGCACATTGTTCTTACTTCCTACTCCTGTCCCTTGGGCATAGCAGAGAGGCAGACAGACATACCAACTCAAGAAACGAACGAACGAACAAAAAAAAAAAAAAAACTCAAATAGTTTGAAAAACTGTTACCAAAGGTTCCCAGTACCAGTTCCAAAAAACACCCAGTCTAAAGAGTTCTTCCTTCTCCCTGCCTGCCGGCACACTCAGCAAGTCCTTCTGACAGGGCACAGATGCAGCTCCACTCACTGGGAAGGGCTGAACTCATGGGGATAGTGAGTTCAAGTGATTTTCCTCAATCAGGGCTGATCACACACGAGGACCTTAACTGTCAGAGTCCCACCTGCTACTTCCTAATCCTCCTCCTCCTCGTCTCTCAGCCCCACCCTCCAGGACCTTGGCCTTGCCCTTCCCCAAGCCACCATTCTCCATCTGTTGCTGTGATTCCTTGGTAGGGGACAGGGACAAGGGCCTCCCAGAAACCAAATATTGACCAGGGGCACAGCCAACCTTGATGTCACCCCACCGGGATAGCCGGCTGTCCATTCCCTGGGAGAGTCCTCAGTAACCAGAATGAGTCCTGGTGCCTTCGGAAACATCACCTTGCAGCCATAACAAAGAGAGCTCTCTTCAGTCCCACCCAAAGAAAGCGGACCAGGGCTTTTGGAGGTGACCACAGTTCAGCCCTGCTGTGTGGGGTCAAGACATGTCAGCTTCCCATTCCCTGACCCTGGCTTCCCCCTCCACGCCCAACCTGCCTACTGTTCTTCATACACACTCTACATGTTCCTTCTCTGTCTCGGCTGATGCTACTTTCTTGCCTCAAACACACCCTGATATTTATAAAACTTTTGCACTTAGCATTTCAAAAGGTTTTTCTGCCTATGATCTCATCCAATTGGATCACATCATGATCCTCGCTGCAACCAGGGGAGCTTTTGTCATTACTATTATTCAAATTACTGCTCTCAGTTACATCGGAGGCACTAAGGCCCAGGGAACCTCATTGACTCGTTCAAAGTCACATCAGTAGTTAGAGAGAGCTGGAATTACAGGAGGACTTTGCAGCTCCCTGCCTAGTGCTTCCTTACAGCCCAGTATCAGCCTTTCATCACTGCAGCCCCCATCCAATGGTGCCGACAGGGAGTCCACAGCCAGCCAGGCCTGGCACCAAAGCCCCCATCCAACAGTGCCGAAAGGAGCCCAGCCAGCCCAGCCCTGGCGACTGCTTTTCTCTTTGTCCAGCCCTTCCATTGTATTGATTTATAGCACTCCAACTTTCGAAAGTTGAGGACCCCCAGTTCCCATCAGGTTGATTTTGACACTGACCTCATCCCTTGGCCTTGTGGGTAAACCTATGATCAGAGTTGGCCAATCAGAGTGGTCCTAGTGATTGGCTCATAGACGTGCCTGTAAAACCAAGCCCACAACAGTGAAGCACAATTGCCATGGTGGTCAGAGTTTTTGGAGAGAGTCTTGGTGCCAAGCTGAGCAAACCTGTAGAATGTAAGCTGGGTCTGCATGGGAACAAAGCTGACAGTGAGTTCTGAGATGCGCTTGATCTCACATTCTCCTGTCTGTTCCCAACACTAGTCTCTTGGCTGCCGCTTACAGTTGGGATTTTGTCTCCTGTATTAAGAATGGAACTGTGACTAACTTAACCCCATGGCCCTCTGAAGGCCTTGTTTGCTCTTTGTTCCTGTGTCCACTTCTTTGGACTGCTCACTTGCTGCCCTGAACCTCCAAAGTGACCGCATTACTTGCCCTGCTCTGGCTCTACAATCAGCAGTCTAAGCACCGGCCACAAACCGGTCCCTTCCTCTTTCCTTATAGTGGGAAAAGAACTTTTTTTTTTTTTTGTGAATTAGAATTAGAATTAGAATCTTGTGCCACAGGTAAAATATCTTAAGAACAATTTTTTTCTTTTTCCCCCTTTTTCGCATGAATGTATGTGTTTACGTTACTGTGGAAAAGCCTTTATATATGGATATTCTTGTGTGGCAGGGTGCACATGTATGTGCGCAACAGAGGCCGGCTGCAGGTGGTGCTGCTCAAGCGTCACTCATCTTCTTTTCTGAGACTCACTGTTCTGGAACTTGCCAAGAAGACCAAGCTGGCTGCCAGTGAGTCTCAGGGCCCACCCGTCTTTACCCTCCCAGCTCTGAGATCACGGGCACACACCATCACTCCTGAGATCGGGCTCACACCATCCCTCCTGTTTGGGTTTCTAATGTAGACCCTCATGCTTGCATAGAAAGCACTCTATAAACTGAGCCATCTCCTAACCCATGAGTTTATTTTCTTAAAATGTGTTTTTTAACAAGGTTGATTATGAATATTAAGCAGAAACATGTGTGAGAAAGTCCTTCAGAGACCATAAGATTCTGCTCTAGCGGAAGAGGTGATCTGGGCAAGCAATGAGCATGCTCTTGATCTCCTAATTGGAACTGAAAGTCGGAGGAGAATGATGTTGAATGGATCCCATGTACTGCTCTCCGGCCGAATCCTCTGCCTGGGAGCTGGCTGGTGACTAGTGAGGCAAGCATTTTCAGCTCTGCAGCCTACTCTCATACAGCTTGTCATTAGACTTCTTCATTAGCTTATTTTTTTAAAATTTTATATGCATTGGTATTTTGCCATGGGTGTCAGGTTCCTTGGGACTAAAGTTTCAGACAGTTATGAGCTGCCATGTGGGTGCTGCGAATTGAACTCAGGACATCTGAAAGAGCAGTCAGTGTTCTTAACCACTGAGCCCCCTCTCCAGCCTTCATTAGCCAGGTGAGAGGGGAAGGTAAGGACATCTGTTTTCAATGAGATCCGTCATGAGCCCAGTTCAGGTAGCATCCTCGGGCAGGATCTGGGATTGATGGAAGTGTCTGCCATCTTGGGCTATATGTGGCCATCCACTCAATGACTTCCCAACTCTCTCCAACAAGCAGGACACTGCACTTGGGAAGACAAGCCTCAGCCTGTGGCTGCTGCCTACTGGGGCAGCTAAGGCAGCTTTTGCAGTCATTCTTGGGGAGTGAGTGGCTTTAGCTCCTTGTTGGTTCCAGATGAGAAAGAACTCCTGAGTCGGAAACCAAGGTCAGTGCTGTTCAAAGACAAGCTCCCCAGCGCTTGCCCTCCTCAGATTCCTGGGCGCTCACCCATCCACCCAGGCCAACTTCACTTTGAAAATGCCCCAAGGAAATATTTGTTAAGTCATTTCATGGGGAAGATCAGGAGACTGGAGGGTAGAAACTTCTCATTTTGGCTCTTTCTCTCTCTCTCTCTCTCTCTCTCCTTTGTTCCCTGTATTATTTCTTGAGCACTGTACGTGTAAGACCCTATGATGAGTGTGTTAATGTGTTATACCATTTAATAGTCTGCTTACCTTTCTGAAAGAGGTCCTGCTTATTTCCCATTACAGAGAAGTTTAAATAACCCATGGAGGTCTCATTGTTACTAAACAGAAAATATGGGTTCTAAATGCCATTCTTTTCCACTCTAGTGTTTAAATTCTTCCCAGCTACCATCTTTGACTATTCTGCAACTCCAAGGCTCACACCCACCTCTAGATGACGGACATCTGGCTGCACTGTCTCTAATACACACACACTTAGGTTTATACCACATAAGACCATAGATTCACAAGCAACAGGTGTTGAAGGCTATTCTCTTCTGTGCAGCAGATAGAGAAGAGGAAGGGAGAAGTGTCACGTTGGTGGGTGAATGGGAAGCTATGTGCTCCAGGGTCTCAAGAGGGTTCCAGTCTAGATGGAACAACAAAGCCAACATCTATGAAAACCTTTTTAAAAGTTGTAATAGTAAAGTCCCTACTCCAGGAACAATAATAAGAAAATGCCATTATTATTGACAAATGAGTGACAGGATCCTTGCTCTTTTCCAGTGGAAGAGGTACACACATCTTCGGGTTCTCGCAGCTTATCTGCCTTGCAGTCACCCGGGCTTTCCCTTGTGACTCCCTCTTTCTCTGTGAGAAGGAGCACAGGCCCCACCCTAGTCCACCCTACCTGCTCTAGGGGCGGAGGGTGGTGTGGAAGATTCTCTGGTTTACAGTGAATGATAGTGGAGTCTAGATTGTTCTCAGCTGGCCTGTGGCCCACAGCTTCCTCAATTTTTATCTAATTAGCTTCCTCTTTTCTTCAGCTTCTCCCATAGAAAGCAAGGTTTTTTTTCGCCTTAGGAATGTTTGGCCAGGTCCTGCCCTTTTGGGAAAGCTTTAGTGCAGGCTGACTTCCTTCTCACCCCACTTCCTCCTTCCCGGGCCTGAAGTCCTCCACAGCTGTCTTACCTGGGACAAATCACGGGCTCTGGGGACACTGTCTACAGCACCCACTTCTTTGGGTTTTGCAACCACAAGTGAACTTTGCCTCATTCCCTGCTCTCCCTGGACTCTCTGTCTCCACGGCACAGGAACAGTGGAAGATGTTCTGAGCTTGCTCAGAGTTGACCCGCCCTTGCCTTTCCCCGCAGAGGTTGTCTCTGTTTCTAAAGCTTTATGGAAACTAAGTGAAGCCGCTTTATTATAATGCCGTTCTCTTAACTCGCCATCTCTGTCCCTCTCTCTTGTAGAAGAGGTGGATACGTTACACGAATACATGAAATCTGTTCATTCAAAATTCAGCCCCGGGCTACTATGAAACAAGAGTTTTGTGGTAGCCTCTGCCCTCCTCTCTTAAACAACCCCTCCCATATACCTAATGAATGATGCAGGCGCAACCACAGCAGCCCATCTGTCTCCAGGTATCTTTGCAGGAAACCAGATCTTCCTTAAGAAGCAAATTTCCCCAGACGACCAACAATTTTCCCTCTAATTAATGTTCTCTATTTTTCCCCATGTTGAGAGAGGAGAGGGATAGAAAGAACTAGCTAAAGACAAGGAATGAACTCATCACCTGGTAGGAATGTCACAGTGTGTGCTGGGCTCCTGTTCAAGCGTTCCTCCTCCCCCTGGCTCCTGAAATCTGAGGAGACTCACCTGAGACTCCTCACCCCCTCTTTTTCTGGACTTTAGAGGCTGAACCCTGCACAAGCGGCTGGACATTTGGCTGGCACAGAGGAATGGCCAAGGTCCGTGTGTCCTTCAGAGAATCCTGCCTCGGGCTGGGATGTGGCTCAGTGGTGGAGTGTTTGCCCAGCCATACGTGAGGCTTGGGAGGTTCCTGCATGGTTGCTTCTCTTTACTCCTTTTTCACCTCTTCCTCCACCCTAGGGGAGCTCTGGGGTACTCTCTACCCGCCCAGCTGGCTGAAAGGACAGGCTCTGAAGATCCACTTGGTCTCCAATGAAGCCATCTTCACCTCCCTCCTCCCACCCCAGCCCCTCTCTGTGGTGTATTGGAAGGTCTGGATTCTCCCACAAGGCTATCACAGGGGACTCAATCCAATCTTATACTCATACACTTGGGAAATGACTGACTCAACATGCCCACCAGTGGGTGGTGTGCTGGACAGAATGATCTCTGCATTGCATAAGGAAACAAACAGACAAAGTGGATGAGAAAGGATTTGCCAGAACCTAAATCAGTCTAGTAGGGATCCCTCAGGCAGGTGGTGACTGTGTCTCATCTAACTGGTGAAAAGTTGATTTCATAGCCTGATGCAATTGGATAATTGGTACAAAGGGGAAGAGGGAGGCTAAGGGAAGATTGTTTGTTGTTGGGCTATTTTAAAAGGGAAAAAGACAAAAAAAAAAAAACAACAAAAACCATTTCTCACTGGCAGGAGGCAGAAAGCCAACACCCAAGCCCTCAGGGCATGGCTTTTCTTTCTTGTGAGTTGCAGGTGAGCGCACAGGTTCCTGTGTGCCTGTAGATGTGTGGAGAAGCTTCTGGGCCCCGCCTGATTCCCAGCTATACAGGTGCCCTTTAAAGACATGGGTGGCTCACTTTGCTGTGAGAAAAGCTTGTGGAGGATATGGGGTGAGTCCAAGGACAGGAACCCCAGAAGTTCCTACCACTCACCCCGACAAAGGGCGAGAACCTGATCCTTAGGCCCTCTGCATCAAGAAGAGGTCCAAGCTTCTATTGAATCTAAGGAAGAGGGAGAATTTTATGTGTGGTCAGAGGAGAGGGCTTTGCATATGCGGACAAGTCTATGTCTGCAGGCTCATAAAACTCGTAGTTTTGAAGATGTCAAGAATCTTCCTATGCAAATTTAAGTCGTGGTATGAGTTATCAGCTGATGATTAAGCAGCTCCCTGGCTGCCCAAGGAGGGGGTTGTAAGAAAGGACCTCACCAGTGCACACTCAACATAAAGTGTGTGAGCACCCCACCTCTCCTGCTGGGGAGCCACAGAATAGTGAGCTGCAGAGCCAGGGGAGTGAAACCGATGTGTAATAAAGACAAGGTCCAGGGTGGGCTCAGGATGCCTCAGGCTCACATGCTGGAGCTTCTAATGTGTTTCCTCTCACTCACCACCTATATGGCCCCGGGCAGAGTAGTGTTAAAGGGTATAGCTAAAGTCAGACTTTCTCAAAGGACATTCCAACACACACACACACACACACACTTACACAAAAGTGCACACACGCACACACACTTCGCCCCTATTTCCAAGCCCTGTCCCCTCTGGCCTCTCCCAGACTCTCCGTTCCTTGCACACACAGGCTGTGTCAGGCGCCTGTCACCTCTATTCCCTTTGTACTACTGTCATTTCTTACCGTGGTTCTCAGTACAGGGAACAGGAAAGCTATGTTTCTGTTTGGTCATCGGTGAATTACTAATTTGCTCTTTCTCCAGTAGGCCGCTTCCCAGACAGCAAGGAAATCAGCAGAGAGGCAGTAGGGAGAGAAAAAGAGCCTAGACCCAGATCCTGAGTCCACTCAGTCCCCTTCAGGCTGCTGTAGCTCACCTGTACCAGACATGGGCTATCAGTCTGGCAGACTCCCTGCAGTGTGGACCACGTCCATTTGTGGGCCAGTCAAAGCCTGTCTGTGCTGCTCTCCAAGGTCACAGGGAAGGGGACCCTGTCTGCCCCAGCTCCAGAACCTGGGACTGAAGACAGGTTTAAGAGGACACCAACCTAGATGCTTCCTGTGGCCCGATATTTCTGTTTGCAAGAATATCTCTCGCTTGTCTCTCTTTATTTAAAAAAAATCTCTCTCTCTCTCTCTCTCTCTCTCTCTCTCTCTCTCTCTCTCTCTCTCTCCCTCCCCCCTCTTCTCTCTCTGAGAACAGGGCTCACCAGTTGCCCTGGTTGGCCTGAAACTCACTGTGTAGACCAGGCTAGCCTGCACCTACAGCTGTCCACCTGTGCTAGAACATGAGGCCTTTGGGAATTTCTTAATTACCACGAGCCTTCGTCGTTTTTTACTCTGCTAGAAAGAAGGAATGAAAGTCAGGTACCACCCACCTTTGTTGGGGATGATGTTCTAGTTTGCTTTTGATTATTTGGGACAAATACTGCAATCAAAAACAACTTGAAGGGAAAAAGTTTATTTGGTTTGTATTTCCAGGTCCCAGTCCATCCCTGAAGAATGACAGGACAGGCATGCAAACAGGAACCGAGGCAGACCCTGTGAGGGAATGTGCTTACTGGCTTGCTCTTGCTCTCCCTGGTCCCTTGCTTGGCCAGCTTTCTTATACCTCTAGGCCCACCTGCCTAGGGGTGGTGCCTCCCATGGTGGGCTGAGCCCTTCTACATCAACTAGCAATAAAAACTGACTCAAAGACGGGACTAAGCAGATGAAGGAAATTCTTTAGTCGAGGTTTCTTTTCCAAGGTGACTCAAATTTGTATCAAATTGACAACAGAGTTGGTAACTGGAGTAACAGACACTTGAGTCACACAGAGGCTAGCAGAGAGTGGGCATCGAGAAATGTCAGCTGCCCAAAGAGACGGAAGGTCCTTTATGCAGTTGTGACTGTCCCAGACGTCCCTGCCTCCTTTGTCTTTGTTATCTAACACTTCTCAACTAACTCACCTTTCCTTCTATACACCAGAGGAGATCCCAGAAGAGCAAGAGGCTGTGAGGACATCCCCTCTCCTTCCAAAACTGCTCCCATGATGAGAGTTTCCAGCTCCAGTCTTACAAACAGACTGCAGAGTGTGGCAGCATTCAGTTTCCCTTCCTTCCTGCAGAAGCCTCCAGAACTTGGGTGTCTCTCTGCCATGTGCTCCAAGGTGTCCCATCCCTTGGCCTGCACAGTCAACCTCTAACTGTAGGACCCACTTCTAGCTACAAGCCCCTGGATAGGCATAGTTTGTATTTCAGTGCAAACCTCCGAATGCTCGTGCTTGGGCATATACCCCTCCCCCCGCCTTTTGGGGGACTTTGTTTTCCTGTCTGAAGCACACCCCTGTTGGAGACCTTGGGGTTCTGGTAAAGAAGTCTCTCAGATGTACATTATGCATTTGTGCAAAGGGACTCCTTCTTTAGCCGGCTGGTAAGTGCTTTTAGAACAGATTTTATAAATGCTTCAGGCAGTTTTCTACTGGTTTTTATCTTTATGAGACTTCCGTTCTCTGGGCAGCCTCTTTTCTAGGGGAACACACATCTATACTCTTTTTAGTTGAAACTGGACAGAGAAGTATGTGTCTCCGAGGCACGGTTTAAATAGTGTGGCTGACCCAGCACTCACATCCAGTTTCTCTAGTATAATGATGGGGAGAGGGGCGGAAATCCAGGAGCAAAATGGCCCCAGAAAAAGTGTTTTCTTCTAGCCTTGAGCTTGGGGGGAGGGGGGCAGGGGAAGCAGTAGCTGGGTTCTGGGAAGGGAGTGTTCCCAGAAGGCCAGGAGGAAGTAAGCTTATCAGGACCCAGTCTTTATCTGAAGGAATCTTCCTGGACTGCCAGCTTTGACCTTCTGGCTGCAGAGCTTTCCCAAGGGGCAGGAAGCCTCAGGGTCAAGGGAGGCCTTAGCAGAAGCCCGACTTTCACTTCCCCCAAGGTTTTCTGCTTTCCTTCCCAGGCTGGGGTGTGCCAAGGAAGGCAAACACGGACAAAATTCTCTGGCCTGCAAGGCCAGATGACACCAACTACATCTCCACCAGTCCCCAGCCTGTCTCCCCTCACTGTCCCCCAAAGGATGGAGTGTTAAATGTCACCTGTCTCTCAGCTTGGCAACACTAGGAAGCAGTTCAGCCTTTAGATGATGGAGCCCAGTGTGAGGGTGAGTCAGTAGGGTATTCACAGATAGGAAGAGCAGGGATGGGCTCCTAAGAAGACTGCTTCTTTGTCTTCTGGGGGAAAATGGTGTAGAGGAAAAGGCATGCCCAGTGGGGAATTTTGTTCTTTAAAAATATAATGTGGGGTGACCACAGCCACTAGTCCAGGCAGAGATGACTAGAACAGTGCAGGTACCCCGCGGTGAGTGGCAGAGGGTTCATCCTGGACAGGCTGGTACCAGCCATGCGGCTGGGGAGAGTCAGGCGGGCGGGTGACCAGGTGTGGCGGATAAAAGGCTTACAGGACATAATAAATAGACGTAAGGCTAAATAAAAGGTAAACAGTTATTACTTAAAGAAGAGGCAGAGAGACAGAGAGATAGAGAGACAAAGAGACATAAAGACACGTGTGCACACACCAAGAGAGGGACCAGATAGCAGGGGTTAAGATGGTGATGAGGGGGTCAGAAGTGGCTGGGAGTGGGCGTGGCTTGCCCCTTAAAGGGACCAGACCAAAAGAATAACAGGGAATGCTTGGGTGAACTGTAGGGATAATGGGAGGACCCAGGAGCTTTATACAATGACCAACCCAGCACCCCTGATTCCCCAATCTGATGTTCCTCCCATCCCCACAGGACCCTGCAGCAAATTGTGGGAAACCCATTGTTTCCCCCCTTGTTTTTGATTTTGATTGTCCTGGGGTAGGCAGTTTACTTCATCCCATGTCCCCTGCCCCAAAAGACATCGGTTTGCTGCAGGCCCGAAAGCAGCAGTGCCCACCAACCATGGATCTCAGCAGCCAAAGCTGAGCCGAAACACCATTTCCTGCTGCTAAGGTGCTCACGACAGTGATGACCTGTTTCTCCCTCCTCCCTGCTCCTCCTGAAGTCATGCTGACGGACAAGCATGCGTTCAAACCATCACTCTCTGAGCTTCTGTCCCCTCCTTTGTGTGTAGTTCTCTCCCCACGGCCCCTTGCTTGCTGCCTCTGCACCCAAATCATGTGCCCCTGAGGGTGGGCTTGATTTTAGAATATATTCTTAGCACGTATTTCCCAGCACTCGCGGACCTATAAGAAACAGAACAGCTGCTGTGAGTCCCTCCTCCATAGAAAAGAATGGGGAACAACCCCAAGTGTCACTGGGACAGAAAGCCACCATCTTCAGGACACTGAGACCCCGGTTCCAGCAGCCCTTCTCTTTGAAGAGTCCCTCTTGCCTGCTCTCTCTCCTTCCAGGTGAAGAGTTCCTCACTTTGCAGCCGTGTCTTGTTGGCATAGATGATACCTTATGGTTCAAACAGCTATGGATGCATTTAAAAAGAAACCAGTTTGCCTCTAATCTGTCTCTGCCCAGTCACTTCCCCGGGACAAAGATCTTGTGTAGAGTCAGAGTCTGCAAACTCTTCTCTCAGGCCTCTGGGTCCCGCCTTGCTAGGCTCTCCATTCAGCATCCTCTGCCTTGAGGCAGTTGAGAACAATAGCTTGGCCAGGGACACCATCCGCAATCTGATTTTTCCCAGCAGCATCTTCACAATAAACATGAGTGTCCCTTTGTCTAGTGTGACCGCTTCACAGGAGGTGCTGGGAGAGGCACAGGCAACTGCCCTCAATCTTATCTCTTGCCCCATCTCCGTCCTCAGCCTCAGTCCCGCTGACTGTGTCTAAGAGTGCAGGATTCCTGTCCAGCCCTGAGAGGCTCCAAGTCACTGCGCTCTGCACTAATCATTCGGATCTCAGGGCACAGACAGAGGCACAGACAGACGTGCAGCTCCTCTCTCAGACAAGCTACCCTTTTCTTTCCCTGCATGTTCAGATTAAACCAGCTTTGGTCTGGGCTTATTTTTCTCCTGTCTAACCTGCAAGAAACAGAAGCGATGTCATTTTTCTAAACTTTACCCAGCCGTTCTCTTCACCCTACAGACTGTGTGACAATCTGGTTGTGTATCTTACCACTATGTGACAAGAATCTGCTCTGCTGGACTGGCCTCCTTTGGTCTATTTCCTTGTTGTCCTCTACCCAGCCTCACTGGAGGGTCAGGTTCATATGATACCTCAGCTCTGTTATGAAGTTCCCTAACATTTTCATGATTTTGGACTTTATCCATGTGTTTGGGGATAGATTCCCTGAACAATAATAATTTAATTTGCTTATTTAGAAAGGAGGAAGAATAAACGGAACAAAGATGAGACGACATAGAATTTTGTGCCACGCTAGTCAACACTCATACGTTCATCGAGTATTTATGGAGCATGTGTTATATTTGAGGCACTGAGAAGGAAGGAAAACCAGAAAAGGGTGAGTTCTGTGTCCTACCAACTCCCAAACTCACAAACAGTATGATAATGCCTTCACAGACACACACACACACTGTGGGGGGTCCCAGAAGGCTGGAACCCTGCATACTGAATGCATGTTCTATGGGCCGAGGTTCTGCCTGGTTTGTTCCCCACTGTGTTCCTAATTCTGTCGGAACCCTGGACACTTTGTGCACAAGCAGGAAGTGTTTATTGAATGAAGAGTTGCGACCCTGCTAAGGACCACTAAAGATGAGGAAGAAGCAACTGCTCTCAGTGGGCCTGGAGGGTAGCAGTGGAGTGGGTGTGTCTTGGGACTGACAGAGAAGGAACGTTATTGCTTCATAGTGCCAAGATTAGAGCAGGATTGGAGGACCCTGGAGTGGTGAGGAATACATTTCTATCCCTCATATCCAACGCAGTCTGTGATCGTCTGTTACAGCAACACAGAACGGTGTGAGACGCAGAGTCTCATCTGAAGGCTGAGACACAATCTAACATCAACTGCCACCCACCAAGCGGTACAAACCAAGAGCGGAGCATTCCCCTCCACCCTACTACCCTCCTCATCTCTTCCTGTGCTACCAGTTTTGCCCAGAAATCTGATAAATGTGATTAAGCTTCTGGTTTTGACTTCTTAACCTTTGGCACAGTATTTTAATAAAAACCTTAGCTTCCCTCCCCTCCCCGACTGCCATCTCCTTTTAATATTGTTCCATGTTTTTTCTTGTTTGTTCTACTGATATAGTTCATAAATTTTAATGGTGTGCTCAAAGCTTTATGTCTTGACACACTCACCGGAAACACCATTTCTCGGCTCCATGGGAAGCTAGCCTCTCTCCACATCCCCCCACACTCTAGCCCTCTCTGACCTCAGAGTGTATCCCTGTAATACCGTTTCTTCTGTTTGTTACATGTACATGGTGATGGATAGCTGTATTTCAATCTCCTAGGGTTTATTAATAATTTGAGCCAGACAGGCAGAAAGCAAGCAGCATTTATCTATTTTAGAGTTCATATTAGGCCATGATTTTCTCATGCAACTTGGAGCTTCTGGTTACCTTTCCTTTTTAGTGTTCACCCAAAGCAATAGAATGAAACAAAACAAAATCACTTCCACCCACAAAACCAAAGCAGAGACAAAAAGCCAATTGGCGCTTTCATTCTCTGCAGGAGATGGTTACTTTGTTGCCTTGTACGTTGCTCTGTAACCAGTGTTTGTACCTAAGGATAATGTAGAACTGAATGCAGTGTGGAGGCCAGTCTCTCCACTATGGAGGATGAGGGAGGAAGGTTCCGTAGGGCTTCCCAGTGAAACATGAATGAACAGGTGGCAGAACTTGAGGGTGAATCTGAGTGTGTGTGTGTGTGTGTGTGTGTGTGTGTGTGTGTGTGTGTGTGTAAATGTGTATGTATGTGTGCGTACGCGCATGGGCACGTAAGTATGTGTATGCAGGAGGCACATGTGTGCCCCTTGTTTGTGGGGGACGGAGGTAGTCTTCAGGTGTCTTCCTCCATCACTTTCTACCCTGTTTTTTGAGGCAGGGTCTCTCACTGAACTAAGAGCCTGCCATTTCAGCTAGGCTGTCTGGCCAGACCGGTCTGTCTGGGGCGATTTGCCTGCTGTTGCCGGCCTCTCCATCCTGGGACTATAGATGCTCCCTGCTGCTTTGGTCTTATGTGGGTGCTGGGGCCTGAACTCTGAGCCTCACGCTTGTGCAGCAGGCACCCCCCCCCCCATATACACACACATCCCGTGTCATCTCCTGGCCCCAGGGACTGAGATCTTGGTGGAAAGGAGCAGTCTGGTGCCCCTGGGAGTGCCGTGAAGACCAATGGCACTGCAGAACGTGTGTCCCTGGGATGTGCCTGCAACTTTCAGCCGGGGCTGATCTCTGCTGTATTTATCTTTGCGTGGCTGAGCATTCCTGAATGTGATGTTGTAGAAGCGTTGCAGCTCACCACTTCCCCACATTAAACGTTCTCTGTCTTTTACTGGTTTTCATTCTCTTGAAATTCTACCAGTTGGATCTTCTCTACATGCCTGGACCAATTGTACTGGCATCCGGTTTGTTACTAAAGTTCTCCACTTGGTTTTGCCTGATTATGTAAGTAAATATATTTAGCCACTTTACGATGCCTTCTTCAGTTACCCCTTGCTTTGGCAACTTCATTTCTAGTAACTTTGTCAAAGACAGTTCATTGAACTATATTCTCATATTCATGCTTAAAACTGTTTCTCTGTAACTAGATATGCATAGTTCAGTCTAGTCTGAAGCATTTGAGTCAGGCTGTTAGTTCTTAAATGTCATTTAAATATTGCTTGTTTTCTAGGACTGGATTTAAGTGTGGAGAAATGGGACAGTATCCATACTTTGTTCCCCAAAATCGTGTCAGATCCCTTGAATTTATTTTTCCTGTATTGCTGTGTGTATATGTGTATGTGCATGTATGCATCAATGTGTATAGTGTGTGAAGACCTAGGACAGCCTTAAGTGGCATCCCTCAGGTGTTCCTCACCCAGTGTTTTAGGCTAAAGTCTCTCTCAGGCTAGGTGAAATCCCAAGGTATGTGTCCACCTCTCCCTCTCCCCTATCTCTGTCTCTCTGTCTCTATCTGTCTGTCTGTCTGTCTGTCTCTCTTTTCTTCTTGAGAGCATCATGCAGTCAATTGCTGGAATTGCAGACATCACAATAAGTTTTCTTTATTTTTTCTTCTTCTTTTATTTCTAGTTCATGTTGTTAATTACTTTTACTATTATATTCTTCTTGTGTATGTGTGGGGGCTGAGGGGTACACACATATATGCATGTGATAGCTCTTTATGTATTGAATCAGGATGTCTTGCTGAACCCAGGAGTCACCATTTCAGCTACTCAGACTACCTAGTTTGCCCTGGGCTCCCCTGTCTCTGCATCCTGAATATTGGGATTACAGATGAATCACCATGATCACCTGTCCCTGGGATGCCTGTCTCTACATCCTGAATGCTGGGATTACAGGTGAGCCATCATGATCACCTGTGCCCAGGTTCTAGGGATTCAAACTCTGGTCCTTATAATTTTGTGGGAAGTGCTCTGACCACAGTGACATCTCCCCTGAGCTGTTACTATCCTCTTTGTATTGTATGCCTTCTATAACCTGGAGAACTTTTGAGACTCCTTTCCAACTTCAGTTTTATTTCTATGGTAATTTGGTTGGATTTTGTATTCTTCTATCATTTAAAGAAACAAAATACTTTATCCCATTTTTATAGGAAACATTTTTAGATAGACCCATGAGATCCTGATCCCTGAGTTTGGAAGCTCGTACCTTGTTTCTCCCCACTGCTGTCCCTGTTTCTCTAGGATCTTTCACATGTTTGCTTCCCAAAGGCAGAGGTGTCAGGAGCCAACCTTGATCGCTCTCACAGCTACCTGTCTCAGCAGTCACAGGCTGCGGGAAGAACTGCCCATCTCTTCTCAGGGTGTGCTGCCTTGTTCTTGGATCTTCTGTTTTAATGCTTGCACAACTCTGGTTTAGTTGCTATGTCTTCATTTGCATTTTCCTCCAGCAGCATTTGCTCTTTGAGGGATGGAGAAGAGTGTGTGTGTATATGTGAGTCACCAAGGCTACCCGTTTTCTACAGCCCAAACTTGCCTTCCCTGAAAGAGATAGATAGATAGATAGATATGGATGGATGAATAGATAGATAGATAGATAGATAGATAGATAGAGATGGATGGATGAATAGATAGATAGATAGATAGAGATGGATGGATGAATAGATAGATAGATAGATAGATAGATAGATAGATAGATAGATAGATAGATGGAGGTAGATAGGTATGTATATATGTATATATGTGTGTGTGTGTGTGTAGAGATAAAGAGAGACAGATAGCTAAAGAGACAGAGGGACAGGCGGATGATAGAGAGAAAAGAGCTGCAAATGAGTCTTCCTTGAGAAGATGTTTCCTAGCCCAGTTTCTCTTCACCTCCATACTGACCAACCCTAAAACAGCATTGGCTACTAGAGCTTCTACCTTAGAACCCTTACTACTCATGGCAAAGTACAGACAGCACACTTTGCACACCAGTACACACTCCTTCCTTCCCACTAGGTACTTGTTTTCTGAGTCTCACATCTTGCTCTGACTCTCCTCCCCTGAGTTTTGCTTCCTGCCTGACTAAACTGTTTTAACTAGACCTGAAGTGCCCTACAGAAGATTCACATCTGCCCACCTTGGAGGACAGATCTACTGACATTAAATAGGAATCCATATTAAACTGTCTCAGTGTTGAGCCTGATTCTTGACTTGCTATCCACGTGGCCTTCTACAAATCATGTCATCTCATGTGCCTTCAAGCAGAAAAGCATGTGTTAGTTGTGCCCTCCATAGAGTGTAGGGCAGATGACATGACACATGTACATTTCAACACACATGTTTGGACTGCAGAAAATCTATTATCAATGCTAGCAGGTTATTCCCTACCCCACAGTGGAAATGTTGTCAGCTAGATTTGAAATTTCTTCCTTGCTGCTCTTCGTCCACCATGTGAGAGGCAGGAACAAGTTCCAGTCTCCATAGTAGGTGGCAGGTATCTTCACCTGTGGGCCCATTTCCTCAGCCCAGATGGACTAAACTTTTGGAGCCAGTTGCATTGCTGGCTCCAGGCTGGTTTTGACTGCTTCAAAAAGCACACTCGCTAGTCAGATGCCTCCTTTTGGGGAAGATGGCTTTGCTTTAAAGAGCTCTGTAAATTTCAACAAAGAAGAGAGAACTGGGAGGGATGGACTGGAGAGATGTCTCAATGGTTAAGAACACTTGCTGCTCTTGAAGAGAACCTGGGTACTGTTGTAGAAGGCTGCTTGTTCATTTCCCAACTGCCCAGACTCCCAAAATAAGCACACAGAAACTGTATTAATTAAATCACTGCTTAGCCCATTAGCTCTAGCTTCTTATTGGCTAACAGTTAACATCTTAATTTAACCCATCTCCATTAATCTGTGCATCACCATGAGGTTGTGGCCTACCAGCAAAGTTTCAGCCTTTCTGTCTCTAGCCGAGGCTCCATGACTTCTCTCTGACTCTGCCCTTCTTTCTCCCAGCATTCAGTTTAGTTTTCCCCACCTAGCTCCATTTTACCCTATCAGGCCAAGCCAGTTTCTTTATTCACCAATTATATTCACAGCATACAGAGGGGAATCCCATATCAGGGTACAATTCCTAGTTCCCACTGAGTGACTCCTGACCATCTGTAACTCCAGTTCCAGGGGATCCAATACCCTCTTCTATGGGAAATGGGTATAACACACAGTGCACATGCACACACATACATGAAGGTAAAACACACACACACACACACACACACACATTAAAAAGAGAGGAGAGAAATAATGATTTAAATGTCCATCCTCACACCTTCAGAGTCGTCTTCTCTCTACTGTTCCTCATTTCTCTCTGTGCCTATTAATCTGTGGTTGTCTTTTGCTTTTAAGAGTGGCATTCAATTGGTTCCTATAGAAAATTTTCTAGGTTTATTCTGCCATTTCTGGCCCCTTGTGTGTCCCATAACATATCATGGGCTTCCCTTCAGGTGTATTGTGAACACTGGAAGTCTAGGATTAAGTGTTTTTTTTTTCTTCCCTCAGAAATCTGAATCCATTCCCCGACTGATGCCAAAACAAGGAGGTCCCTATTCTCCGGCATCAGCTTCCACCCTGGGAACTCCAGGCCCTTCTAGGCAGATTGGCTTGATTTCTTTGGAGAGTATTTCCTGTGCTCCCCCATTCAGCCCGGAGATAAAGGTGCCCCTACTGGTGGGGGCAGAGGGGCCGACAGTGCCACTATTCACAGGAGCTCTGCCCATCAGCCTTCTCAGGTGGGGCATCGGCTAGTAGGCTAACCTTTGGGGAGTCGTCTCTCAAGCTCAGCAAGTGCCAGAATATGTGAAAAGGAACCCTGTAGCCAGACGAACTGTTCAGAACATGGCCAAGGGGGGCCAGAAAGGGCGAAGCTACGAGGGGAGACTGAGGAAGGCTGGCCAGGGGGCGGGAGCTTGCGCAGTTGGAAAGAAGTTGAAAAGGGACATGTGGGGCCTGGCAAAATACCCACCAGTGTTATATAAGCGAGAACTTTGTAACCACCACAGTGGGGAGGGGTCAAAGGCAAGTCTGAGGGCTTAACACAGAAGCGGAAGTCCCTTGGATGCCAGCTCTCTTTACTGAAGGTGAGATATGAGTTCTGGGTCCCAGCCAGTGTTCCGCATGTGCCAATGGGCGGGGAGATGGCTAAGGTCTATAGTATCCTAAGTGAACGCTTGCAGGCTGAGGGTGGTCTAACCTGTACTTAGGTCTCTGCGCAAATGAGAAGCCAGTAGAATAAGAATGGGGAGAGTTGTAGATGACTCTCATGGTTTAGGTCCTTCCTGCTTTGAAATCCACAGAGAGCTCCAAAATCAAAGCCTATTTCCCGAGAGGAGCACCCTGGGCCATGTGTCTCATTGAATGGGTCAAAAGCAGCCTGGATATCAATGCTATAGTTGGATCAGGAAAGTTTGTCCATCATTTGTGCCTTTTGTGACTGACATTTGTGAGAAAGAAAAATATAATAAAACCAGGAAAGAGTTTTAAGATTTTAAAATAAGCCATAATTCTCCTGTGAACCCCTTTCCTCTCTCCTCCTCTGATCAATCAGACACAGTCAGGGAACATTCACGGTCTCCAAACTTAGGGGAGATGGGACTGGTGAGGGATGGACACCTTTGCTTGCTTCCAGCATTTATTACACAAGTTCAATGTAATCCTTGGTAAAATATCAGATGCTGTGCTTTAACAGGCTTGGAAACTGCTATTTCACTTATTTTCCTCTTCGCAATTTCCCAAACACATCAGTATATCAAGACCCTGAATAAAACCCTCTAAGACATTTATTTGTATTTAAAGAGAATTTCCCCAAATGTGCAGTACGCTCTCCTGCTCCCTCACTCCTCCCCGGCCCCACGTCTGTGGTGTGTGTGTGGGGAGCGGGTGTTGTATACCCTGTGGATGATGTGTGGAGAAGACCATGTGCTACAGTGGCCCTTATCTGCCTTCAGCATCCTCTTGGACAGCGTTGAACACCCTGGCTGGCTTCTATGGGTCAGGATTCCTGGGCTGCCTGCCTACCCTATAAGGAGCTTTTCTGGTGCTCCTGAGAGCTCAGGCCAGTAGCTGTCTACCATGCCCCAATGTGCACTTAGTTAGTTCCAGCCCTGCTCTGCACCCCTCCTCATTGGCTTCTTTTGTGGCCTTGGACATGCTCTGCAGGTGCCCTACCGCTGTGCTCCTTCCCCAGCCTCTCCCTTTGGTGTTAGGAGCTAGACCATCCATTTCTGGGAACACTGGTCCCAGGCTGAGTTCTTGCACAGGGTCTTCAACAATTTGACAAGTCAGAGATTCTCAGTCTCTACACCATGACACCGATTGTGAACACCCACATACACTTCTGCTCTTTAGTGTTTGTATAGCCCTTGACACGTTTTAAAGGTTGTGGTTGCCACGTGTGCATTCCCCCCTCTATTAGATGAACAATTACTGTGGAGCAGGGTCTATGTTTTTACCATCATTTTCCCCTTAAGGTTTTACACAATTCATGGCTGATGGATACTAATTACACATTTTGCTAACATGTAATATTTCTACAGAAAAGACTCAGGGGTGTTTCTTTACGTCTATTTAGCTTGTGGATACACTGAGGCAGACGAGAAGGCGTAGGAAGTCCATCCATCAAGATGATGGCAGTGATGACAGAAAAACACTGGCCATAGAGTCTGGTTGAAGGGCAAGGAGAGAAGGTGAAGAGTGTTGTCACCGTTGTCGATATCCTCCTTGTGCTGGCTGCAGCCGGACGGAGGAAGGGGACATGGGACACTGGCCCGGAGGACAGGTGGAAGCAGGAGCAGGGCAGGCTCCAGAAGCTGAGGTGCCCACACCAGTTTTACCTTCGATTCTAGCACTGATGGCATTGACATGGAGAAGACATTGCTTTGCCCTCGAGGAGCTCACAGCCTTGGGGTAGTCTCTGAAAACAGCACAGTCACCTACAGCATAGAATGAGCAGCTCAGTGCTGCGGACCTACTAGCTGCAGGGGCAGGGGTATCATTGTTCAAGCACATCAAAGGGGCTATACAGAATGGATAACTTCTGAGATGGCCTTTGAAGGATGCATAGGGTTCAGTCAGGCAAGCAAGGAGGAAAATCAATATTTTGGACAAATGGAAGAGGGTATATGTAGGTAATGAAACTTTAAATGTTTATTGAATTATTATTATTACTATTGTTGTTGCTGTGTGTATACATACCACGGCATGTATGCAGAGGTCAGAGGACAGTTTGGGGGAGCCAGTTCCTTCCCTTCACCTGTTGAAACAATCTCTCTTGTTTCTGTCACACTGTATACTTCAGCTTAGCTGGCCTGGGAGCATCTGGGAAATTCTCCTGCCTCTGCCTTGCGGCTCACCACAGCAGTGCTGGGTTAATATACGCACTCTCCTATATCCAGTTAGTATTGGTGGGTTCCAGCATCACCCTTGCCCAGGGTCCCTTTTGCCTGCTGAGTGTCTCACCAGCCTGGAGGGAGTCTCTAGAAAGCTTTCTACACTGGTGTGCTGAAGAGAGGTCTGAAGGGTTGAGCGTCTCAGAGAGGGAAGGTAGGAAGAAGAAATTAGGAATCATCAAGCAAAGAAGTGTGTGCTGTCTTCTGAGTCCTGGGAACCACAAGGAGCTTAGAAGCAGGACAAACAGAATGAAATATTCCTTTGGACGCAGAGACAAGAACACTTTGCATTATGTTTTCTGGCAGCTAATGCATAACAAAGACTCTCGATCTTCAGACAAGAGTGTAGATTTTTGAGAGAGGTGTTCCCAGGGCTGGTGTCTGTATCTAGATACAGAGTCTGCAGAAAGATTCTGCTGTTGTGGGTCCCCCACTATCTGAAACCCGCTTACCCTAGGTTCGATCCTCTGCACAGACTTGTAACCTCGGCCTACTGGCTGTTGTTCTGGGTCCCACCTCGCCTCTCCTCCTCCCCAGTCGCTCTTTAGAGTGGGAAAGGGAAGAGTGGCTGACTCTGGAGCACAGGAACCCCCATTGCCTCTTCCCTGCTCCGATTCCACCTCCTCCCCTTTGCCTCTTAAGCTCCACGGGCAGCCCAGAGCCAGCGACCTTCAGCAAGCTGAGCAAATTATTTGCTGCTAATGAGCTTAATTACCCAGCTCTCTATTTAACAAGCACTTACATTTTTTGTAAAGGCCTTTGGAAACCCTTTGTTACATGAGCAGGTACTCATGAAAAAAGGTAGGACTGCTCAGGCCCACACTAAGCAGCAGCCATGGCCATGGAGGGAGGAGCCCAGGGCCTCCCCCACCTTGTCCCTGTACAGCTAAGCAAGATAAAGCATGGCTTTTACTCTTCCAAAAATTCTGAGCCCTGTCATGTTGAAACACCTTGGCTTCCTCCGTCCTAGCTTGTATCCATCTTGACAGCACAATGTCCTCTTCAAAGTTTCCCATGCTACAGCACAGCTTCCTCACCAGGACCTTCCAAACCATCGGGCTTACTGCCATAGACGGTTGACTAACTGGAGAAGACACTGATCATTGGAAAGCAAAATACGAAGATTCAGAGCTAAAAGGCCAAGGTTTCCTAGCATCTGCCTTTGATGAGGTGCACATCCAGTCTTCTAGGGACCAGGCTTGCTCATGTTGGTGACCGATCTCAAAACTCTGAGAGGAGCCATTTTCACAGGAACCCAGAGTACAATTGCCCCTTCCTTATGTCTGAGTCCATCTTCCCTCACCCTGATATTTCTCTGGATAACCCAGGAAGTGATTACTCTTGAAATGGAATCTCCTTTGCCAAGAGCAGAACCTGCAAAGATGGAAATGTTGACCTGGGAAAGGCCAAGATAGTCCAAGGGTCCCAGTTTTCTTCCTGCCTCTGTGATTAACACCCTGGCAGGGAGTAACTTATGGAAAAGTCTCTTTATGCTCACAAATCCATATTACAGTCTACCATAGCAAGGAAGTCATGGCAAAAATGAATTTGAGCATCCAGTCCCATCCACAATCAAGAGCAGAGAGAAAAATCAGGCATGTACTACTCAGCTCACCTTCCCTACTCCCATACAAGCCAGGGCTTAAATCTAAGGAATGCTGCCTCTCACATTGGGCAGCAGTGTCTTTCCACATCAATCTCACAATCAAGACAGTCCCCCAGAGACTTACCCACAGGTCAACTTCATTGCGTCGTTTATTGAGACTCTTTCTGGATGATATGAGTCAAGTGGATAGTTAAAGCTAATTGCCACACCAGGTAAATGCCATGAATCATTATGGGTCCTGTTCAAAACAGAAGACCCAGCTGCTGGTGGTTCTCTCTGGTCTGTATGGAGAAGGACAATTTCTGGGTCAGCCCAGGGTATTTTCATATTCAAGTCCCACATTTTCCAGAGCTGCCATCTGTGAATAGGCTTAGGTAGTGAGCCACAGAAACACATTGAAAAATAAATATGTATAATTGTCTTTTAAATGTTTTTGATGAGAAGTATCTTAATCAGGGATCTATCACTGTGAAGAGACACCATGTCCATGGCAGCTCTTGTAAAGGAAACCATTTAATTGGGACCTGTTTATATTTTCAGAGGTTTAGTCCATTATCATCATGGCAGGAAGCATGGTGGCATGCAGTCAGACATGGTGCTGAGAGTTCTGTGTCTGAATCCATAGGCAGCAGGAAGAGAGAGAAGCATTGAGCCTGGCTTGAGTATTTGAAACCCCAAAACCCACCCTAGTGACACATTTTTTTTCCAACAAAGTCACACCTACTCCCACAAGGCTCCATCTCCTAATAGCGCCACCCCCTGACGACTAAGCATTGCATCTACGAGCCTATGGGGTGCATTCTTATTCAATCTATGAGCCTATAGGGTACATTCTTATTCAATCTATGAGCCTATGGGGTACATTCTTATTCAATCTATGAGCCTATGGGGTACATTCTTATTCAATCTATGAGCCTATGGGGTACATTCTTATTCAACCACCACAAGAAGTAGAAAAACCTTCGCGAAGGAGCTCACTGGGCTCCATAAGTGCTGAGAACAAAGGTCTGAGCTCAACGGTTTCACTTTGATAATGGTCTCTGGTCTTCCTCACCCTTTGCTTGATGGTGACTTGGGTTTTAAGTATCCCTACCCAAAGGCTCATGTGACCGTGGTTAAGTCCAAAGCAGGTGGTGTCATTGGAGGAAGTTATGGAGGGTGTACCCTACTTGGAAGAAGTAGGTCGCTGGGGGCAAGTTCATATGGCACCTGTTCCTGGCTCCTTCCTGTCTCATACTGTGTTTCCTGTCCTGCTGTCAGGCAGGGCGCTCTGCCCCACCACTGGCCCACCATCAGCAGAGTCAAGGGTCGCGGGCCGAAACATCTGAGATGATGACCCTGAATAAACACTTCCTCCTTCAGGCTCCTCTGCCACATACGTGTTCTGTCATGGTGATGAGAAAACTAACTCCCACTTTCTCCTTGTCTTGTGCTCCATCTGTCTTTCTCTCTTCCTCCTGTATCTCTTTTTGTTCTGAAGGTGCATTTGTCAGCCTACATCCCTCCTTTCGTCTTGGCACCAAACGATTCACAAATCCATAGAGGAGCCGAGACACACGGGTGACAGAGAGGCACTGCACTGGAGGGAGAAGAGGTGAGCCCGGGTTTTTGGAAGAGTGTGAGGTGAGTCTTTGATGTTCCAGGGAAGAATTAGGAGGGAAGGGCCATGTTATCCAAGTACTGGAAATGGAGATTGCTCGGGCTGGAACTAAGCCAGCAGCAAAGAGCTGATGTCGCTCAAAGTCGGGCAAAATCACCACCTTCCTTCCACTACATTGAACGGTCTACATGGTCAGAGGCCACCAAGGAGCTGATTCTAGGAACAGAGCCAAAATCCAGTCAATTAAGGGGAGCCGGGAGTGTTTAAGAAGCAGTAACCCCATCTATCATTAGAACTGGAGTTCTCAGCAGAGGATAAGCCAGAGGCTCATCGCAAATTTTACTTGACATTGAAAAAAAATTGGCTTAAGGGGATTTTTTCTTAACAGTTCCACAGGTTCTCGATTAGAATTTTAACATGTGTCCTGCGGCTTGACTGCAGATAGAAAGAAGGGACGCACTGGCGTGCATTCCTGTTTACCGCTGCCTGTTACAGCAACACAGAACAGAAGCGTCAGCGCAGAGAAGTCAGACAGCTTCTCAGAGGTGGCGACCACACAGCTAGACTTGGGCAGGGCCAGGGAGGAGAGAGGAGGTGACACATTTGCCTGTGACACTGTACTCACTGCGGTAAAGGCAAGGCTTAGGCTCGGGTGTCCCAGGCAAATGTGTAAGCATGACTGTGCTGCCTGTGACCCCCCCCACACTGTCTCTCAATGTTGCCTCTTTCTCCCGGGAACCGCTTAGTCACCAGGACCACATGGCAGCTCCTTGGAATCTTTGCACGCTCTCTCCTGGCAACTGCACCCAGGATAAAGCTCTGGTCAAGCTGAGAGAGGCCAAAACGGCAGTATTAGTGGCATTTCCAGGGTATGAAACTGTGAATTCCTCTTTGATATCCCAGCTCTCTCCTTCGCTTTCTGTCCACCTTATGCCCAGGAAGAAAGGTAGACCAGAGACAGACCCTGCTGAAAGGAAAAGATCTTGATTGGATGATTCAGCAGCTTTCACTGTTTCACCCCTAGGGATACAAGTTCCCCGTCCTGTCCCACCCCTTTGCCTGCTCCATTTCCTTGGGTTCGTCTGTGCTGGCTACCTAGGCCAAGATGCCGGTGGATCTGGGGTCCACATGAAACCTACGCAGTAAGAGGTGGAACCCTGGAGTCTGTCCTAACTTACCAGAAGGTCACCTGAGTGTGTGGGGGAAAGCCCCAAGTCAGGAACAAAGCCGCTGGCCCAGGTCACATGACTGCCACCACTCTGTCAGGATGGAGTGTGAGGGTAATGGCCAGTCTTGGCACATTTTGAATCTTTATTAGGACATGACACACCCACCCATGCCCAAGCCTTTTCATGGACACTGAGATCTGCTGTTCTTTGAGGTTTATGGCTTTGCTCAACTTCTCTCTCCTCTGTCACCCTGATGCTGGCCTCTTAGAGCCAATTGCAGGTCCCCGCCACGCCATTGCTGGAGACTCCACACCAGAGCCCTCATCTCTCCTTTCTCTTATCTGGAAGGCTGTGCTGTCGGTACTGCTTGTACTTTTGCCTGTTGCAAGTTTATAAGCCGGTGACAGACACTATCTTGTCGATACAATGAGCAATACCATGAGAAGTCTCACAAGAGTTAGATGTGCCTGTTCTGCCTGCCAGGTAAAAGTATGGCCTGGGGAGATCTGGATTCTACCAGCACTAAAGCTTTGTCTGGTCTTCGGACTCTCCCAGAGATTTGCTCAGGTCCTCTCAGGTTGGAGGGGAAATCTCTGTCTCTGAGGATGAGGGACTAAATCTCTTCCAGCCTGACTATATTCTGCCCTGCTATAGGCCAAAGAAGCTTTATTCATTAGCCAATAAAAGCAACACATATATAGAAGGATATGATTTGCCCTGCTCGGTTCAGCTGTGGATGCCTCACTCAACAAATATGTCAGGGTGAGAGAGCTGCTCTAGCAAAGGCCTGGAGGCTGGGTGGCTTAGCCACCACGAATCTTTCTTGGTACTGGCGAGTAGAAGTCTGAGCTAAAGCTATCAGCAGGCTTGACTTCTCCAGGAGTCTCTCCTATACTTGAAGCTGGCCAACTTCTCAGGACCTTCCTAATGTCTGGCTCAAATCTCATCTATACAGATTTGAGCCCCCCACCTCATCATTTTATCTTAGTTACCGCTTTAAATGTCCCCAACTCCAAGGACAGTCCCATTTTGAATTACTTGGGGTTAAGACTCCCACATCTAAATTGGGGTGGGGTGATGTGGGATATCCTTTTGTATATGTGTTGCTTTTATTGGCTAATGAATAAAGCTGCTTTGGCCCACGGCAGGGCAGAATATAGTCAGACTGGAAGAGACTTATAGAGAGTAAGCAGAGTCAGAGAGATGCCATGTAGCTGCTGAAGAAAACAGGTTAATTTAGGATGTAAGAGTTACTTAATAAAAATCCTGAGCTAATAGGCTAAATAAACAGTTTTGAAATTAGTATAGTTTCTGTGTGATTTTTCAGATCAGGGCAGCCAGGAAATGAATGAGCAGTCTTCACCTACAGAGGGGTACCTTTCAACCTATGACAGAGACTACAAGTGTTGCTGGATTTTATCTCATTGAGTTTCGGTTACCTCATTCAGCGGCCTGTGTTGAGGCCTGTGCAGATGCTGGGGGTGCAGCAAGGAACACAGATGGCAGAATTTCATGTCTCCATGGCCTGGATGCTCTAGGATAGAAAGACAGACAGTAAACAGCATGTTGAGTATCCACAAAGATGGTAGAAGACAATTAAAGCAGGCTTGGGTAAGAAGATACACTGTCTAACCTGCGTCCTGCCCAGAGAGGAGCTGCCCTGAGGAGCAGCAAACAGGAAAACACACAGTCAAAGATTCCTTCACAAGGATGTGGACCCTGCTTGTTCATAGCTGCTCTGTGTCCCCTCTTCACATTTGTCTCATCGATAAGGCTGCAGGGCCCAACAGGCTCATTGAGTAAGGGTCTGGCTGGCTTGTAGTCACCTCAGGACATCAGTGGAGAAATTTCCATGGGGTTTACCTTGTGGGATGGGGATAGGAACAGAGTCATGGGTATGGGAAGAAACACAGTCATTCCATTCATCGCTTGCCCAGCACATATTGACGTTGATTGACGGCTGACGTGTCAAACACAGCAGCCATTCTCGTTCTTCCTACACCCCGTACACGCAAATTCACTTACAAATAAGGAAACTGGGCCTCAAGCCGTCATGACTTTCCCCATGCTACCTGGCGGATCCATGTCTTAGCACTACACTTAGCTTCCTAGGCAGGCTCAGGTCTCTGTCGTAGCTGGAGCGGAAAGCAAGTTTTCCTTACTTTCAAATGCTTTTGTCCTCAGGTATAGCCACAAGCTTAACATCTTACTGAAGGACTAAGACAGTAAAAC
Organism: Myodes glareolus; assembly: GCF_982192425.1. NCBI lineage: Eukaryota > Metazoa > Chordata > Mammalia > Rodentia > Cricetidae > Myodes > Myodes glareolus. Next base: position 4,934,727 of record NC_142030.1, read on the forward strand.
ATGCAACAATTCTCAGCAATTCTCTGACACTTGAGGCACAGACCACCACAGTCTGTCCACAGCAACCTTGGGCACCAGCCCAGATGCTCGTTCTTTGACAGCAGCACGAAATGATTTACAACAGTTTCCAGAAAGTTCTGACTGGCTGTCCCAGTGACAGTGAAGTCTTCTTGAGGCATCTGCTGAGGGGAGCCTTAACACACACATCCTCCTGGCACCCCAGGGCTTCATGACAGCAAGCCATCTTGAGGACAAGGGAAACTGACAGCCAATTTTGGCTGTCAGTTTGATTAGATCTGGGATCATCTGAGTGACCTCTGAAGGTATGTCCTAGAAGGATTAACTGGAAGGAGGAAGACCCTACCCCAGTGCAGGCATCCACTTCTGTGGTGGCCCAGTCAGTTATAAAGACGTCTGGAGTAAGTGGGGCTGTTTTTGCCTGCCTGACGTCATTCCTTGCTGGTAAGCCCACCTACCCTGCTATCACCTCTGCTGTCACCATCCACCATTAATGTCAGACCCCAGCCTTCTCTGTTTCCCAGTGTGGACTAAAGACCAGTGGCTCCCCAGGAACCCCCGGCCCCTCTGCACCAGATCTGAGCTGCTGCGGCAGACAGTCTTGTGAACGGAGCAGCTGCTGGGTTCTCTCGGCCTCTCCCCTGTGAAGACAACCGTCGCGAGGCTGGCTACCTGGTGGTTAGCGTGTAAGTTAACCTAATAAATCCCTTCGTGTCACATCTTCATTTCGTCAATTCTGCCCCCATCTTTGAGGCATCTGCTTTCTCAAAGGCTGGTGCAAAGATGAACCCCTAAAAACATTTTAGAAACCGAATTCCTAATACAGCAGCATTGGGTGGTGGAGCTTGAAGGGCAGTGATTAGGTCACCAGGGCATAACCTAATGGTTGATACCACAGTGTGTATGAAGCTGCAGACTGGACCTCTTGCTCTCGGGTACAATCTCTATCCTTCCACTATGGGATAATGCATTAAGAAAGGCCTTAGTGCTTGGTCTCTTGACCTTGGACATCGCAGCCTCTGAAGCTTTGTGGCCAAGAAGGTTCTGTTCTGTATAAAAGTCCCAGTCTGGATTACAACCGTGGGGATGGACCAAGAGGAGGGAGTAAACCCTCCGGGAACTTTCCCTTGGCTTCCTTCTTGCCATGCACACTGAATTAGCATGCAAACCCCGAGCATATCTTCCCCACCCAGTGTGTCTCTGTGCGTGTGCATGTGCGTGCGGGCGCGCACACACACACTCACACACACACTCACACACACCTTAAAGCATCTTCTCTTTGGGCGCTGTGCTATTTTGTTTCCTGTAATAAACAGAGCACAGCTAAGAACCTAGTCTTGGCGGGCAGTGCTGCTTGTTCATAGCACTGGATCACATCTGAGTTCTGCCCCTGAGGACACTGATCCATGTCCTTGGCCCACTCCTACTTTTAGTAGGATCATTTCCTCCTCTTTCTAAAGAATTCTTCGCTGTTCTGATTACCCATCCTTGTCCAGTGCATATTGGTGGCTTCTTTTCCCCAGGTCATACCTCATCCTTTCCCTTTATTATATAAAATTTAAAGTTGAATACATCATTTTCTTTCATAATATGCAATTTTGATGACTTAACTCATTTTCATGATTCTCTCCAAATCTCTTACTCCACTAGCAAAAATTATCTGTCTTTCAGATTTTTATTTGCATTTAATTTTTTTTATTATTTGTGTGTGTGTGTGTGTGTGTGTGTGTGTGTGCGCGCACGCGCGCGTGTGCATGTGTGCACGAGGTCAGGTCTCTCATGTTTACTTGAGTTGCAGGCTGAGCATGGGCTGTCAGACTCAGGTGGCAAGCCTTTGTCCTGCTGAGCCACCTTGCGAACCCCATCGGCACTCTTGGTGACAGTTTTGCTCACAAACTTTCTTTCTAATACAGTTTTCAAAAGTCAGATGGCATTGCCATCATCACGCAGTGTCTGTGTCTGGATTCTGTGACCACGTCCCTTAGAGATGGGGTTTCTTTCTCTTGTTGGCAGTGTTGAAGCTAAGCGAGGGTCAGAGTCTAGAACTTTTCTAGGTTTTATGTGCATGAACTACTTCCACTCTTCTCTCTTGTTAAACTAAGACGTTAAAATGGTCTTTTTTATCCTGTTTCCTAGTCAAGATATACTGGCACTCTGTATCTGTCTGTCTGTCTGTCTCTCTGACTATCTACCCATCTACAGACCTATGTAGGCTGTGAAGTGGTCATGCATGTGTGTGTCTTGGTAGCTGTGTCTTATGAGGACCATTAAACGCTAATGTAGGCTTCGGATCACATGGGAGCCGGCTTGTAAGAGGTGACCTGCCTGGTCCAGGAACACAGAAGACAGGGATGTTTAAATAGACGGGTGTGATCTGCTGTATTCAAGCCCAGCGGCCTAACAAGTTACTTCCTGCTCTCAGCAGGGATGCGGGGCAAGTGAGATGCGTTTGATCTTAGGTTCTGCAGTCAGCAGCAGGTGGAAGAGCAGCTGGAGACTTGCCCTGGCTCTTCCACGCTTTGGCCTGGGAGCGGCTCATACCCCTTCCACCTGCAGCTCGTTGGTCAGACTCTGCTATGAGCTTCCCCACAACTGCACAGGCTGGCAGCACGAGAGGGCAAATGACTCCTTGTTTGTTAAGCATCCTAAGAGGCCAACCTGGGGCTAATGCACCACCCACAAAATCTATGTAATTGGGAATTAACTGAGGCCGTAGCAGACACTTTGAGTACCACTTAAATCTTACAGGTGAGGATCCTCTGCATATAAATCAAGAGTCAGTTCTTTGTGTCTGTAGAGTTGTTATTTGTATACAGATGGTATAGAGTTATATTATTTGTAGAGTTAGTGAGCCACAGACCAATACACACACACACACACACACGCACACACACACATTAATTTCTGCATTTGTGCTGAATATGCCCAACGTTTTCTTGTCAGGACCCCCCAAATGCTGTCGCAGATCAGCTAATTACAGAGAGTTAGGTATTGCAGGGATCTGGGTGAGGGACGGTAGATGGAAGGGAACAATACATTCTGTACATTTTATAAGGGGCTTAAGCATCCATAGACTTGGACATCTGCAGGGGTCCTGGAACTGATGCCCACGCTGATGCCCATGCACAATGACAAAGGGCAGCAGCACCAACAGGAAAAACGTGCCTCTGTGAGTGCTGGCACTGGAAAGATGTCTGGGTGGTTGTCAAAGGTAAGCGACAGCCATGTTTCCCAGCATGCACTGCTTTGACTCAGGGCTCCTGTGTACAGGTGGGACGGCGTACACACTGGGACTAGAGCAGAGTGCAACAAGTAGAGGGATTCCGAGATGTTCAGGATCTACTGAGGGAGCCCTACTAATGGTTTGTGACAGGCTACAGGGCACACTAGACAGATCCTTTGTCAGGTGGGTTCACATGAGGGTGGTCGGGTCCTGGACAGAAGCCCACAGGCATGTCCCAGGGGACATCAACACAGGAAAGAGAATAAAAACTGGATACCCAATCCCTCAAGTCCCCAAGAATCCTGCAAGAACTATCACTAAGTTGTTATTTAGTATAAAAGAGGGGAGGAAAAAAATAAAACCAAACCTCTAGTGATTGTCAGCAAAGAAGATGGTAGGAAAGAAGTCAGCATGAAAGGAAGTGTGAGGGGAGAGCAATTGTCCACCCACTGCAGGCCCTAAGATGCCCAAGAGGTTCCCTGACCTCCAGGCTCTGGAGGGTAGAGACTGGGAAGAAAGTCACCGAGGGAAAAAAAAGCCTGAGGTCCGTGGGAGCCCACAGATGAAACCTATGGTAAGCCTTGAGGAGGGAGGGAGGAAGGAAGAAGCATAGGACCAAGGGAAATCCCCAGAAACATCCTCCAGAGAGGCTAGGAGGGAGTTATCCAAGGGGCCAGAGGATCAGGGAGTCCTGGGGATCTGTATTAGTGAAATATGGCATATTGGCACCAAGCAGCCTGAGACTGGGCTATTGATAGGGTAGCCACCATTTCTTGTGTCCTGTCTAAGTGTCCAGCACAGCCCAAGGCACATTAGACATCTGTCTCACTGAGTGTATGGTCCTAAAAGCTGGAGGGACAGCAAGCGGTTAACACAGGAGCCAGCAAGGATAACGCTCGCTGTGTCCTGGGCCCTGTCGTTCAGGCTTTACCCAGAGCTCCATCAGACCCGTAAACAAGAAACAGCTCTCACCCCCAAAGAGGTAAGAGATGGCTTATTCTGGAGGCAAATATGAGTGACCAGGGCCTGGGATACCCCAAATTCCGTCTTCTACCATGAAACAGACTCATGAAGCTTTTGTCATAACAGAACAAGTCCAGTATTAAATCAAGACATGTTCAAATACATTGGTGGGAATATAAAAGATGCACAGCCTCTTTACAAAGGCTCTGATGTCAGAGGCTGGTCCTCACACTTGCCAGGCAAATGCTTTACCACGAGAGCCATCTTCCCAGCAGGGTTTCCTCTCCTGACCCAGAACCACTGCTCTCACCTTAGCTGACCTCCCTTGGCCTCCTGGGATTGGTGCTTCCACCCACCATGCTTCTATTACATCCCATGTATGGTCCAAATGCTCCTTGGTAATCAGGAGTCAAGAACTGTGTCTTCACTTTCAAATGTGGCACCGTTTTCTATGTCCTGGTGCAAAAATAGCTTCCTAAGCTTAGACTGGTTGAGAGTCTCCTGTTGGCCATAGATTCATTCCACAAAGAATGGGGGATGAGGGGAGGTTCTTGGAAAAATCAGCTCCTTTACAGACTCCTTGGAGCAAGAGAGGCACAGGAACTATGAAGTCAGGCCTGACCTGTATGATTTTGTTTTGCCGGAATGGTAAGGCCCTTCTTTATAGGCTCCAGGCTGCAGGCTCGGTGGCTGAGTTTTCACAGCACACAGTGCCAGAGTTACCTCACTGCTGTCTTAGGGTCTCTACCACTTGTCAGAGAAATGAAGAGTCTGGATTCTTCTTCCTTCTGTAAGTGAGAACTTGAGATAGTACTAACTTTCTGGGGAGCAGAATTTCTTAATGTTTGTGTATAATTTTTAACTTAGCTCATCTGTGTCTGAAAATATACATGACAGAAACAGACAGATCAGCACATGCAGGGCAGTGACAAGCAGAACTTTTAGTAGGATGCCAGTCACCGTGACAGCCAGTTAGAAAAAGCCAAACTCGGCTACAGTAGCAAGGAACTAAATCAGGAAGAGCAGTGGAGAAATAAAGTGTGTGTGTGTGTGTGTGTGTGTGTGTGTGTGTGTGTGTGTGCATCTGTATGTGTCTCTCTGTGTGTGTTGTGCATTTGTGTGTTTGTGTATGTATGTGGGTGTGTATATGTATGTAACATATACAAAGTAATTATCATGTAAAGTACATAACAGGACAGTGTGTTGCTAGGTCTATGCTTAGAAAATCGAATAGTTAGATATTAGTTCTCTTTGTCATGTGGATGTGGGAGATCCTGTCCCTGTGGGAATGTTCATGTATGTTCATATATATATGTCGACAGAGATCAACCTCAAGTGTTGTTTCTCAGACACTGTCCAGTATGGTTTTGATGAAGAGTCTCTTATTGGTCTAGAGTTTGCTGGTTGGGCTGGGCTGCTGAGCAAGCAAGCCCCAGAGATTACAAACACATCCCTCACTCCCAGGTTTTTCCATGTGGGGCATAGAATCAAACTCAGGCTCTCCTGTGTGGGCAGCAACCACTTAAAGGACACAGCAATCTCCCCCATCCAACGCATTTCTTTTAAGCCTCCCTCTCATGGGTTTTGCAATAAATTTGAGGTTTTGCAAAGTAGCTGTTGAGCTGGGTCCACACCATCCTCTCTGCCTGGTGGCTAGTTCCAGTGGCCTTCCCTGTAACAAGAGCCCAGCATCTACCATTTCCTCCCAAGAGGGTTCAGTCTCAGCCTCGCTGGGAACACAACAGAAAACTGTGTCTAGCAAGACTCAGTGAATTATGAAATAACCTTATCAACTCAACGTGGTTCTGTAAAGGGGTCACCCAGCAATGCAAGCCGGGCCTGGAAACATCCAATGTTGCTACTTTGGAGATGTCCATCTTCTTAATAGAGAAGGGACCACACAAGAAAGATGATGTCCAGTTATTTGTATCTAGCCCAGGCTTCAGGAGGCTCCAGACATGGGTTCCTCCAGCTGTGCCCACTCCTGGCTCTAGAAACAGTGGCCTGGACTCTACCTCTGATGATGTCTGTTAACAAACACTTTTTCCTGGTGGCAGGATGTCTACAACAAAGTGGTGTGGGAACTGGCAGAAAAGTAACCGTGTCTACTCCTTCTTAAATTTGTAGATGATTGTGTTGATTTTCTACCCGACAATTTTGATGAATTTGTTATTAGTTCTGACTTCTTTGTTCTTTTCTTCTTTCCTATCAGTTCTAGGGATCAAACTCAGGCCTTGCTAATGTCATCCCCAATCACCACTGAAGGATGTGCCCAGCTCTGACTATGCCTCAGCGTGAGCTAACATGTCACAAAGATGACAACTGCAAAATACAATGTTCAGATCTCATGTAGGGACTGCAATCAGTGGGTCACAGAATAAGTCAACAGGTGAACTGTGTGTATGGAAAAGAGTGTGCAAGTATGTGTGCATGTGTGTTTATGTGCATGCATGTGTAGTGGCATTTCACTTGTATTTTAATAAATAAAATAACTTTAAGATCTGAAAAGCAAAGCAGCCAACCACTGGCTCTTACCTCGACCTCAGTCCAACATGGTGGTCCTGCCTCCAGGAATCTCAGAATGAGACCGTGTCTGAGAGCTGTTTCCTCCCATTTTATATTCCTCTCTAGTTCTGGGATTAAAGGCATGCACCACTGGGATTAAAGTTATGTACCACCCGGTTTCTATGGCAACTAGTGTTGCTACTGGGATTAAAGGTGTGTGTTATTGTTTCCTGGTCTAAAAGGCTGGCCAGTGGGGCTCTTTTACTTTTCTGATCCTCTGGCAAGTTTTATTTATTAAAACACAAGTGAAATGCTACTACATGCATGCATGACCCTGTCATACATGTATATGCAGGGCTGCATGCGTGTCTATGACTTTACACAGCTGTGTGAAACTATCAAACCCCAGGATAGCTGCGAAATGCACTCCTAAGTCATACTGTTTCAAGTAGAGGGGGACAGGTAACCAGGCCCTCTGGTTAGTGCAACATTCTGCTCATGCCTGTCTTCAGAGTGGAGAGGACATTAATGAATCTAATAGTTTTTAAAGCAAACAACATTTGAGCCTGGCGCCACATTGCCCTTCACCCCGGCCTTGGTAGCATCAAGGCCACGGCTGCAAAACTGCCCTGCTCCTACTTCCTGTGGTCCAGGCTGCCCGGGAAGGAAGATGTTGGCTGAGTTTTTAAGGAAGCAACTTCCAAGGGACGAGACTTTCCCCTTCTCTCTGATTAGAGGAAGCCTTGAGTTGCTGACAGAGCTTCCCAGGGCCTCTGGAGTGTCCAGAGTGTTTAGAGAAGCCCCCCTCCCATCCTGTGTACTCACTGGGCCACATCAGCTGCCTGGAGGTGTTTAGTCGCAGGCAGGCACAGCCAGGTGCCGCCCCTGCAGGTGGACATCTCAGCTTGTACTGCCCTTGTTCTGTTTCTCTCCCTGAGTTCTAAAATGGATAATCTGTCACACGGAGATGAGGGTCAGGCCAGACACACAAAGGAACTCTGAGGTTGGCCTGCAATGTGAAAACTGTCAATTATCCTATTTTATATCCTGCCTCCGTTTCCAGGAGCGGGGGTCCTCGTTTCCATTAGGCCAATTTGGAGCGATGCTACATGCTCTAATCCTTTTACCATCTTATCTGAACAGAGAAATGAGTGTAAATGATGGGGAGGAGGATGGCAGGGAGGGAAGGAGGGAGCACAGGATGGAAAGAAAACGTTCATTTTCTAGGGTCATTTTTAACTCCTGACTGTACAATTTCTTAAACGTGAACTCGACATTAAAATGAGTGCTGGTCGGTGGTGTGCAGTGGGAGTGGTCAGGGTCCAAAGAGACCCGTTTCTAAAGCCCTCCCGGCGTGTCCACAATCTTTAACTGAGTCAAGGTTCTCGGTGGTTTTCTTAGGATCATTGAGCAGAGGTCAGGGAGAGATGGGTCAGGTGCAAGGATCCAGGGCCTCTGGCTAAGCACCAGCAAGGAGGAGGCGTTGAGAGTCGGCCCCATCACACAATGCAGGTGATAACCTGCTCCGTGGGGCCAACACCCGCAGGCTCTCAAAACACTGTGTTAGTTTCCTAAGCATGCACAGCAAATTGCCACACAGTTAGATGCTTGAAACGCTGCGCACACGTCAGACTTTCTCCTGGGTCAGGACTCCGGACGCCACTTGACTTCCTAGCTCTAGCCTGATTCTCACAGGGCTTCCAATTTTCTCCACTTCTGTAACTAAACATCACAAACAAAGTATAATTTTTTTTAAAGAAATGTTTGTTTTTGATTCACAATTTTGAAGGCTAAGAAGTTCAAGATTTTGTAGCCACACCTGGTCTTGTCTTTCCTGCTGGCTTGGGCTCCCCAGGGTCCTAAAGGGAGTCAGATGCTGACCAGAGCCTACTAGCTCAGGTCTTGCTTCCTTTTGTTTATTCAGCCAGTCTTATAGGATTATGGCTTCATCTTTATGGCTTCGTTTAATCATGTGTGTGTGCATGTGTGTGTGTATGTATATGCATTCACATCTGTACAGGTGTACTTACATAAGCAGGTGCATGTGCGTACATGTGCACACAGAAGTTAGAGGACTGCCTTGGCTGTTGTCCCTCAGATGCCATCCACCCTGTGTTTTTCTAAGATAGGAACTCGTACTGACCTGGAATTCATCAAGTACGCTAGGACAGCTGACCGTTACGATCTACCTCTCTATTTTCCCAGCACTGCAATTAGTGTGTGCCACCATAGCTGGCTCTTTTTGTTTTAGAGGTTATTCATTCTATTTTTTATGTATGGGTGTTTGCTTGACTGTATGTATGTATACATGTATGTATACACATATATGCATGTATGTGTATATATGCATGTATACACACATACATATAATCCATATATGTACCATGTCCATGTTTTTTTAACATGAACTCTGAGGATCAAACTCAGGCCATCATGCTTGTAAGGACAGCTCTTTACCGAAGGGGTCATGACCTTTTATTTACCTGTAACCCCTCCTAAATTCCTTGCTTCTAAGTGCTGTTGCCAGGTGCAGCCTCTCCCTCTTACTAGTTCACTGTGGGAATTCAGTCGGAGTCAGTGGGGACAGCGATGGCCCAGCATCAGTTCCTATCTGGACGCTTGACTGGGAAATGACAGGCCACCTTGAGAACTCATTCCCAAGAGGCTGTGCATCTCTGATCCTTCTCTTTCTGTGAGCTATAAGCCTGAGGCCACTTTCCTTCTTACTTTTCCAAGACTTCCTTCCAAAAGATCCTTCGCTCTGGCCTTCTGTAACAACCAGCAATGGCAGAGGGGTGGCTGTGAACTATTTGTTATGGGCTAAAAGGAAGCCCCAGGTTCCCCCAACATCTAAGGAGAGACACTTCCACGGGACTATACAGAGCGGAAGGTGAGAGTCATTGACACAAGGAGAATTCAACCCCCAATCTGCAGACTCTGTTCTTGTCTTCATCACATGACCCTTTTCACTCTAGAATGTGAAGTTTCACATTCCAATCGATTCACCAGTCAACACTTGGTTACCATAAGAAGATCATAGACCTTCAAAAATGTCACTTTGACTAATGTTCGGTTGAAGAGAAATAAAAAATGTTCTCCAAGGATTCTATCATGGGACCTCAGACTGGAAGGACGTGGTGAGGAGATGCTGAGGGGTAGGATTCTTCACCCAACCATCACTCTGACACCAAGCAAGTTAGATCCCAGACCATGTTCAGATGTAGATTCTATATAATTCTGGTGCGTGGCCAAAGGTTAAAGCTGTAACCATCTGACAAAAAGCCAAGCTCTACAAAGGAGGTAGAGATACTAAGGTATTGAGTGTGAGTTCTCTGCCACCAAGCAGGTGGCAAAGCTGCTCTTGGCTTGCTGATGTGAGCGAACTCTGTATTTGGGAGTCGGGCGTGAAGAAGGGGCACGGAGAAGGGAGCTTGGCTGGACGTAGCCAGCCTTGCCTTATACACAAATCAAACCAAGTAGCAGTTTTATGGTTGCCAGAATAAAAAGGTTCTGAGCAACAACCCACTTTCCTACCTGGCCATCCAGGGAGACTGCCGTCACTTGACGCCGCGTAATTCCAGTTAACTTCTTGGAATGCTAAACTCAGGGTAGCTCAGTTCTCTTAAGCACCTTTTCCTCATTAACTCCCAAGAGTGCCTGGGGTGTTGGAAATAGAGTGGTGGAGATAATGTCCCCAGAGGTGTGAAGGTCATTTGGTGAAGGAATTTTTCAATAGTGCCTTTCTTCCCTGAAGCTGAAGTTTAGGCACCTAGACACACTCAATTGGCAGTCTAAATGAATTGATTGGTTACTACAGAGTCAAAGGGTGATTTCAGCTTCCAGAAGCAGGCAAAATCTACCTCAGAGTTACACGTTATCTCAAAACAGCTTTGGGAGAGGCATGAATTTGCTGATTGAATGCATAGCTTATATTCAGGACTGGACTATCCAGTCTCTGTGGCATCCAAAGGAAGCCAGGGTTTGACCTGTTGGAGACAGTTACTAAGTTCTGTGGAGAGGGAAGGTTGGACGTCAGAATCTCAACCACCAAAATACTTTGAGAGAGCTAATCGCTGTGTGTGGCTGGGTCAGATGGCAGCTGTGAAGAGAGAGCTGTGAGCAGGGAAGGTTCCTCAGACTGGGAAGCAAATGGAACAAGTCTTAGGGGATAGAAGAAGATTGACAAGACCCCTGTGCCTGGTCCTAGAAGCAGGGACCTCTTGCTAACTGAACTGTCTGGAAGTCATCAAAGACTGTCTGGGGATACAGACGGTATGAGCTGTCATCCAGGCTAAGGTGGGCTCTTTGATGATGATATGGTTGCTTTGGGGTTGTCTACCTTCGTTCATGCTCTGTAAGTAAGCCCAGTAAACTCATTGGTCCGCTGTGGTGGGCTTCCGCGGACTCATTACTCTGTCCCTGGTGTCCTTTGTTGGGCGAGTAGATATTTGTCGCGTCTCCTCAGGAAAAGTCACACAACAGGTGCCACCATCCTCAAATTTCAGGATGATGAAATATCCATGGATACGAAATTTTCATGAGCTCTTATTAAAATCCTCAGCAGGTTAAAAAAAAAGAGAGAGAGAAATCTATATGAATAAAGACGAAGGAAGGGAGGAAGCAGACAAGAGTTTTCAGAAGCAGTTTGGGAGGGAGATGTAGGGAAGATCACTGCAGACGCAGAGTTCTGGAAGCCGTCCCGATGAAGAAGAGAGTGAAGCAGGCAGGCAGCATGCCGCAGCCTGAGAAGGGGGCAGGCAGAGTGAGCTCTGTGTCCTCAGGACAGCAGGGATGGCATTTCAGAGGACAGAAGAGAAATTTGAGACTGATTAAAATAGAAAAAATATGGAGAATATGTTGCCTCTAAAATGAGAAGATAATACATAAGAGAAATGAACAGAGAATAAGATCTTGGGATTCGAGGTTACGGTGGTTAAAATAAAAGGTCTACAGAAAGTTCAAAAGATGAGTCTGCACAAATGTCTCAGAAAAGATTTTTCAAGTAGAAGAAAATATAAGAGAGTTATTGAAGCAAAGCCTAGTGAAAATAGAAGAGAATATCTATCAAAGAATTAATAAAAGAGAATTTTTCCAATTCTTCAAATGGAGAAAAAGATACCAAGTGTTATGTATAATGATTCAGAAGTCTGAGCATATGGGACTTGAGAGCCTTAAAAATAAAGAAGAGGGTGATTAAACCCATAGGGAAAAGCCCAGAAGTAAGAGTTCTGTTGGCATAGGAGCTTCTTTGAGATGCTGGCAGTTAGAAAACAGTGGACCGATGCCACGAACATTTAGAAGCTAAATATTTTGAGTCTAGATTCCGGCACCCAGGCAAAACTTCAGGATGGTGCCAGAACAGAGCTTTTGACATATGCAAGCTCCTTGTGCTCTTTGGAAGAATTAAAAATGCAAGACTGTAAGCCGGCAATGGAAGCAGTCATGCCAAGGAGGAAGACACGAGGAGAAAGTAGAAAGAGAAGTCTGCCTGAAGACAGCCTGTGGACAGCCCCAGGAGGTAACCTGTCTAGGCTGGAGCAAGATGAGGAAAGCCAAGGTAATTTTTAGAAATAAGAAAAATTTGGACCTTGGGAGTTCATTTGGAGGTTCTGGCAGAGGAGCGCAGCTGCTCGTATATCCTTGACCGAAGACCGGTCCTCCTCTACTCTGGGACGGTCAGGAGGCACGCACATGGAGTGGTAAGGGAGGAAGGGGACACTTGCCTAGCCAGCCAGATCAACCAAATCAAACCTGTTAACCAATGGCAGGGACAGACGTCGCAGCCAGACAGCCCTTCCATGAGAGGATGGTGCTGGAGAGCTCAGCATAAAGGGCAGAAACCAGGAACCCGAGAAGGAAAGAATGGCTGGTTCTTACCACTTCTAGGGGTGGTTTCCACTGAGCACCTCATGACAGTATCGGACTGCCAAAAAGGACTCATGGACCCCACTCCACCAGATGTTTCCGCTATGACATCTTGTACAAACCCTGAAATACTGTAGGAATTACAAAGGGAGCCATAAAAATGAGAGGGCTCGAGGGAACATGTATGTTGCTGAAACCGTGGGACTCTGACCAGAGTCAAACACAGCTGAGGTCTAAGGAAGCAACAACCACCCTGGCATTTGTCGTTAGAATCCATGTCTGTTCTTACACCCTGGGAGTGTTTCCTTTTTGGACACAGGAATAGCTAATTATACTCATTTTCTGTATGTGATGAGTATATTCACAATCTAGTATTTAGGCCCTTGTAAAATGTATAACGTATTGCTATTAATTGTGGTATGGGGGGTGGCAATTCCTTCATAGCAGCAAATAGAATGTCACTTTGCATCACCAAAAGTTCTGAACACCATCCTGCAGACAGACGGACACTGTAGTGGCGTTACTCCCATGATGGTTATCCCAGCACTGAGGAAGCTGACCAACTAGCCTAGCTCACTTGGCAAGCCCCAGGCCAGTGAGCGATCCTGTCTCACCCCCAGCAGTTTTGAACAGTTCCTAAGGAACAATCCCCTAGACCAACCTCTGGCCCCAAGCTCATGCACGTACATGTGTGACGCATTCTGCCCCACTACAAACATTCCTGAATTCCAGTGTTAGACTGAAGAGTCTTTGGAGACGCAGGGTCTCTGATGTCTCCTGCAGACACCCCCAGCCTCTACACAGCAAGGCCTTGCACACACACGTGTATCGTGCATAAAGATCAGTATGACCTCTGGGCAGAGGCAGCTTCTAGAAACATCGCCAGTCACCCTTTCCAAATATTGCCTCCTGCTTTCCCATTGGAGACTCTGAATCACTGCTCCTCCCTGGGTGGGCTCACCTTGGCTTCCCACCTGCTGCATGGTGTTTTCTCTTTGTTCCTTGGTTAGAATAAAATTGGGTTGAGAGAAGATGTGGATTAATGGACACCTGGTAGGGTCTGAATGCGTCTCCCTAAATGTCACATGATGGAAGTTTAGTGCCCTAATTTGTGTGTCATTGACATTTGGAAGTGGGGGGGTATTTGTAGGTTGATTGGATTGAGGAGGAGGTCGTGGGGGGGGGTTATTAGTTGTTTTTCTGTTGCTATGATAAAAGGCCAGGACCAAGGCAGCTTATGGAAGGATTTATTTGGACTTCCAACCCCAGAGGGAGAGTCCCTCCTAACCCAGGAGCAGCAGCAGGAGACTGCAGCAGAAGCTAGGGGCTCACATCTGGAACCTAGACCATGAAACCCATGAGAATGGCCTGGGTTTTTAAAACCTCACACACTTGCCTCCAGTGACACACTTTCTCCACCAAGGCCACACCTCCTAAACCATCCAAACAGCACCATCAGTTAGGGACCAAGCTTTCAAATGCCTGAGACTGTGGAGGGTGTGTGTTGCTCAAACACCACAGTGTAACTCCCTGGATAGGATTAGGGGAAGAGCCCTGAGCTGCAGAGACCTGTTTCCTCTCCATGTTTGCTGCCATGGAGACCATCTTGGGGGGTACTGGCTACATGCTTTGGGACATCCCAGCATCCAGAACAGTGAGAAATAAACCTTTACCCTAACCGACGACCACATCAGCAGCACCAGCCTCCAACAGCAAATGGCAGAGGCTAAGACTTGCCGACAGCCTAAGAGCTGATGTTCTCTGAAGGTGAAGAATGTTCTGGAACACCCCTAGTTCCATCAGATGAGAGCTAAAAGCCAACCAGGGATGGATAAATATAATGTTTTCCGGCTCCCGAGGCCTCACAAGCAAGAGAGAGCTCACCTCCCTTTCAGGCAGATTTCTCAGTCTCTCTGAGGAAAAGAAAGGGTGCTGTGAGTCTACATGGAAGCTTCAGAGAAGCCTAGGAACAAATATGCACTCCTTAACAAATATTCAATTTACCCAGAAGTGCTCAGCTGCCTGCGGGGAACAGGCTCTCTACTGACCCAGATAAGCAGGCCAGGGCCCTGTGATGTTGGCATGTGGTACTTCAAGGTGCCTCTCACCACAGGCCACCAGGAGTCTGGATGGCCCCGTCCAAACACAAACACGCTGGCGATGGTGTTCCCACCTGCACAGACCTGAGCACAAAGGAACTTGCCAGCTAACAAGATCCTTGGTGTTTGTAGCGCGAAAGCGGCTAAGGTCATTAGAACTCTTCTTTAAATACATTTTCCCCCGTTCTGACAGAATGAAAACTAGGTTGAAGGAGCTCATTTTATTTCCCGTTTAAGTTAATTCAATGGGAGGCAGACTTTTAAAAGCATTTTCTTTCTGTGTGTGTGGAGGGGAGGGTGGAGGCCTGGGGGAAGGAGAGATTGAGATGTCCCTATGGGTCCCTTGGCTAAAGAAGAGAAATGCTTTCCTCTGGGGGCTGTTTGTGGAATCAAAACGCCTCTCTGGTTTGCAGTTCTGAAACCCACCACTGTGACCAAAAAAAGAAAAAGAAAAAAAAAAGAAGACAGACAGAAAGAAAGAAAACCACTTTCAATTTAGAGGGGAAAATGTCCACAGTCCTGGAGTCCCGGCTCTGCTGAGGGAAACGCCGCTGGAGGATGTGAACACCCAGGGTTTGGGTTTCACACACGGTACAGATCTCAGCGCCCTCCGGCATCCTTGGGTTGTCCCACTGATCTCTTCTGAGTGCTGAGCCCCACCCCTGTCCCCCAGGGGAAGAAGACTGACCATAGGGCGTTGCTGGGAGGCATGGATGGGAGAGAAGGACAAAGAGGCTGGTCCCTGGACGCAGGGATGACCTCGGTGTTCTCTTGGGATCACCTGTGATCCTGAAGATCAAAGTTGTGTCCTGAGAGACTCCCACCCCTCCCCTACTTTGTCAACAGTTTTCTCCTGGGGATGCTCAGAGCTTTGAAGGGTATTCAGGTTAAATCTCTATTTACAGCCCAATCAAGAGCAGGCCTGTGGATAAATGGTGGATCTTCCTTCCCTCTAGTCCACAGGTTTCTGTAAGCACTCTGTTTCTTGGTCTTAGAGGCCATCCTAAGACCTGTTCTGTTTACTTGCTTCCAAGTGGTTGCCTACTCCATTATTAATGCATCCCACAAACAATTATTGAGGACTTGCTATATTGCAGGAGCTCGGTTGAGCGGCTCTGGCCTGGTGAAAGCTCTTCGAGGGCAAGAGGCTTTGTAGCAAATACCAAGAGAAGAAGTCAGCACTCTGCAGTGTTGGGACGGTGCTGTGGGAGGGAAGAAGTGCCAAGGGAGAGGCTTAGAGGCAGAGTAGGGTATCTGTAGCCTGTCGCCGAGGAGGAACGTGGACAGAGGACTCGGCAAGGTAGAGACAGAGTGGGCATCTCCAGGCAGAGGAAGCTGCCACACACATGGTTTTGAATTGGGGTGGGGACAATCGGCGGCTACTCAAGGGACAGCAATGAGGCCACGGTGACCACATCGGAGCGTGCACAGGTGGTTAAGATAGAGTCATGACCGAAAACCCCGTAGGGAACTGGTGGCCATTGCCAGGGTGCCAGCTTTCCTTCTGGAAGGAGAGAACTGGAAAGTTCTGTTATGATTGCTGTGAGAGTTTATCACAAGGAAGGGAAGTGGCGGGGAAGAGGAGAGTGGTCAGAGGTCTGCAGTGGGGCAACAGAGATGGAGGCAGAGGAAAGGGGTCAGTTTCTACTTCTCAGCATTAATAAGTGTGTAAGTGAGAGGTATCCTGGGAGTCTAAAGAAGGGGAGCATGTAGTCGATATAGTTCAGAGGCAGAGCCAAGAGGTCAGTTGATGGTGGTGGGTCAGAGATAGCTGAAGCTTTAGGTCTTTGTGATACAGAACAGTGGGTTCCTCATAGCCTGGCTAGAATAGAGAATATTCAGAGATCTTCACTTTGCTTTAGGGTATGTTGAGTTAGAGATGGATGACGCATATCCAAGTGGACATTCTTATTTGTTTGTTTTCCAAGACAGGGTCTCATTAGCTTTGGCTAGCCCAAAACTATATATACCAAACTGGCCTTCAACTCACAAGAAATCCTCTCTCTGCCTTCCCAATGAGCGGTTACAAATACATGATGCTATGTCCAGCTTCCGAGCAGAGATGTGGAGGATACAGTTGAAGTCTTACATTCTGGAGGGATGCGTGAGCTTCAGACACACATGTAGCCTTTACCTTTGTCCGTAGGACACTGAAGTGCCACCACACTGAACGAGCAATGATGGAGAGGCCCCGGCTCGCCTAAGACTCTGAAACAGTTCAGTGAGGGAGAGAAGAACCAGTTCCAGGGGCTGGAAAAGAGCAACGCTGTTCAGAAGCACTTTGTGGGGTAGAGATGAATGTCCCTGCCGGCGGTTCTGGTATCAGAGAGGTGCAGAATGCTTTATAGTAATATGGAGGTCACCGGTGACGTGGCCATGGCAGCTTTGGAAGAGTGGTAGAGAGAAATGCCCAGCTGGATCGGGGCTAGGGAAAAATGAAAGGAGAGAAATCGCTAATAATATAGACAAGTCCTTTGAAGGGTTTTACTGCAAAGGAGGTCAAAGAGTTGGAGCGTCGACCAGCAGAAGAAATAGGGCTGTGGGAGTGCCTGGGCTTGGGCTTAGTTTGAGTTGGTTTGGTTTAGGTTTCCCCGTAGGAAATTCATAGCCATAAGCAGACAGTCTGGGGGATGTCTGCCGTGGACCCAGCATAGAGCTAGGTGCGGAGGAGAAATAGAAAGTAAAGCTCTCGAGGGTTTACCACTTAAGTAGAAATCACGCAGAAAAGAGAACCAGGGAGCTGGGGGTATCTCCAGTGGATGGGCCTGTAAGTAGGAGTCAAAGGGAGAGAGGTCATGAGAGTTGAGACAAAGGGAGGGTTGGTGACATCATCAAGTTCAGTGGCTGATAAGAGCTTAGAACACGGACAGACAATTAAGTTACGCTGTGGGCAGTATTATAGCCTCTTTGGACAGTTCTCTTCAGTCCATCTACATCTTTGCTGCCCAAATGGTGACGATTTAGCTCTGAAGATGTTTCTTGAGCACCTCCTGTGTACTAGAAGCCATGTGAGTCCTGAAGATGCCCGAAGCCATCCATGTTCTTCCTCGTCTTTTAGGAAAGTCAAACAGAGATATCAGTGACATGGAAGATGTTGTCAAACGGGATCTAGGAACTGGGAACACAGACGAGGAGAAACCTGCCTTCCGTTCCTTCCTTCCCTCTGTTCTAAGCTGAGTCTTCAGCCTCACCTTTGCCCTCAGTTAACACGAGAGAAGGGTTTTGAAAAGCACCAAGTGTTTCTAAGCATTCCTCTCTAGTTTCTTCTAGACACAGAAACTGACCAGAAGGAGGGTAGGCCTTGTGAGAGGTGGAGCCTAGAGTGGGATCTGCCGGCTGTCCAGTGCCATTCTGGGTCACCCTGCACCACCTGTCACTCTGTCCACAGTAGGTGTGAAGCGGAGCAGTTGAGAGCTCTTCTCCGCCCTCTGGCTTCCCCACTGTGGCAGGAAACTTGACTGTTTATATGTGTGGAGAGAAGTAGAAACAACCACTAGGCTGAGGCGGGGAAGCCAATGTTTATGTTGGGCTCTAGAAGGTATCTCAAGGCTTCTGGGAGAAAATGACTTTACATGATTTGCTGATAGCATAAGAGAGACAAAAGACCAACAGCCGTGCAAGGCTATCATGACCGACCCAGACACTCCTGAAGTATGTCCATTTCCCTCCAGATAACACCGTCATCAGCATCCACCTTGGTGCCAAGCACCAGCCTGAGCAGAACCGCCTTCCCCTTTCATTCTGATGAGCATATTCACCAACAAGATGCTGCCTGGCTGGGGTCTCCCAAGGGCACCCTTGCACCGCAGTAGGCATTGATCTTAGCTACTGTCCCAAGACGAGGTCAGAATCTGTACAGTGTCGGCTCTGAAAGTGACCCCGCGCCGAGCACTGTAGAACTTCCACAGTGCTTTCTGCCCTAGAAAATAGATATTCCAGCTCTGACACCCTGGAGTGTCTTTGCTGTTTTCTGTGACTGTGACAAATGCCAGACTAAACAAATTCAAGAAAAAAAAATGGTTGATTCTGACTCACAGATCATTGTGAAAAGAAGTCATGGTGGCCCGGGCTCCAGGCTGGAGACGTTATATCTATACTCAGGAGGCAAAGACTGGTGAGTGCTGGTGCTTAGTGTCCTTACTCTTCTCGACTCCAGGACCGTACCCCACAAAATGGTTCTGCCCTCATTCAGAGAAGCTCTTGGCTCCTCAGTTAAGCCTCAGGAGAAATGCCCCATTGACCCAGGTGTGTCTCCTAGGTGATTCCAAAGCTGATCAAGTAGAGAGCAAAGGTTAACCGTTGTATGAAGTATCCCAGAAAACCAATTCATTGTTAAACGGGAAGAAAGTCCTTGTTAAGGATGAGCCTGGAGCGCAGTGTTTGGGATACAAGCAAAGAGATGGGGGTCTAGGCTGGGGTCAGACTCGCAAACACACAGAGTGCTGGTGGATCCAGGAAAGTCATAAGCATGGAGAACAAAGGAACTTCCTTGGTAGCAGATCAGATTGGGCAGGAAGTTATGACAGGGACAATCCCAAGTTGCATGAGAGCCCTTCTTCCATTACTGCAGCCAAGAAGGAATTCCAGGAGGCTGCGAGCCCCATCTACTGCAGAACCACCGTGAAGTTCTGCCTCCAGCTGGTCTCTTCTCACCTTATACATTTTGATAAGACATTCACTGTGGCAGCCGCTGTCAACAGCCGTTTTAACTGCCACCTTCTTCATTCAGGGAACAACTTTAGGAGAGCATGGTACTGGTGTCCCCAAACTTATCGTTGGAATTCTAATAGCATTATTTGACTAGCAAAAGCAGTAAGTAGGGGAAGTGAGTGATGGAATTAGATGCTAAAGGGTCATAGGGGAATAGACCGTGGACGGTCCCCACAGTCGCTGTTTGTTTGTTTACTTAACTCCAACATTCTCCCCGGAGCTGCAACAACAAGACCTGCTTTATCTTCTCAAACATGAAACGCTAGGTAAGACACATGTCAAATGAAAATAGCCTTTTTAGTCAGAGTTGATATTTGTAAAGAATTTGACATTCAGACTCTGTCAAATTCAACTGCCTACTTCTGGCTTGGTTTTCTTTGTTTGGGAGTTTGGGACAATGTCCCCATGATTACTCTGTTGCAAACATCAGTCATGATTGTAGGATACCTCTCCCAAGCACAGCTGGTGGATGCTTGGCATGGTTTCTAGCCTTGAAGGAAAGAGACTTTTATATTTTCCCATCTTCAGAATCTGCTGCTTCCTCTGCTCCCTACACTGGTCAGCTTTCAGAGAGCCATTTTTATCAGGAGTCTGAGGGCAAAGCTTTGCTTTGGCTCCTTGTTGACTCTGTCCCTCTTACTGTTGACTCAGGGCCTTGATTGACATCTTTATCTCTGTTTGTTCTTGCTTGGCCAGGCTCCTGTGTAATACAGACTCGGAGGGATGCTGGGAGGTGGCTATAACAGTCCAGGAGAAACGACAGGACTGGAGCCAAGTGCTGAGCGTGGCAAGGGATAGATGGATGGAAAAGGGAATGTACATGATAACCCCTGCTTGCCAGCTTGGACACCAGGTGGTCGATGAGAGTTATCTCCTGTGTGGGAGGAGAAGTAGCTCTCTGTTGACCTGTTGGGTTGAAGTCACCTCTAGGACATCCATGTAGAGATTCAACAGACAGTTGCTGGTATAGATCTGGGGTTCAGGGGTAGAACTGACTAAGGAACAAACCCGTCTCATCTACACCTATCCTCACATTGGATGGAGTGTTAACCAATGCCAGCTCAAAGTTGGCAATGCCACATCAGTCGCCAAGAAATGCTCCAAGGTTTTATTTCATGATAACCTCAAATCCCACCTTTAGTCTGCTAACCATGTGTGGTCACAGCATACCTCTGCATAAATCATACTAGAATTCAGTGAATGACTACAGCAAGGAAGGAGCCTGAAGTGCCAAGTGCGGTGCCTGGCTCAGCAGCTCCTCTTCTTCCACGTGTTGCTGTGGCAGAACCTGATGCCTTGAAGTTCCCAGAAGAAGTCACAGATAGTGACTTTAGCAACTCACCAAAATGAATATTCTGCACAGATAGTAGACGACTGTGGGGGCCCTAGTAATAGTGTCAGGAGGTAGCACCAGCATCCTTAGAGAGATGGCAAAATGATTCTGGAGGATGATCTGGGCTGGGGATGAAAGCCTTCGACGTGTGTCATGTTGGTGTATAGCTGCCCAGAGTGGTGCTTTCCAGTACCCAATGGCTCTGATTTTCCAGAAAGCTGGACAACTCTGTGTTGACTCCGTCCCCAAGCCAGAGCACCGTGACAGCCTACACCCCACACTTTCCTCCTGTCTCCAGCCAGACCATGCTTGGGCCCATTCTGCCTTCTATCTCAGCTGTACGCCCAGAGTCCCCTTACCAGCTGTCGCTCTGCCTCTGCCTCTAAGGTGGCATCTAGTTGCCCTGATGTGCAGGGCAATAGTGAAAACCTATGGCTGACAGAGGACACTGGGTCGACCCAGGGGAGAAAGAGGAACTTTGGGAGCTAAGAGCCCCTGGGTAGGAGAGTGATGGTCACAACCACTGTGGTTGCTATTTGGTATCATTTAGCCAGATGGTGGAAACCTGCTATGTGAAGAAGACCGGAAGGTAACGTGAGAAAAGTGTAAGCGTGTCACAGTCCCTACTTCCATAGTGCGTAGGGTGTAAGAAATGCTCAGGACTTGGCAGTTGGAGTGGGGGATCCGATACGCAATCAGTCAAGGTCACATTTTAGATCCATATTCGAACCCCAGTGTTCCCTTTCACAGCTCCAAGACATACACAAATCACTTCACTTATAAGAGCAGGAGTTGTATATTCTTTAAAACAGGGTTTAACAATATCTAAGCTCCTTGGTTGCTGTGGGCTTTAAGATCAGATAATGTTGGCAAATGGCTTTAATTCGTGGTAACAATCATATTATTTTTATGAACAAAGTACTTATGCCACACTTCATATTTCCAGAAAAAACACTCTCTGGTAGACTAAAAGCAACTTCTGATTGGGCTATACTCAGATCTTTAGATTGTAGTGAATCTAAGTCACATGTAAACCTACACAGAGGTCAGCAAATCTTGTCCTTAGAAGGCCACAGAATGAAATAGTTAGGCATCATGGGCCACATAGTTGCCCCACTCACTCAACTTTTCCATCATAGAGTCAAAATTAGTCATGGTCCATCTGTAAAACATAAAGGTGTGGCCATGTTCCGTACAAACTGGGTTTACAAAAACAGGTAGCAGACTAAATTTAACCTGCAATCAAACCTGGCTGATTGTTGCTACACCGATCTCGTGTGTTGGTGGTTGCTGATGGGGGTGATACTGGAAAGGTCAGGGAAGACAAGTGAGCATCATGCTTATCTTTTGCAGAGAAGCAAGGATGAGCCGGTCCACTCTAGGGAGTCATTCCCTCGAGTAAGATGTTGGTCTGTTGGAGAAAGGAAAGCTGTCTGCTAACATGAGAGTGAGATGGGTGGGAGGTGAAGTCTAAGCTTTGAGCTGGCACAGTTTGAGCCTTCCTACCCAGTGGACGTCTGGATTTGATATAGTGGGAAGCCACAGGGCTCCTGGAGGGAAGAGGATGGATAAAGGTAGAGGTGGGCAAAGGAAAGCATGGCTATCTAGACGTTGTCTCTGATTTCCTAGATCTCACATCTTCCCCTCTACACTGGGTTGAAGTTCTGGAGGCTGCAGGTTCAAGGTCGGGTTGGCCATGTGGTCAAGATTTGGTGAGAGTTCTCCTTGACTTTCTTCTGGTTTGTTTCTTACTACGCCTGCCTGGTGGAAGGAGAAATATCACTCTTTTACTAGAAGTTCACTAATCTTATTGTGAAGGCCACCCCTTACAGTGTAAGGTGATTGTGGTAATTGGAACTACCTGCCAAATGTCTCATCTCTAAATGACTATCACAAGGAATTAGGGTGACAAGCAGAAAATTTAAAGGAACAGAAAATTTGGTTGACAAAGTAGAAATGATTGACAAAGTAGAAAACAGAAAAGCCCCTGGGTTTCTGGAGCTATTGCAATGCCTTGTCCATCATACCAAAGAAGGCATAGTATTCTCTTGAGTCTCCATTCCTATCTGTGCCCCAGCCTGTGTGGGGAGACTGCCACCCACTGCTGCTAAGTGTTGAGTTGCCCACTGCTCTTGTGCTGCCTCTGCTTCCAAGGGGCATCTTACTTGTGAACCTGAACACCTTCTCCTCATGTCATCATGCCCAGGACAGTCAGGCCCAGACATTCAGGGATGTGATGATCTCTTGACCACAAAACGCCCTGTGCCCAGGTTCTAGAAAGGCATCCCACACTATTAAGCTCCAGAAGAAAATCAAGTCTCGTAAGGGTGAGAAGTCCCCAGTGAAATTCAGGGCTGTCATGAGGAACACTGCAAAGATAATCTTTATGGAAAATCAGCAATCCGCCGTGTGTTTATTTGGCGGTAGGGGTGTGCACCGGTCACCTCCGTGGTGGCAAATGTGGAAACCAGAGTTTAGAGAGCAGATAACTCGCTGCAGCTCACACTGCAGCAAAAGGTCGTTCTCGGGATGGAGTCATGCTTTGTAAATAAACACCACCTTGCCCTAGTGTTCAGAGGGTTGCCATTCATCCCCCTGACCTCCCTACCAGGGTCACCGTGCAACCTTGTGAGTGGGCATGGCCGTTAGGACCCAGAGTTCTCTCAGGGTACTTTAGCTGTTTGAGTATAGCCAGTGGGCAAAATGCCAATGCTCGGAGCTCCATCCTCTTCTCTTGTGCCCTCTCTGTAGCCCCCTCCCTCCCTCACCTAGCACAAAACCAACACACTCCCAGTAAATTCAGTACTTTTCCATCCCAGTGAGCTCAGCCTTGACTGTTATTTGGGTGCAAGCTGCTGCAGGTGCCTCAAGTCATCAAGTGCTCTCCCCCCACCCTTGCCGCGGTGCCGTCCGTGTTTGCTTGCTGTCCTGGACTTTAGATTCTGTCAGCTTGCCAATCGCCTGGGCCGCCAGGCATCGCAGCTGACGGTTGAATCCGTGGTGCTGAATCCTTCTTCTGGAGGGGGAAAAAAGGCTAAAGAGGTTAATACACTCCAGTCAGGATAAACACACCAGCTGTTAGAGTTTCTAATATTTAATATCATTATCAAGTAAATAACTCCAGAAGAAATCACCCTTGCATGTGCTTCTAACATACACATGTCCCACAGAACCCATGCTGCTTCATTTGCAGTGGTTAGAGAGAATATTAATAAAGTATCTTAAAAAGCTACCACAATGGAGTAATGGCCAAGACACAATTAGAGACCATTTGCATATATCCTGCTGCCAGTCCCAGCCTGCGACACCCTCCCGGAAGGGTGCAGGGGTGAGGAACTAGGGAGCACAGGAGGGAAGAGAAGGGGTGGTCTTCCACCCCGCTCTCCCTCAAGTAGGGTCTTAGATCCAGTAAGTCCTGCATTTATTTTCTAAGGCAGACAGACCCCAAGCTCCATCAAAGAGCACATGTATCTACCTATACAACACAAGATACATTTGTTTCCTTTAAGGAAAACATATGCCGGGACACAGCAGACTTCTTGCAGTCTTAGTGCCTGGCTTTGTGATCCGTGTGTGCATAAACCACAGTGGGCTGTTACTGATTGACCCACCTTGTGTTTGCTGTCAGCCCCAGCCCCCAGATGTGTTTCTCTGGTCATTCTAGTGTCTGATCAGTCCTGCTAAGATTCTACAGACTTTGAGTGGCTCGTTAAGAGTGTGAGGAAATTGCTGCTGACTTTTCCTTCCCTGGCTACCGCCCATCTGGGCTAAAGGAACAGAAAATGGTCATCGTCACAATTGGTGGTGGTGGGGAACATGGGCTAATTTTTTTTTTTAAAAAAAAAAAAAAGATCCAACAAAATGTTTTCCAGGTCACAAAGCACCGAGCAAAATGAGCTCAGAGATACTTTATGTTGGCGGTCACCATGGAAGCTGCTCTCAGGACAGCGCTTGGGTTCCACGAGCTTTTTCTTTTTTTCTTTTTAGATAAAGCCTTCATTGCAAGGGACCAGGGTTGAGCTATTTCCCTTCTCATCCAGCAGAAGCCTGGCATCCGGTTTGTCTGTCCAGATGTATTTTTGTTTGGGTTTTTACACCATTCGATTGAGATCAAGTCATGAATGTCTGTTCTCTGGATGGGCAGAGGAACAACGATTTATGAAGTCTGAGGATGCATGTTGTTTAGCTCAAAAGCACAGCCAGATGAGCTTGGGGAGAGGAAATGCTGCACAGTGTGACCACAGCAAGCCAATATTTGGGGCGATTGCTCTTCGGCAAACTTTTGAAAACGTGAACAGGAGGGTATGGTTTTAATAGTCTCTTGTACCTGGGGCTGTATGGGTAGGATGCATCAGATGAGAGAAACTGTGGTCATTAAAAATGGGCTTCATTCTAATAAGACATGCAGAGCATTCCAGCTGGCCTCGTGTTTGTTAACAGGCACAGGCGATGGCTGGACTGGCTATATGCGTTCCAGTTAGCGACAGAGTGATAGACACATGTGTCGCCTCTGTCCACACCTCTCTGCCTTTGGGTCCCCTTGAACTTCCAAATGGCTCGGTATCCTGTTTGCTTAGTGCCCACTCAGGTTCCTGGGTTCTACAAACGAGATTTTTAAGTGCGTGGACAATGTGAATGAGTGGTCAGAGGTGAAAACAAAGGCAAGAATGACGTTTCTCCCAAACTGAATCTCAGGGAGACTGAGTGGGAGGAAGAGTCACCTCAGAGCTTTCTGTGATTGTGGTCACAGAACAGATGGCTATAGATGGTGGTAGCAGAGTAGATGGTTAGTAGGTGGTGGTGGTGGTGAAGTAGGTAGTTAGTAGGTGGTGGTAGAGGAGTAGGTGGTTAGTAGGTGGTGGTAGAGGAGTAGGTGGTTAGTAGGTGGTAGAGGAGTAGATGGTTAGTAGGTGGTGGTGGTGGAGTAGATAGTTAGTAGGTGGTTGTAGAGGAGTAGATGGTTTGTAGGTGGTGGTGGTGGAGTAGGTAGTTAGTAGGTGGTGGTAGAGGAGTAGATGGTTAGTAGGTGGTGGTGGTGGAGTAGGTAGTTAGTAGGTGGTGGTAGAGGAGTAGATGGTTAGTACGTGGTGGTAGAGGAGTAAGTGGTTAGTAGGTGGTGGTAGAGGAGTAGGTGGTTAGTAGGTGGTAGTGGAGTAGGTGGTTAGTAGGTGGTTGTAGAGGAGTAGGTGGTTAGTAGGTGGTGGTAGTAGAATAGAAGAAGAAGCCTAAGTCTAGCCCAAGAGTTTCCTGAAGTTTAGATTGTTCATACATCTTTCTCTTTTCCAGTTTTATCTGGATTTAAGGTAAAGCCAAAACTATTGTTACGGTCATGGGGATGCTAGAGAGTAAGAGGGTGGGGAAGCCAGAGGTGGGGAAAGGAGGAGAGAGAGAAAGAGGGAGAAGGAGGAATGCATGGGAAGAGGAAAGGAGCAAAGGAAAGATGAGGAAAACTGGCTCTGGTGGAGACCAGGTCTGTGCTATCAGGAGTGATCCCTCCCACCAAACATGCATGGTTCCGTGCTTCCTCTGGTTCACACTCTCATTCGGTCTCAGATGAAGCCTCTGGGACAACTAGAGCTGGAGATAGGTCCTCTGCCTTGTTCCCTTTGCCCCAGGCCACATGCCTCTGCCTTGTTGTCTCTGATGGGAAGGAAAACACAAGGCTCCCAGCTTCCCCAGCACGCTGGGTCGCCATCTTAGATTCCCATTCGTGTTTGTCGAATGAGCGGATGAAAACGAAAGAAGTGGGTAGCAGCTGAGGATGCACAAGTGCCCGTGTAAGCCCCAGAGACCCTTGAGTTCACTCAGTTGCTATCAAGTGTTAACACAACCACTGGCTAATAATAGTAGATATTTGTAAAGGCAGTGTAAGAATAGATCAACAATGGTGTTTGTGGCCATTCTCCAGAGAGTTCTTTCTGTTGTAACATCAGATGCTATTATGGAAACACAAAATAAGTTAGATGCTATTCAGCTATGGAGAAGCCAGGTGAGGCTTTATTTATTTATTTTGTATGCATGTGCAAGTATGCTCGCTTGTTCACGTGTGCTTACCATGTGCAAGTGTGGAGGGCAGAGAAAAACTTTCAGGTGTCAGTTCTCCTACTGCCATGTGCCAGAAGGTTCCAGGGATTGAACTCAGGTCATCAGGCTTGGCACCAGGCTCCTTCATCCCTTAAGTTTTCTCACCAGTCCAGATTTCTTGTGTGTGTGTGTGTGTGTGTGTGTGTGTGTGTGTGTGTGTGTGTGTGATTGTGTGTGTACTTAGAATAGGGACTGAGACACGGGGGGTAACATGCAAACTTGAGGACCAGAGCTTGGAGTCCACTGATTGAAAGGTCATGGGCGTTTTGTTTTCTGGTGTCCGTGACTAAGATGACTCTACTGACCAGGCCAGCTGGGAGAACAGGAAGCAAACAAGAGCCCTTCATTTATGTCTCCCTGTTATTTCCTCCGACTCTTTGCACCGGCCTTTATACCCAGCAGACCCTTGGGAAATGAGAAAAGACTGATTGTCCCCTTCCCTGAGGGGGACACTGGAGTCCAGAGACTGGATGCCACTTGCTCAGGGTGGCTTAGCAATGCCTCTGCTGCCCTTCATTATCTCAGGCTTTGACTGGCAGGAAACAGGTAAAAGGAACCAAGATCAGTACTGGGCATGAAGAGACCACTGGTTAGTGCCTGACCTCTGTCTGCCCTTCAGCCAGGTCACAGAAGGCTGTGTACAAGGGTGCTGGGCAGATCATCTCACAGTCCACAAGGTGATGAGAGAGAGAGGGGGAGAGAAGGAGGGAGGGAGGAAGGGGAGGGGAGGGAAGGGGAGACAGGAGGGAGGAGGAGGGAGAGAGAGAGAGGAAGAGAAGAAGGGAGGGTGAGGGAGGGAGAGACAGAGAGAGAGAAGAGAGACAGAGACAGAGAGAGAGGAGAGAGAGAGAAAATAGAGAGAGAGAAGAGGGAGAGAGACAGAGGAGAGAGAGAGAAAAGAGAGAGAGAGAAGAGGGAGAGAGAGAAGAGGGAGAGAGAGGGGGGAGGGAGGGAGGGAGAGAGAGAGAAAGAGAGAGAGAGAGAGAGAGAGAGAGAAGAGAAAGAAAGCTGGGGAGATGGCTCCCAGGGTAAAGTAACTGCTGTACAAGCATGAAGGCTTGAGTTCAATCTCCATTATCTATACAAATATCTGAGCGTGGTGGGGGCCCCACTTGTAATCCCAGAAACAAGGATTCTCTTGTACCCACTGACCAGTCAGTGGGGACTAGTCTGTATTCCAAGTTCAGTGAGAGACCGTCTCAAAGAGAAAGAGATGAATGGATAACATCCTAGAACCTCGATCTCTATCCTCCACATACGTGTGCACACACACAGGAATACACACACATACCCACAAGAACACACACACACACAGGAGCACACACATACACACAGGAACACACACACAGGAACACACACATACACACACAAAAACACACACAGGAATACACACATACACACACACACATACACACACGCACACACACACACACGCATGCACAGCCCCCCCCAGAAGGAGTAATGTGAGACTCTAGAAGAGTTTCTCCCTGCCAACGCTGATCTGAAAACCAGAACCATTGAGTATGATTCTCCCTGAGTTTCTGCCTCCTGAGAGAATTTTCCCCACAGAATTGCAAACACCTTGTGCAGTGGAGTCTCACTTCTTAGTTCCTAACTCGTGAAGAAGGAGCAGTCACTATGGCCTCCAGGCTCAGCTTCCAGCCTCCCTCCAGTGTGAGTGCCATGTGTTATTTATGTGACTTGCTCTTTCCACACACATCTTACGCTCCTTGTGGCAGGAGGTGGCCTCCCCAAATTGCCGCGAGTGTTGCTCGCTGGCATATTTTATTCATACGGATCAGTTATTGGACCACCCCTTCCTGCAAGAGCTGGAATTTGCCCTTGAGGCATCAGATGGAGTAGTCAGACTGTCAAATGTGTCCCCTAATTGAAGTGAACGTCAGCACAATATTTGTCAACCAGAAATAAACAGCTCTGGGGGAGTGGCAGGTGTGTCCCCTTCCTAGGACTCCTTCAAGTCTTTCTGGGAGTTAGGATCATTCTTAGACCTAGGATGACTGAGACCAGGGAATGACTTGCCTAGGGCAGCTGCTAAGTAGTCAGCAAACCTTATTTATGAAACACCTGTTGTCTTTTCCTCTCTGCTCTTTCAGGGAGTCTTGTCTTCCAGCATCCAAGGGTCCAGCTGCAATCTGTTTCCCCAGACCCTGAAAACCCTCTTATTGGCATGCGTCTGTCTTCAGTATCTGAAGAACAAATGAAGTTCAAGATGGGACCCAAATGACCTCCCTCTCTGTTCCCATAGCTCCAGGCCCCAAAAACGTCACCAGGACTGGTGCCACAGATCCATCTGCACTCTCCTTGGCCTCTGGAGCATCCTTTGTGGAGATGTCTCTCCCAGCTTTATGAGAGACACTTGGTGAGAGGTAGTGGGCAGACTCGGAGCTTTGTAGTTCTGAGCTGGGGATATGGGTCAGCTGCAGACCCGAGGACCTGAGTTCATTCCCAAGAACCCATGTAAAAATACTGAGTGTGGCAGATTCGTGCAATCCTAGCTGATCTCGGAGGCTCCCTGACCACCACTTACTTAGTGAGTTCCAGGTCAGTGAAAACACACACACACATCACACACACTCACACACCACATACACAATTACACCACACATGTACACACGCCACAGACATATGCACTCACGCACCACATATATGCTCACACATATATACTCACACATACACTCTAATACCACACACACACACACTCACAGCACACTCACACCCACATACACCACACTCACATATGCAACACATACCACACGCACACACACACATAATACCACACACACACACTCACACCACACATACACCACACACATACCACATACACACACACACATACACATGTGCACTCACATGCACACACATTCACACACACACACACACACACACACACACACACACACACACACTAAGCCTTCTCTGTTCACTTCAGGTCAGAAATAGGAGTTCTTCCTGAACCAGTGTGTGGCCAGGTTGGCTTTCTTTCCCAGGCCTGCTGGTCTGCTAAGGACCACTGAATTAGACCCTATTGTTGAAGGCCAGGGTGTGACAGTCATCACACATGTCCAGGCACACCTGACTAGATGAACAAATGAGACCTAGGAATTGGAGCCCACCCTCATGCTCCTCAGGGTCTCCCCTCCCTCTAAGCCTGCCCCACAATGCCAGCCTTGACCCTGAGAGAACAGGCCTCTTGCACTAAAAAATTTGATTCCATTTTCTGTCACTGCTCTTCAGGGACAAAATGAAAAAAAAATTATATTTTTTTTTGCGGTTTTTATTTTTGTTGTTCATTGTTTTTCCCTGTAGTTAACGTGACCCAAGGGGCAGCACAAATGTAGTAAGGTTTCTCTGTTTTAAACTAGACTACTCTTGTGTGTTAATAATGGCTTTGTTCTCTGAGAAATTCCAAGCCCAGTGAATAGATTTGAGGAGTCTTGGAGAGGTAGCTTTCAAGTGGAGGACGTTTTAAAATGCAGCTGACAACTTCACGGCATATCAGACTAGTTCTCTGCCTAAATGCAGCCCAACTTCCCTGCTTCTTCTTTCCATAGATGAAAGTGAATTTTGGAACCCCCCCATGCTTGACAGACACCTGCTAACTTTATGTTGCTTTTTTTGCCCCCTGAGTCTTGAGACTGTGACCATGCCATCTTGAACCCCAAAAGGCAAAGCAGAGAGGGCTGTGATGGAAGGTATTAGGGGCAAGGAATTGTCTTCTCTTGTCATACGAGGTGCAATTAATCAGTAACTCTCTTGACTTGTCAGTGAGTAGGAACATTGCCTGGGCTGGCACACGAGGACATCACCCATGTGACACTCCTGGTGGGATGGAGATGAGAAGGAGACATGGGAATTTCCAGCACATGCTCTGGTGTGGAGGCTGAATGCAAGCCCCTGTGTAGGAAAGCGTCTTTCTCTGCTATTCTGACGGGCAGACCTAACACTTAGTGGCTACTGCTCCTTTTCTTTGCCCATGCTCCTTCACACACATCGTCGTTAGGCTCCTGCTGAGGGCAGGCCAGTCTCTGTGTCCCTGACTGTCCCTGACCGCACCTGTTCTTCCCTCACCTCTGCCTGGGGTCTCTCCTCGCCCTTCTTCCACCTGTCTCCTCTAAGTAGATAGTGCTGCATGTGACATCTTTTACTCCCATTCCCCACAGATGCTTCTCTGTGTGTGAATGTTTCTCCCTCACAGTGTCTTTCCCTCCCCCATTTCCCTGTGTTCATGGATTCTACCAGAACCCTAGTTCTGATGGCCTCTGTACCTTTATCCTTCATGTCTCCACAGAGTCCAGTCACTCAGCTGTGCTGCTTCCTGCCACTGCCCCTGAACCTCCCTTCTGGAGATTCCCATTTCTGTGACTCTGATTCAGGCCTTGTCGATGATTGTAGCATCTTAATTTATCCCTCTGTCACCTTAGGTTTTGTATAACTCAATTTGGTAGGTTTTCTCCAAACGTTCTTTTTTTCCCCAAGTTATATCTGGATTAAACCTCTTCAACATCGACTATTAATCTTGTCACTTGGGGTTTCAAGTTTCAAGAGACCTACTTAACCAGTTCTTTCCCAAGGAGATTCACTGTTGCAGAACAGCCCAGTGTCTTCCATGCCTGAGACCAGTGTAGATTTCAAATGTCTCTTTCCCCTCTTCTCCCTCTTCTCCCTCTTCCCCCTCTTCCTCCTCTTCCCCTCTTTGCTGCTGGTTTCTTGAAATAATTTTCCTCTTCTGGCCGATTTGGCAAATGTTACCAAGCCTACCAACCTAGGTCAAGGTCAGTGGCTCAGTGTTCATGAAGATTCCGATAACTCTGATACGTGTAGCCATTATTGGACATCTGCTCAATGCGAGCCATGCTCCCGGGCATTGAGGATGCAATGATGAACTCCATCAAGGTCCCTGCTCTCGGAGCTGACACTGGGGAGGGAGGCGAGAAACACAATAATAAATAAGCACGGGAGTGAGATCGCTTTGGGCAGATATGAGCATCCACTCAATGCCAGGGACTCTTGTCATGGAAGAGAGAGCCTCCGAGAGCCTCAGAGTGTCTTCCCCAGGGTCAGTTAGTGAGTAACAGAGCCTGAATCTAAGACCAATTGTATGTGTTCTTTCCTCCACCTACATTGCTTGTTTTTGGATCCACACATTACTACCTCAAGGTCAGGCCACAGTTCCCCAAACTTTGTCCTGCGTTGCTTCTAGAAGAAAGATGAGTGGGCAAAAGGTGGAGGCAGACAGGGGTGTGCTGTCCTAGATATACAGTGATGTAGCATTTCTTGTTTCTCTAAAGCTTGACATTAGCACCCCAGGGTACTGCTCACCCAGACGTGACACCAGAGAGTTTGGGGTGAAGAAAGCACTGTCATGAAGTAATGGCTTTTATTTTCCACTAAATTTGTCTTTCAAGTGCCAAACTCTATCCCTTAGACAGTGACTATGACCTGGGGGGAGCTCAGGGCCCAGCCAGGTTCCTCCTCCTGAGAGTGACAGGAACTACCCCAGCAAGAGCAATCTGGGAAGAACTGCAGCAGTGTGTTGAGGGCGTTGTGGCCAGAGACAAGCCACAAAATCAGCTTCTCTGTCTTTTGAGAGAAAAAAAAATAATACAGACAAGGAGAGAGAGCCGAGGGGTGGAAGAATGATGAGGGTTATCCCAGCGTCCTATTTACAGACCCATAAGGCTGAACAATTGGCCATCTTCAAGGAAAGAAAGATATTGAAATCTCATTTGAAATAGTCCCCCTTATACCTAAATAATTCTTGTCTTTTCAACACCTCTTCACGGATTCTATATTGGTGATTACGATTTGGCTCACAAAACCTGTGGCGCAGGATGGCACCCCCCCATCTCCCTTTAAATTATTTTCCATTTAGAGTAAATCCTATAGCATGGCACAAAACTTTATTGAATAGCTCATTTGAGCAGAGAATAGTTTTGAAAGAATATTAGTAAACTCTTTCAATGGAGTCAAAACACCAAAATGGAAAATTCAAGTTTTGAAGAGAAGCCATTAAGTATGATTAAACCTCTAAAAAGGAGAGAACAACGCCCACGGAACTCTATTTAGCCATTTCATGTCTTTAATTGTCCAAAGATTTACTTTAAAAGCACGGACATGAAAGGATGCTGAATGTTGCAGTATTTAGGGGGGAGCGAAGACAGGGCCCGCTCACCAGCAAATGGAGCTTAGCCCAGAAGTGGAGACAACAAAAGCTGCAGGGACCTGCTTCCTTCTACAATGTAGGGAGAGAGGGGGCATAAAAAGGCAGCAATTCTTGACTCCGCTTTGAGGAGCACAATGGGCATGATTAGGGATCCAGAGCGCGAGAGCATCGGAGTCGCAGTAGCATCTACCCGCTGGCTGGTAATTAGGACAAAACCGGGGAAGCAAGCAGGGAAAAGGGAGATGGGGACCGGGTTTGTGGAAAGGGGTTGGGGAAAGGTAGTTTTTGAATTTTAGAACAGATAAAGATCACTACGGGAGCAGGGTTGGTTTTTTTTTTTCTTTTTAAATCATGTACAAGATTATGATTCATTAGGCGAAAGGTGGTAATCCTAAGGTCTAAATTTGTTCATGGCCCTGGGGCTGCAATGGCCCTTGGGCCATAGGGTGTGTGAGGGAAGGCGGGGAAAGCTCAGATGGGCATCTGAGAGAGGAGTGCCACCCGTAAAAAGGAGAACGAGAGACCTACCCAGCGTTCCGACAACAAGGACCCACAGCCTACCTTCTGTCCCTTTCCCTTCAAATGCTCCAGTGAATGCAGGGAAGGAAGGAAGGAAGGCAATGGGGGCAGCCAGCCGTGTGCTGCATTGCTACAGTGAGCTCCTCTTGGGAAAGGATATGAATAAAAGAAACTTAAGCAAAAAGCAGAAAGATAAAGAGAAGAAAAAGAAAGTGGCAGGTGCTGGGCCAGGCAACCACGGGCAGTTATTCTCAAGTGGAAGTGAACAAAATCATTAGATAATGTGTGTTGATGACTGTGGAGAATACTTTTAAAATAATGAAAACCGTGTCTGGTGGTCAGATCTTAATGAAGCAAGAGTACTCTTGATTGTGCACTGTTAGATGCAGGCGTGGATCAGGGGGAAACACATCTGTGATTTCCAAGTCTGTGCTGTCCTAAATGAGCCTTGCAGTGCACCCCTAAAAAGTGATGGCTACCAAACCTGAGTGGCAGCTCTCCTCACTGGTAGGCATGTCTTTTGGGTGTGACCAGTCTGGGCACCAGAATTCAGCTATGTTTCTTTAAATTTTCAATTCTGGCCATCTCACTAAAATTATAGTCATTTGGTATGTGTGTGGTGATTTGGATTCACAGTCTTTGCTACAAGCCATTCACATGCATGGATTTGTTAAGCATGTGTGTGTTACATGACTTTGAATGTGCGTGGTGGATGCGAATTGACCAGGGGCAGATATAAATGTATGTGGTAACAGGAATGTTACCCCAGAGAGTCCTAACTTGCTTCATCATAGACTCTGGCCAATGAGACACAGAGGAGTGGACAGAATGCCACGGTCAGAGGAAGGCCCAGCTGCTTTGAGCACTCAGGGCTCCAAAAGCCTGCTCCACTTTGACTACAAGTGCTGGCCCCTTTCATTCTCAGAGTGACCCAACAAGGCAGAGCAATCTTCCATGCTTCTCCACAGACACCATGGAGGTTTAACAGGGTCAAATCAGATGCCAAGGTGGTGGAGCAACCCAAGTTTGGTGACATCAGAGGCCAGGATGTTGCTCTTAATTCTATTATTCACGTCATGTGGGAATGCTTTGGGTTAGGGAAGACACTTATTAGTTACACTGTCCAGGCAACCCCAACAAAACAGTAGATGCAAGTTGTACGTGCCGAATCTTAATGACCGATACATGAACATATAAGAATTTTTCCTTTAACTTTTCCTCTCATCTTTGATTGGGGCAAGATTTTCTTCTCCTCTGTGGCTACAATTCAAGTCATCACACCGAGATGGCTATTGTGTTTGTTTGATGGATTGGTGGTAGCTGAGGCTGGTTTGGAACACATTGTGTAGCCCCTACACTGCCTCTTCCCTTCCTGCCTGCCTCCACTTCCCAGGGTAAGGAGATTATAAGTGAGCCTCAGTGCCCAGCATCTTACTTTTCCTGACAAAATCAATGTAATGGGTGAATGGTGTGTTCTGTCTCACAGTTCAAGGTGCAGTCCACCATGGCAGGGAAGGGTTGGAGGCAGGAGCATTCCACAGTCAAGAAGCAGAGATAGATGAACACCTGTGCTCAGCTCACTTATCCTACAGTGGGTAGTCCTTCAACCTCAATTAACCCCACTCAATTAAGCCCACAATTCCATTTCCCAGCTGATTCTCACCTAGATCTCATCAAGCTGGCAGTTGAGATTAACCGAGATACCAGATCCATCTTTTCTTAAGGGGAAGGAATTTCCATTAGCAGAAAGCTCGACATCTAGAATGCTCCACTTAGGGTTTGTTGCAGGCTGTTTCTGCAATGGTTAGCTTTCAAGGGTTGCTCCATGGGGTCAGCATGTCAGTGAAAAGTTGGTCTTTGGCTCCCAATTTCCTCTAGCTCATCCTTCAAGCCTTTTGAGCAGTGGGTGACACCAGCAATGGTGTCTGGCTGCAGCTAAAGCTTCAAGTTCTCTTGTTGCTGCCAGCCTTGAACTTGAATACAAAACTGGGGCGCTGACCTATGGGCTTCTATATCCCTTTTCTTTAATGTCTCATTTCTTCTATTACACAAATCACACATTGTAGGAAATCCAGAAAATGGAGATAATAATACAACCCTGATCACTTTAGGTCTTCACTTTGGTATTTCCTGCTGCCATCATTGGTCTCCAGATACCCAGAAACCATGTGTGCTGTGTCTCCCTTGGCCCTGCAAAGCATGTGACCCCTTCTCCCGCTGTTTTTCTCCTTTTCTTTCTTTTGCATACTTACCTTGATCTTTCTTTGGTCTTACCTCAGCCCACACCCACTCCAGTTTTCTCCCTCCCCTAAATGCAAAGCTTCTGGGGGACTCTGGGACTAAAGACCCTGCCGAAGTCCAGCTGGTTGTGCCCTGTGTCTTTTCTAAGAGTTTGGTGGCTACAGTCTGCCGCGGGAACCTGCTATCTCAAGTCATCACGGTCCCTTGTGGTCCCTAGAAGTAAACTGATGAAGGCAACTGGAAGGAAGTTAGTAGATGGCTACGACCCTGGCACTATACCCCAAGGCGAAAGGATAAAGGGGGCCGGATGACTCCTAATTGTGGACATGTTATGAAATGAATATGTTATATATTTCCACCAGACTTGAGGGGCGGGTGTGCTTAGATACCTATCATCGTCAAATGAAAATGACTACAAGGAGGGTAGCCTGAGTCACGGCTTCCTGCAGGGAGAGAAATGTTTCCTTGTTTTGTTGCCCCTCTAAGTCCCAAACTCAGTTCAGTGACATTAAACAGCCTCCTCCATAGAAACTGTTTCATTCTAAGAAAGCTGTGTGAAGACAGGAGACACAGCCCCGACTCATGGGGCAGTTTAGCTACACAAAGCGCCTCTCTGGTGCTTCCCTGCACAGAAGCAAAGACAACGTTGGAAGTAGAATGTGAGGTGGCTGTCACCTGACAATAAAGAGTTTGCCTTAGGAACCTGCCAAGGCAGTTAATATCCGTTCTTCTTGGTGAGGAGCATTTTAAGAGGGGCCAACTATGTCTACACGAAACCTAGAATCAGCAAGGGTATCCCTCAAGAGGGTGACATGCGTAAGGACGACTGTTAGAAAGATGGGAAGGGGAGATATTCAGGGGTCTTTCTTGATGAGAAAACATTGCCATCTCCACACACTCTAATAAAGGGAAACAGCAATTTGCTGTTCTTCCCCGTGGCTCAATTTCTTTGGCAATTATTACATTAAAGTGACACTTCTATTGAATTATATATTTCAATTACTATTTAAAAAAACCAAAGTCCTTAAGTTCGTGCCGATTCTGAATGTAGCTTCTGGAGAGTTCTACCTTTGACACTCCAAGGATAGCATCGTTTATCTCCTTAGCACTCGGAAGCCCATTATGCATGGCAGGCAAGGAGGGAGCCACCGCCTGCACAATAGTGTTCAATGTTATCAAAGCACTTCTGGTGGATTCGACCATCTCTGCGCTGTGTGTTGTGGCAACCCCAGGTGCCCGGCTGCCTTTCTTTGCACAGGACACAATGGCAAATAGAAACATTAACTCTCACGGTGTTGCAAGAATCCAACCGCATTATTCCCTGACCTCCAGGAAGATAATGTGTCATTTGCTGTACAAAAATGAAAGTTTTTCAAAGCAGTTGGAAATACAATGGTGCACACTTCACGTGCGGAACTGCTTTTCTAGGGATTATTTGTTTGGCCTTTTGGAGGGAGAGAATGGGAGGTTTGCAAGGAGATGACGGCTCAGGTTGCCTGCTCCCCCCTCCCTCCTCCCAGGAGGATGGAGAGGCTTCTCATGGCTGCATGGCAAGGGGTGGGGAGCACCAACAGAGCCTGGGACAGAGGCTGGAGAAGGCCTGTTTGGTGTCTGAACACCCCTGGGCAGTGCTTGGGGACATCTTGGTGGGTGGATATTTACTAGAAGTCAATAGCACCCGTGGGCTTCGGTTCAATGCTAATGAGGCCAAGGTTATCCAAGGGCCAGCGGGTTCCCTTCTGTTCCCTCTGTGCAGAGCGCCTCTGTCAGCCGCCAGGCCTCTCACAGATGCAGGAGGAGGGGGCATGGCGCGGGCAGGAAGCTTCTCCCAGACAGATGGCTCCCCAGCTGTTGGTGCCGATGGGTAACTTCGGTTGTCACCGCTCAGCTGCCCCTCTATAGGCTCTGTGTCCTCCAATGCCACTTCCTTTTGGTGTCCTGGGAGCCATTCCTCAAGCCCAGGGCTTCATGCAGGATGTCACTGGGCCGTATAGCTTCTAACTTGCCAGGTGCCTTCCCCAGAAGCTGAGAGCTGATGTGATGCAGTCAATGGCGGACACTGGAGAGTTTGATGGGAATCCGGCCTCCCATGACTCACGCTTTGTCTTTCAGGTGATGCTCTTTGTGGTCACCTGAGGGTCTTTATCACCTGACCAGTGAAATGGGCACATCAATCCTTGCCTTTGTCCCCTCCTGGCCTTATCTAAGATCCAAACCTGGATGGCTTGGTAAAATGTAAACGGGAGGTATGGGCCATCTTGCTTCTGACACCCTCCTTGGCCTAGTGGCTGCTGTCGCACCTCATCTGTTGCCAGGGAAGCACATTCTTTTACCCCACATTGTGCCTCAGACCCATTTCATGTCCCAGTGATTCACCAACATATAAGGTCCTTAAATTTTTAACGGTGGAAATCAGGAATGTTTTGAATTCATTCCCCCCTTTTTTGCACCCCAAAACCCATTGCCACTTTCCTTCCAGTTGGAGCAGACTCTGGTGTCTAGCTGTGTCAGAGAGATTCTCTAGAGATATGGAAGTGCAGGAATGCATGCATGGAGATATGCATATGATATGCAATAATATATGCACAGAACCATATCGTTTGCTTGAGAGGATTGGCATATGTGATGGTGTGTGCTGCCAAGTTCTAAGTATGTAGCTCAGGCTGGAAACTCAGACAGGGGCTACCCCTGCAGTGTTCAGCTAGGATTGCTTCTCCAGAAAGATGTAGTGGACTGTCTGTTCTTATTCTTCCCCCTCCCTCCCTCCCTTCCTCCATCCTTTCCCCCCTCTTCATCTGTCCCTTCTCTCCCTCCCCCTCCCTCTCTCCTCCCTCCTTCTCACCCTCCCCCTCCCTCCTTCCCTTCCTCCATCCTTTCCCCCCTCTTCATCTGTTCCTTCTCTCCCTTCCCTCCTCCCTTCCTCCCTCCCTCCCTCCCTCCCTCCCTTCCTCCCTTCTTTCCATTTTGTGCTATTGGGGTCTCCTGCAGTCAAGGTAAGCACTCTACCAACCGACCTATGATCCCCAGTTCTGTCTTTGCCCTGAAGGACTTCAGCTTGATTAGTTAGACGAGCAAGACCCATCC
The DNA here is from genome assembly GCF_982192425.1 of Myodes glareolus. Classification (NCBI taxonomy): domain Eukaryota; kingdom Metazoa; phylum Chordata; class Mammalia; order Rodentia; family Cricetidae; genus Myodes; species Myodes glareolus. The sequence goes on from NC_142030.1 coordinate 4,973,555, forward strand.
ACATGACACGGATTGTTGATGTTATTGTATTTTAAAAGCACTCTCTCAGGAACAGTTACTTCAAGTAAACCAAGGAGATGAAGAATGAAAGTTGATTCCCTTAGTGTCTCTAAAACCACATCGTTGCTATTGTAGGTATGTGTCTGGGCATGAGCACATAGAGTTATCAGGAAGAGGAAATAAGCCTCCTGTCCAGGGTGTGTTAGAGTCAAATTAGAACAACATACTAACTTGGACATTCACTAACCAATCTTAGATTTCAGGTGCTTAAATGGCTAAGAAGCAATAAATAATTCTTTAGTAGAAAGATATAAGAAAGAAGGATCGAGCAAGAAAGAGAATCCTAAAAATGCTCTGAACAGGAGTTTAAAGAGGTATTTAGTTTGATCTACTGTAGACTTGCCTGAAAGTTGATCTCTCGGTATACATTTGAGCCTAGAAATTCATGCTGCATTTGGTCAAAATGCAAACTCTCTCTCTACCCCTCATCCCATTCCTCTAACCACCAGGCAGAGCAAGGAATGCCATGGACCTAAGATTCCCCATTTACAGGAGCTCTGAACAGAAACCTAAAACCATCAAAGTTGGTAGCAATCCATCTGTGTGGCAAAATGTGTCAGGTCTGCTTCAGACCTGAGGCTGGGAGCTCAGACTCAGCACTGGGGAAACTGAGGTCTTGCCATGGGGCTGCAGGCAGTACAAGCACATCCCTCTCCCTGTTGATAATTTTGAGTTCCTAAGTGCTTCTTCCAACTCCACAGCGGGAAAAGAAGATGATCACAATTAGATAATGAAAAATCACATTTGGGGGGAGGGATTGTGTCTGAAGGAGCAGAAATATGAAACATTGGATTGAGAAAGAGAAGCCAGGGAACGGTGGCAAGAAAGGGGACATTGATATCCTGGGAAACAAGTTTGGTAAAACAGGAGAGAATGCAGAGTTGATGGTTGTACACGGTATACAGAAGTTGAAAAAAATACAGGTTCGAATATACATGGAGGTCTTGGTGGCTTTCACCAGAGCAGTTTAAATAGAAAAGACAGGTGAGTTTTTGTGAACAAAGGACTAGTGAGGGACTGAGAAGAGGGATGGTATGAGAGTAGATCACTTTAGTCAAAAGTATACAAAGGATGCTTATAGGCTTATAGGCTGAGTAGACAGAGCCACCAAAGACGGAAATTCTAGAAACAAGCAAAAATAACAGATAGAGCAATGGCCGAGACGGCAGGAGTCAGAAGACTGGCATGTAGATTGTCCTTGGATGTCTAAGCATCCTTAGAGATGAGAGAGAGAAGTTTGGGAGCAGCGTGGCATCCTAAGAGGACAGAAGAGGACGCTGGTGGAAGACGTGCACTGCCAATTGGTGCTGCAGGGCAGCTGAGGCTGGGAACTCCGATTCAGCAGTAGCAGTCCCTGACAAGGTTGACACATTGTCCCTGTGTCAGACTCACTGATGTGGGTTCAAGAGTGGAAGAGGCAGATGGTTTAGCTAATTCCCAGTCACGGTGTGGGCAGGCAGGTGCAGCGATATGGTGATTTGGCAAGGCAGCTGGGGAAGTGGGTGGGCATCAACGAAGAGGTGGCTCCTCACAGGACAGGCAGTTCAGCGCTGAGGACTCAGGACTTTGGCTACATGAACAATGAGTCATTTTGTGTTGTTGTGTTCCCATTTATCACCGTACAGGTTAGTGCAGCTGTTGGGAAAAGCTCTGTGGCTAGCCAAGATTTCCACACCACCCTGTGCGGAGAAGAGCCTGACCCGGCTATTTCGAACAAACTAAGTCTATCAAAGACAACGAGCAAGGCTCTGGAGCAGTAGTTGAGCACAGCAAAGGTTGATGCACCTCTCGTGTGAAGTCCACTGGAGTCAGATCCTTCACGTAGGAACAGAAGCTGCTCCTATGCTGAGGATGGGCCATCCCAACATGTGGCTCCTTAACGGGCAGTCGGACTCGGTGGCCCGATTCTTAGGACTCAAAGAGAAAGTGATGCATGCTGTCACGAGCCCCAACCATCCTAGAACTCCAATCCAACCACACGAAAAGTGGTGGAGACAGGATGAGCCCTGGAGCTCACTGGCCAGAGCTCCTTGGTGAATTCCAGGCTAGTGAGACTTTGTCTCGAAAAACAAGATAGATGGCGCCTAAGGAACGGTGCATGGGTTGTCTCCTGGCCGCCAAGTGCACATTTACACATGGGGGCCTGCATACATCTATACACACAGACACATACACCAACACTCTAAGCTGGCAAGACACCCAACTCAGCTGACCTCCAGAGTGTCACAGCTCAGCAGCAGAGCAGTGTGAGACCATGGGCTACTTGCGTCGGTCTGTGGAAACACTAACATCCAATGCTTGAAGCACAGCATCCACCGTTATATGGGGAGGAAAATGGTTATGTTGAACCATCATCTGATTGGCATACATCTGAAGAACATTCCTTGAGCACGATAGGCTGTGAATAAGCAGCTGAAAAACAATTCTGCCATTGGGTAGGAACATAGAAGCTGAGCGAAATATGGCGAGGACCTGGGGGGATACAGCAGTCAGGAAGTCTTTACTGCCCAAATCTGAAGACTCAGAGATGTTCCATCTCCCAAATTCACATCAAACCTAGTGAGTAAGTGCATCAAACACAGTGGTAAGACCCAGACTTTGAGTCTAATTACAGTATTGGGGAGGCAGAGGTGAGGGGATCCTTGGGATTCTAACCTACCCTGATTGATGAGTTCCAGGTCTCAACAAAAGATTCTGTCTCAAAAATTAAGATGGGCAGCTCCCAAGCAGTGCTGTCCCAGGTTGCTCTATGGCCACTTCATGCATTTGCATGTGTGCATGCATTCATCCCTCAGTATATACGAACATACATATGTACTCACACATGCACGCACGTACACACACGCACACACACATGAACTATAAAGAGAAAGAGGAAGAAGAGAGGGGAAAGGAGGAGGAGATGAGGAGGCAGACAAAGATTTATACACAGAGAAGCAGCCAGATGATTCAGATAAGTCTGAGCAAGCCATCATTTTCCCCTTGATCTGGCTAAGCTAGTGCCTGTTCCCAGGCAATGGAAACAAGGGCGGTGCACAGCCAACTGGCCTGAGCTCTCAGCCCTGAAAGGCCACACAAGCTGCAAACAGGAATACATGGGAACCAAGTGTCCCCTGGGTTCTGGGGTCTTTTCCAGCTTCTCTCCTAGCTTGCTCTGACACCCTGCTCAGGGCACTGGGTGTTCATGGTGATTACTTCAAATGTTCCTCTAGTCCAAGAGAAGCAAAGAGGCCTTTGCCACAACAGACCCCACTCTTTGAGGCAACATGTTCTTTCTTCCCAATTTGCTCAGTCAGTCCTGAACAACTTTTCATGGGACTCCAGACACCACAGCCTGACAGCTATGCCAAGGCGCGTGGGACGCGACGGAATTGCTCTACAAGCAACCTTGCCAAAGGCCCTTTCGATGCACAAAGCTGGCTGGAGCTTTGTATATTGAGGGAGCTAAATCAATGTTAAACGCTTGGCTCTTTTCACAGGACAATGACCAGGACCTAAGCTGCGTCCTTCCTTTTTGATTGACACTTGAAACGCAGCGCGGGAATCAGCCAGAGGCGCTGCTACAAGCCGAACTCTCTGCTGGGAGAAACCGCTGGTGACATCTGCAGAAGGGCCGACAAAAGGCAGTTGAAAGCTCTGTTTGTTGCTTCCCTCTCAGATCTGCCCGCTTTCATGGAGCTCCTTGCTTGCTTTAATATTATGATTCAGCACCTGGCTTTTTTGAACCTTGCTTTAAACTTCAAAAGGCGAGGTGGTATTAACAAACATGAAACGGAAAAGTGGCGGTAGTTTGATTTACTGTTGTCGTCTTATCAAGGCTTTTTTTGTCACCAGCTGCCACGTTCTGTCATCTCTGGAACCATTATCATTTCTCTAAAATCTAAAAGAGTCCACTTAATAACGGCTTTGAATACAGGCAGGATCAGTAACATACACAGTTCTGGGGATGACAGGACCATCAAATGAAAAGAAAGATGTTGCCAAAAAAAAAAAAAAATTCCCCTCAAACCACACAAATAAGAGCCACAGTTCTTTCTAGTGACCTTGATTTCAGAATTAAACAAATCAAATCCAATTCTATTGTTCCTTTTAAATTCCGGTGTAGAGTTTCCTTGAGAAGTTCCCCTTTGTTGTTGGGAGTAGCAGGGTGGAGACACAGAACCTGAAATCACAACAAGGCCTTGCTCCTCTACTAGGAGAAGGAATCCAGAGACTGCACTGGGGGTGGGGGTGGTGAGCGCTGTGACCTCTGCTGGCCTGCCACTGGGCCCATTGCTGACTGATTCCCCTCCCTGGTGCTCGCCGATCCATTTCACACTGACAGCCAGACCCACAGGGCAAACCCCGTCTCAGTCACCAAGGGGAGGCCAGTTCTGCGTGGCCTTTCCCAAGCACCTAATGAAAGCTGGGGACCATAGAAGCCCTTCGAACTGAATATGTTAAAGCAGAGTCTAGCAGAGGAAGCTCACTGACTAGTCCTGGGAACATGAGGTTGGTCAGAACCACGGGAGATCCTAGGGATCACCCAGGCCAACATTCTGATTTTCCCAAGGATGTTTGAGTCCCACCCATATCTGAGTTCACTGCCCAGAGCTCTCTATGGATACCTGCATTGGAAACAGTTGCTCCTGAAGGTCTGCCCTAGCAGATGGGACAGCGAGCAGGAGGCAGAGCCAGGTCAAGGGCAAGCGAGGAGAGCCTATTGCCTTGGTTCCATGGCTGACCCACGGATGGGAGCTGGAGAGTGTTAAGTGGGTGCTGCTTCCCAGTACGGAACAAGCTGAGCACAGCTCACTTGACATAGATATAAGGCCCAACAACCCAGATTGCAACTCTGTCTCGTTCTGCTGTTTTCCTCTGCTCCCTTCTCCAGGTCTGTGACACTTCATCCCCTGACATCATCAGCGAGGAGTTTCTTTCCCTCACCCCCCCCCCTCCTCTGGAGCGCTCAGGGCTTGAAGTGTCTGATGCGGAGGAAGGGACAGGTGACAAACTTTAGGGCATCGAGAGCTATGAAATGGGCAAAGCTGCTGGTCGCTGTCATCCAGGGCAAAGCTTCCCATCTGTAGCCTGATCGAATGCTCCCCCTCCTCAACTGCAGCTGACATTTGATCCGTTTCTCTTTTCTGCTCTAGGTGCCAGCCTTGCTGCTTTATGGCCCAGCATTGGCAGAGTTCGTATCGAAAGCCCACTGTTGTCTATGCCAAGGTGGCCTAGGGGTTAGGTGGTCACTCCCAGGCACCTCACTGGTTGCTTGGATGGGAGAGAACACCTGGGGAGCCATCAGTGAATTTGTTCCTGAAATATGGGGACTGTGACAAAACCCCCAGCTAAGAAAACCAAACCCAAGCAAACTCATGATCTCTCTAGTGCTGTGAATCAGACCCACGGAGACAACAGCAACAGCAGTGGTGGCCAGCAATGGCACCTGCTTTTATCCGCATGCTAGCCCTAACCAAGAGCCAACAGCAGACTGACGAAGCTGCTGCGAGCGATCAGCAGTGTCTTCCATGGGTGAGGCTTGGTTTGTAATCACAAGACCCAAGGGAATTAGGAATTATCCAGCTTTCTAGCTGAAAAATAGGCACGAGGCCTTTCTGTGTTTTGAGATGTGGTGCTGTAGCCCACAGAAACTTACACTTGTACCATTATCAAGCAATAGGGATCACTCACTAGGGGATGGGACTCAACAATGTTGAGCCAAGGAAGTATATTCTTCACTCTTTGATCTGGCTCTCCAAGGTGGCTCTGCCTTCCCAGTGTGGTCCAGGGTGGCTCCGCCTTCCCAGTGTGGTCCATCACCTCAGGGAAGAAGGGAAGGACGATGAAGGAGGACGGGATGGAGGAAAGGCAGAAGTGGAAAGGAAGCCTGGTGTGGAAACTGGGCCAGAGACAAAGCATCCCAAATCTGGTTATTTTTTAAAGTTTCGTTCTCTGTTGTTTTTCCTTTCCTCTCCCCCTTCTCTCCTCCTTCCCCTCCTGCTCCTCCTCTCCCCTTCCCATCTCTGACTCTCTTCCCCTTCCATAGCACACATTCTGACCCTACTATAAATTTGTTTCATTTTTTTTTATCACATAGGCGTTTCTCCCTCCTCCACCATACGTCATAGCTGGTCTCCTTTGCGGAGATGTTTTTCCCTATTTCTATGCTTCCTGCTGTCAACAGCACAGCATGACAGTGGGATTCTGTGGTAGTTCCATGATCAGAGATGTCGGACTCGGATTCAGAAGCTACTGGTTACATCTCATCTCTGCCGCATATGCCAGGCATCTCGGACAACATCATGTAGCTGTTCTGAGACTCCGTGTTTTCCTTTGGCAGAGTCTGACTAGAAAGGAGTCTTGCCTGCTAATCTACTTGGAAGTCTGCCAGGAGGAAATGTGTGTGTCCTACCTTTGTGGACTGCTCATTCAATGCACCTGGGAGTGGAGGCTTGCCCAGTTCTTTAAGGTGGCACCACCTCCCCAGCATGCATCATCTCGGGAGCCAGGGGTGCTGCCCCGCTGTCCTCTGAACTAGCTCCCCAGTCCTTCCTCCTTGGTGACTTTATTGCTCATTAAAATTCGAGAGTCATCATTTGTCCATCTTCAGTCACCCTGGTAAAGAAGTCTGCAATCCTACAAGAGTTTACTAAAACCAGCTTGTCTGATGTTTGTAATTCTGAAGAACATGGGGCGGAGAGACCATTAAAAATGGGGAGAGCTGACAGAGAGGAAAAGGAACAAAACTTACTTTTATGGCATTTTGGAGTCCTATTAAGGACCTGGGCCTGGTTCTGTCCTTTGCAAACTGTAACCTTGAACAAGTGACTCCCCTCTGTTGCATGTGTTTACCATATTCACCCATGACTTCGTCCCAAGTATTAGTCTGCTGGTCACTCATGTGGGGTTCTGTTCTGGTTAGTAAAGCATTTACGTTCCTCCTTGTAGAGAGCCTGTACTCTTTAGAGAAGTATAACTGGAGAGACAAACTATAATAAGAAAAAGGAACCAGCAAGATGACTCAATGGATAAAGTTGCTTTCTACCAAGCCTGAGGACCTGTGTTTGAGTCCTAGGACTTACACAGTGGAAGAAGAGAAGTTGTCATCTCATGTCTACATACAGACTGTCTCTCATGCACACATGAGCATGTACGAGTGCTCACACACACACATGCACACACTGACACATGCACACTCTCACATGCACATGAGTGCACACTGCACACACACACATGCACACACCATGACACATGCACACTGCCTCTCACATGCACATGAGCACACATGTAGACAAACACACATGCACACACTGTGATACATGCACACTGTCTCACACACATATGTGCACACATGCATGCACTGTCACATACATTGTGACACACACACTGTGACACTATAGCACACGCACAACTGTCACACACATACTGTCACACACACAAGTAACTAAATGTGAAAATAAAATTTTTTAAAAGAAAAAATAGCCAAGGATACTATAAAATAGATAAGGCAGTATAAAGAGATAGTGAGAGGAAGGGGCAGAATGAACAAGAAAATTTATTTGAGCAGATGACTTTAATGGAGGGGTGGAACAAACCCGGAGGGAGAGTTTGAAATGGGTGCTCAGAGAAGGAATAGAAATGTGGAGTTTTCTTTACATTTAGGGTGTCATAGCTCATATGATTAGGCCATTTATAGGATAGATTTTTCCCAAGTAAAGTTGAAAATCTTAGCCCTGGGTTAGATGTGGGAAAAAAGGAAGGAGTTGAAGATCCTGGAAGGGGGAGCTGAGAGTGAAGTAGACAAAGAAAGAACTCCTCACTGGAGGGGCAGGGTTCTGCTTTAGACATAATATACTTCTAATGGTGTTATGACAGAAAATCCAGCTAGTGATGAGCAGGGCATCTGCCTGCTGGTGAGCGAGATGACAAACAGAAGTCTCTGTGCAGTAGTCTAAGACTGAGCTCAGTAAGTGTGGGGAATGGACAGACATATGGACCCAAGCTTTGAGCTGGGATGGCTCTGGTACAGTTGAGAACTGGACAGTGACCAGGAAGAGTGGGTCGGAATCCAGTGGTTGGAGCACAGTTAGAGAAGAGAAGCGAGGAGAAACTGATGGTGTGACAGGAATGACCCAGGACCCAACCCCTCTTCTCAAAGGGGCACAGTAAAACCAGAGACTGTTTACCAGGGCTGCGAGGTCCAGCAGTTTCCTCTGAAAAGAGAGATTTGTTTTATTTTTCAATTTTATTTGCCCAACTTAACATCCCAATACTGGTCACAAAGTAGAAACTATGTAGAGATGACTGTTTCAGTCCAGGCTGCCCAAAAGATCAGCAGTGGCCACCATATCCGTTTTCTCTCTATGCTGAAGATGCAGGCTTAAGAATGTGATGTCTCCTAGACAAGGCAGCATTAACATTACAAAAATTCAGATCATTTTGTTCTGTGACCACCATTTTATTTGTAAAGTAGACATGTGCACTGACAGGGTTGGAACCGCCGCTTCTCCCTGGCTCAGATGAGTGCAAAGGCTTCTGCCATCGAAGGAAACGACTTGTTCCCTGTTATGGGTAACACATAACAAGTGTGAGAACAGCCAAGCAAACCAAGCCTCTTCCCCCAGAGCCTCTGCACTTTCACCAACACCCGATCTTTGCCCTGCCCCTCCATCAGCTTGAGGAACCATTGGGATGGAAATGAGGCCTATAGGAAACTTGAGAGATAGTCCTACTGAATGGTGACAGGGATTCAGGAGAGGGAGTCACTAGTCACTTAGCTGACACCACACAGATTGCTCACAACTCCCTCACAACGTTCCTAGGCATATCCCTAAAACCAAACTGCCCTGGAAATCTGAGAATTGAGGGCTCGCATGCCTGGCCTCTGAGGGGGAGGCCAGGATGGACTCGGGATGTAAAATGTGAAAACCAGTTCCTCAATCACAGTGCACACATGTGTGTGCACAGGCAAGTTGCACACACAACACAGCATGTGTGTGCACTTGTGCACACAAAACTCTTGGGGGGTAGATACTCATACCTCCTCTTGCTTCTTAAGCATTGTTCTCCATAACCCAATACTGGTTATGATGTAGAAACTATGTAGAAATGACTGCTTTGGTCCAGGATGCCAAACGATCAGCAGTGGTCACTGTACTTGTGCTCACAGGCACACAAAACTCTTGTTGGGGGGGGGGATAAATGCTCTACCTCCTCCTGCTTCTCGAGCTTTGTTTAACAGGTGTATGGGGAAGCAGAGGCAACCCACTCATTTCTATAGGAGACTAATGTAACATGGGGGCCGGCTTGTTGGGGTTTCTGTCCCGCCTGGTACCCCACAGCTGGCAAGTCCCAAAGAAAATCACAGAGTCTACATTAGGTTATAAACTGATTGGCCCTTAGCTCTGGCTACTTATTAGCTCTTATGATACACATTACCCCATTATCCTTATCTACGTTAGCCACATGGCTTGGTACCTTTTCCAGCTGTCAGCTCACATGTTGCTTCTTCGGTGATCTGGGCAGGACTGGCGAGGGAGCTTCCTGCTTCCCAGAATACTTCTTTTCTCTTTGCTCCACCTCTACTTCCTGTCTGGTTTTCCTGCCTATACTTCCTGCCTGGCCAATCAGCATTTATTTAAAATATGATTAACAGAATACAGACAATTCTCCCTCACCAGACTAAAACCCTTACAACTCAATTAATCTCTTTGGAGACTATGACTTGGCCCTTATCAGAGTCTCAATAAAAAGGAATCAATAGAAGTGGCATAAAAAAATGTCCAACAGTGGAATTTGGAATAATTAATCTATTTCCAGAATCCAGGACAAGGTTTTGTGTCTTCTGGTTTGGTATGAAGTATTTGCTGATTTAATGACACTGTTTGTATATTCAGGCCCAGTGTTTGAGGAAGTTAGATTCAGCAGATTCTCCAGAAGTAGTCTGGGCTATCCCACAGACTGTCAAGTTACTACAAATGGAACCTAAGGTCAGTCACATGTGTTGATTTAGCAGTTGCTGCTCCTATGGTCTGTCCTGGCTAATGTGACGTCACCATATGAGCCCATGGGCCTCTTCCTAGTCCCAGACAGATGTGTTTGCAAAGTCACAGAAGTTTTAGAAAATCACTGGAACCCAGGTAGCGGGATAAAAACGTGTCCTTTAAGATGATAAGGTATTCTCTGAAGCCGAGTTGATAGCGCAGTGTGGCTGACTGCCTGTTAAATCTTATCCACGGGGACAGTGACAAGAAAAATGAGCAAAGGATTCTTGATAAAGCTGCTAGCTCATGCACACCTCACTGCAGCCACTACTGATGCCTGGGACAAATCAGGCCCCCAGAGGCCCTTGCTGACTATGACTATCAAAAGAAAGGGTTATATCTCAGGCCAGAAAACAGTTCCCTTGGGGACACAGCTCCCAGTTCTTTGTAGGGAAAGAGGAACTTGCTGCTGCAGAGAATTCAAACCATGGTGACCTAAGAGATCTGGGATGGGTATTTGCTTCAGAACCAGCCTGACCACTTTTCCTTGGGATGCAAAGTGGGCTAGAGAAGGAGGACTTGGTGGAGGGGACGCTTTGCCCAGAAGGCTGGTGTTACCACAGATAGTTTGTAGAAAGAGGCCCAGCAGGTGGCTGAGCAGGGTTTGGAGGATGTCACCAACTGCTTTGCAGATGGCTCATCCCTCATTCTGGTTTAGTCAAAATGCCCGGTGTAGGTATTAGCTTTCTTTCTCAATTCATCATGCCATACTTTAATCATGGGTAATTCTGGCTTTGAGAAAGTCTGTATTCTTTCTCTTCATCATTCTTGATGAGCAGGATAAAGGAAGACTGCCTTCCAAGGGAACGCTGCAACGGAAGCTGAGAGAGGCACTGAGCTGTGCCCAATGAGAGACCCTGAGTCTAAAGGACAAAGGAAGCATTCCCTAACTATGTCAAGAAGGAGCAAGAGACAGAAATGCGTTTGCTACAAGGTCCACTATGCTGGGTTCATCCATGAAGCAGAAACTCTCAGCCACGAGGAGAACAGAGCAGCTGCTCTGAGTCATAGTCACTGACGCGGAAATATGGATCCAAGTTCAAAGGCACCAAGGACCTAGGCAATCATATGCCCTAGTGACTGTCACCATCGCTATAAACTGATCAATAGAAAGAAGATGGCCTGCATCGAGGAGGGAAGTGGATTAAGCTTTATTCCTTCTTTTAAAGCGTGTCTTCACGCAGGAGTGTCTCTGGCCCACAACCCTTGATGATACATCATGTACCTAATGTAACAAATTGCAACCCCCAGACAGACTGAGATCATTTAAAGGAGATGACACTTCATATAAAACTGTCAGTCAGCCAGTGATGCGGTCAGAAAACAGGAAGAAAAGACTTAAGAGTTTCTTCCGGTGGGATTGGCAAGGACTCGGAGAACCACGCAAATAAACCTATATAACTGGGTCTTGGATATGAGCACACTTCTCCAGTAATCCTGGGAATGCAGGGCTCGCTGTCCTTTCAGGCTGCTCAGGCATGAGGAAGGAGGAAGAGTAAACCAGAACTTGGCGTTCTAAGAGGTGGTGCAGGCTGGAAACAGTGTTTGCAAAACTCATCAAGGATCTTTTTCAAAGGGAAGTGAGAGTTGACTTCAGGGTGCTCACCGGTACAAGCCAGGCCCTGGGCAATTAACAGACTTGCCCTAAGCACTAGCCCATCATTAGCTTGTATGATTTACACTAAGTCTAAAAACAGGTGCATGCGGGCCACAGGGCTACCTCCTCTTTTTAAACTCCCAGGAGTGGGTACCAGTGGGAGAAATGTCTTCTGTCTTTATATAAATTTCAATGGGGCTGACTCACTCACTTAGCAATGCAAAACTAAGAGGACAGACAGTGAGATGCCTGTGAATCCCCAGTGCCCTTGTTTACCCGGTAAAGACACCATAACCATAGGACCACGGAGGATTCTGTGTTAACAGATTGCATTCGAGTCTTAACCTTGTGCTTGCTTCTCAGAGTCCCCAGGAGGTTTGAAGGAGAGAATAACTCTGCCACCCAAGTGGAGAATCAGACCCAGCTCACAGTCACAGAATGAAGGAAGGGTCAAATCAAACCCTCTCTACTTCGTTGCTGGTGATGTTATCACCAGGGCTCTGTGGGCCAATAGTGGCCTTCAGACCTCGCTGTGCACAGAATCCAAGATGGTTCTGTGCTCTGATGGCTCTGCACTTAGAGTGCCATGTTCTAGTACAGCTCACTGTCATTTGCCTGAACCTAGGAGATGTATTGAAGCTGTTAGGAACAGTTGAAAGATCACAGACAAGATAGCCTGTTTTGGCCACTAACTCTTCAATTCCCCAATACTGTGCCCCTGGCCCTCCCACCCTTTCCTCCTGCGCTGCGGCCCATGGTGCATCTCAAAGAACATTCACACCTACAAAAGAGAATCACAGAGCCTATGAAGAAGACTCAGGCAAGTCCAGAGCTCCGGGGTATTCAACCGTTTTGAACATGCGCTTTTGATAGTCTCTCCAGTTTAATTGGAAGACTGAGATTTAGAGGCTGGCAAAGTCAGGTGAACATAGTGCTGGGACTCAAAACGAGTGTGGACCTTCCCTCTGTCTCTTCTCTTCCTGTCGGCCACTGTCACCTGGTCTACAGGCAGGCCAGCTCTCATCTCAGCTGGCCAGCTGTACCCAGAGTCTAAGTAAGTCTAACAAAAACCCCAGTTAATGCTTCAAATGCCAGATTGCCTTTCCCAAACTCCCTTCCTGCTTTTAGTGGAGGCCTTCATCAAAACCCAATCCTTCCTTCAGTTGGATAAGACACTGGACTCTTTTTTTATTTCTTTTTTTTTAAAAAAGAAATGTTTATTTTTATTTTATATACATTGGTGTTTTGCCTGTATGTGTCTGTGTGAGGGTGTCAGATCCTAGAGTTACAGACAGTTGTGAGCTGCCATATGGGTGCTGGGAATTGAACCGGGTCCTCTGGAAGAGCAGGCAGTACTCTTAATTGCTGAGTCATCTCTCCAGGCCTGACAGTGGGCATTTCTATGGGTCCCAGGAGGAAGACATTATATTCTGTGGAATGCAATTTCTCTCTCACAGTTACACGGCGTCATAACAAATAGACAAACACCAATCCAGAAGTGTTGACGCAATACTCACTGGGGAAGGACAATCCAGATTTAGTACAGAAGTTCTTCCCATTTGTCAAGAATTTGAAAGCCAACATTTTCCATGATGTCTCCAAGACTTCAGGAAACTTCCTGGTATCCACAATCTACCCCAAAGCCATCTACCTTCAGCCACATCAGGTCCTCCTGGTATTTGCGGTTCTTGGACAGTCATCTTTTGTGTCTGAGCAGGAAGCAGGGTTATCACCTTGCATTGTGTGGACTTGGTTGTCACATTATAGATGAAAAGGAAACAGTAAAACCAGGAGTGTGCAGAGCAAGCAAGTGCTTTATTTTTCTTTTTTTGGCGAGCAGGGGCAGACACCCAGCTCCCTGCTCCCTGCCTCCCTGCGTGATCTCTCTCCCCACCTAAAGAAACCGATTCCTCTTTCTCCCTGTGTGGATTACAGGTTCAGTCAAAGGATGGGTGAGCAGTCAGTGCAGGGTAGTAATTTTGCAACCCACCCTAGCTGAAGTAAGTACAGTCTTACACCTGCCCCAGCCCTCTCAGTCCCCACTTAGGTGAAAACGCTTTGCATATAAACAAACTCCTCTCAAAGACGCCTCAACCTTGACATTTCTTTCTCCTTTCTCCAACTTGCTTCCTTTTCAAACACCTCTTGCCCGCCTGCCATGCTCCCACATGAGGCCCAATTATCAGAATAATAATTAACAGGCTCTCATTATTTAGGATCAAACAATGCCCCCCTAATGAAGCCAGGAATAGCCAATGTGATCCCTTAAAACCGGGCATGAGCTTTTCTTACACCTTGGGGCATAGAATCCACTGAAACCCTGCAAAGGCCTGGATAACATTGAGTCAAGGGCAGTTAATGGATACCCGAGTACAGACTAGAGTGCTCCAAGCATGTCAGTCAAGACTAACCGGAGGCAAAAACATCAAAATGCAGGTTGGAGTTTTGACATTCCTGCAGGCTCTGAACGCCTCGCCAGTAAATTTTTAAAGTCAATATCCCCTTATGTTCCCGACCACTTTACTGTCTGATGAGTCGGCCTAATGCGGGTGTGATTGAACTGGGAGAAAGCCCACGACTTTAAAGGCAGCTTTGAATGTGTGAGGGCAGAAAGGAGGTTCAGGGTATGTGTTTTGTGTGTGTGTTTTCTTTGTCTTTTTTTCCAGAATTGTCTGTGATAGTAATGAAGGCAGTGTACACAGATTATCACAGGCTGCGTCTTTCGACTTCAAGGTTATGTGATTAGAAAAGGAGAAAAGCTACGAGATTAGAAAAACCGCAGAACATTTTGAAGGAAAGCTTTTTTACAAATTATCCATGTGCCGGATTGACACAGAATCTGATAGATGGATCTTCTAATGTTTGGAAATGGATAAATGCAGCAATTCAAATAGAGACAACTGGCAGAAGTTCAAAACCCATATTAACTATTCTAATTCACTTCCAGGCGTTACACGTACACACACACACACACACACACACACACACATTTAATCATCTCTCACACACACATGAAACAAAACGTGACCACTCTATAACTGTTCAGACAACATCAGGCTTGTTGTTTATTTCTGGGTTTGGGGCAACCCGTTGCCTCAATACCCTTCTCAGTGTAGAGACTGTGGTGAGAGCAAGCTTAGGACCTCTAAGCAGGGAGCTAAAGGTTGCTGACTGGGGATCTCAGGTCACAGCTTAGTTCTCCTTTAACAAAGAAAAAACAATTAAAGTCTCCTGTATCCAAATGTAGTCTGTTTTAAATTAAAATTCCAGTAAAAAACCACTGCATTTGCATATCTGAGGAGCAGACAGCCTGGCTTCCTGTCCCACCACACTAGAAAGTGTGCCCTGCCTGCATCTGCCGGGAAGAATGGGACCACCTAGCCTGGGGAGAAGATACTGCTCTCTGAAAGTGTCCTTGCTCCTCTGCAAAGGCAAAAGTGATGCTGAGGCCAGGATGAACTTTACCCTACTTAATTGGAAGCGTTGAGTGGGTAGCATCTAGACATATTTAGATTCAACTCCATGCCACCTGACTCAGGTCTTCGAGATATTAAAATATAAATAGACCTTAATTGTGCTCTGGGTCAGGCTCAGCTCTTGCAGACCTCATGTGGTGACTTCAGTTAGGTTTGAGTGAAGGACACTGTGTTTAAAGTGTAGCCATGACTCCAAAACATAAGGCTGTCCTTAGGAAGGTATCTATCTGGTGTAGGTGAATTTGAGATTCAGTTTAGATAAAATAAAACTCTGACCATGGATTGCAGTAGCTTTCTTCCCATGTGGATCTTAGGAAACCCTCCTCCACCAGGGCAGGAGCCTTGTGCTTCATTTCTTCATTCGGTCATTATTGACTCATCTATCAAATGAAAAGTCACTCTATGTGAATGTACAGACACTATGTAATCATACATAGATGGACACTATGTAACTGTATACAAATAGACACTATGTAACCATACACAGATGAACACTATGTAACCATACCAGGGCGTACTCTGTGTAACCATACATGGTCAGATACTATGTAACGATACACGGACAGACACTATGTAACTATACACAGATGCACACTATGTAACCATACACAGATGGACACTATGTAACTGTACACAGATGGACACTATGTAACCGTACACAGACAACATGTCAGCAGCCATCTCATGCGCCTTCTTCACAATCTAGAGCTACTCTTGCCCCCATGCTTCTCCTACTGGATGGACTCTGTCACAAACTACAAACCAAAACAAGCTCTTACTCCCCACCCCTGGAAGTCACTTTTGTCAGCATTCTGTCACAACAGTGACTAACTAACTAACACAAGATAAATTGACAACTAAACAGACTAATACAATAAACTTAGTCCCACTGGGTGCTGGGTGGCAATACATGTTATAAGATATAATACTAGTATAAAATACTATTATTAGGAGGAAGGAAGGCTGTGGGGGAGATAATCACAGTCATACAGGACCTGAGAACACTGGGGTGTCTGGGACAGAAAAGAGCAGCTAGTGGGAGAGATAACAGCAAGATGAGGAGGCAGGGGGATGCCCTGACCAAAGTTGGGAAAAGAGACAAGAGGTCAGACCTCATTTATCTTTGCTTGTTTGGTGTTTTGCTTGCTTTGGTACCTAGAAAATCCTCAGCCATCCTTGCTCAGGAAATGGATGACTGCATGGAGTAAGTGAAGGCCGTGTTTAGAAAAGTCTTCTGATCCAAGCCTCCCAGGGGTTGACACACTCCACAGCAGGCCTTCCCAGGCTCCTTCTTTGGAAGCTTGGTTCCTGAGGATACTCCAGGAAGAACAAGTTCCAAGGTTGAGATCAGTTCTGCACTTGGTAGATTCATGGCTTGGGAGGTTCTGCAGGGAAGTTGGTTGTGTGGTGATGGGCATGCCGCAGCCTCCCATTGAGAGAACGTACCCAACTACAGACCCCACTTCAACATCACCCTCACATTCTTCCCCGGTCCTGTGACTCAGGGTGTTCTTCAGGAAGTCTGTTGGGAAATGATGATCCGTGCAGAGGTGACATCAGTCACTCCCAGAGAAATCAGTTCTCTCGCTCTCCATTACCGAGTCAACCCTCCCTGCTCTGGACTCCCCACTTGAAATTCTGCTATATTGAGAGGGATAAAATCTACTGCCTTGTAATATCTGTCTATGGACCCAGAGGTTCTTATTAAAATAACCTCAGGTGATAGGAGGGCTTTCCAACCTTGCCACTTTAACACTAGATGCACAGTTACTGAGTCTTCCATTCTAGTTTCTGAATCTAAATGACCCGCCTCTCAAGGCTGTTTTGAGGAACAAATAAGGCCCAAGGAAATGCCTAGGAGTATGCCTGTGAGGTTGTAGACACTCCGTTTGACAGTTAGTGTTAATTGGTAATTAACAGAATCTGCAATCATCTGGGGAAAGGGCCTCTAGGCATGTAGTCTTGATAAAGATCTTGTTAATTGAGGTGGGAGATCCAACCACTGTGGGCATTCCTGTTCCCTAACTGGGATACTGAACTGTGCAAGTGTGGAAAGGGAGCTGAGCAGTCACATGTGGCCATCACTCCCTGCTTCCCGATGTGGGAGTGGCGTGTCCAGCTGCCTCCAGCTCCCGCTGCCTTGATTTCCCCAAAATCAAAGCAAAATCACTCTTCTTCCTTGAAGTCACTTTAGTGAGCGTGTTATCATTGTAATAAGAAAAGGCATTGAATCAACCAGTAAGAATTATCACCCTTATCTGCCCTCTTCCACAATTCCTCTCCCAAGTTTGGAGATAGTAATTGTATCTCTCTGAAACCTTCTCTCCACTGGGCTAAGTTCTTCTAAGCATTGGACACTGTGGACAGTGAGCTGCAGGTGATCATAGTGTACCAGGGACCACGGGTGGAGACTCTCCCCATTCCTGAGCATCATGGGAGATGGAAAACCAGTTAGCTGGCCCCTCTCCATTCTTACTCTCCCCCAGACTGGAAGGCTTACGTTGCTCACAAATTGAGATGCCATACTAACTTTAAGTTCTTTCAAATCTGATCAAAAGCATTGCAAGTTACAAATACATTGGAAATGCTCTTTTTCCAGGTCACTGTTATAAAGAGGTGTGCTGCTTGGCTAACGAAGCTTCAGCAATCCCCCCAACCATAAAACTGCACTCTAGCGAGCAGTGGTGGTGCATGCCTTTAATCCCAGCACTGGGAGGCAGGCGGGCAGAGGCAGGCAGATCTCTATGAGTTTAAGGCCAGCTTGGTCTATAGAGTGAGTTCCTGAACAAGTTCCAAAGCTATACAGAGAAACCCTGTCTCAAACCCCCCACCCCACCTCAAACAAAACAAAACAAAAAAAAAACCCCTACATTCTTAAAATGAGATGTGGATCTGCCCATCAGGAGATGAGCATTTGCGTTTTCCCTGGTATGAGAAGGCCTGTCTTTATGGAGAAAGTCAAGCTCATTTTCAACTATCAGTGTTTGGGTGTCAAGATGGGGGGCTGGCTAACTGGTAAGGGGATTTTCTAGTATCAAATAGTCTAAAAATCATTATGGATATTTAGCTTCACAGAGCTCCAATAGTGGATTGGAATAATATTTTTAATTATGTTTTATCTTTGTGTGGTGGTGTTGGTGTGTGTACATGTTTATGTACATGAGCACCATGCAGGCTTGTGTGAACCATGGATGGCATGCAGTGGTCAGAGGGCAGCCTGGCCCTCACCTTCCACCTTCTTTGAGATAATCTCTTGTTGTGTGTCCGTGTGTCCGTGTGTGTGTGTGTGTGTGTGTGTGTGTGTGTGTGTGTGTGAGTGTGTGTTTCAGCCTAGATGACAGCCCATGAGCTTCTGGGGACTTTACCGTCTCCATTTCTTACCTCTTAGCAGGAGTGCTGGCCTCACAGGTATGTGCCCAGTTTTCCACGCATTCTGGAAACTAAACTCTGGTCTTCACTCTTGCGTAGCAAGCACTTTACCCACTGAGCCCCATAGAGTGAATGCTTACTGTATATGTTTTTCTCTATCGGAAAGTGACTTAGAAATACGCAAATCCTGGTGGCCGTGGAGTTAAATCCATATGGTGTTGCCGTGAAGCTTTGCTGTCATGCTCGACCCCACAAGGGTCACGCCCCGCAGAGCTGGCAGAAGTGAGCCTCTCCTACCCCTTTGCCTTTTCTGTTTCTTAGAGATGCTGAAGGAGCTTGTGAGCTCTCTCACAGCCTACACACCTTTGTGGAGAGACCAGCCCTTTGCCCTGTCTGCATTTAGATTCCCAGTTTGCTGCAGGGAGCTGACCAGTACATCCATGGAGCGTTCCCAAACCACCAAAGGCACTGAGCCTGTGGAGTGTTCCTATTCGTGCCACAGTCCTTGCCTTCTTTGGAAAGTGAACCTGAGATAAGAAACCTAAAGGGGTTTCTGTTTGGTAACCCAGTACCATAGGCATTTGGGCTTTAAGTGATCCCCTTTCCTTATCCAAATTATTTTCTTTTTCCAGACACCTGCCTCAGAGGAAAATCCCCTACAGTGATAGGCTTCAAACTCTCAAGTGCTTAACATTAATACACCCACCTGCCCAAGTCCTCCCCCTTCCCAGTAACTTCTGGTGAGTTCATCTGTGGAGTCACAGTTACATCTCAAAGATGAGCTAGAGACAGTAAACTACACATTTTTAAACTTGCTGTGTGTGTGCTGCGTTAAGAGGGCTCATTCCCTTTACATATTGTTGGATCTCTTAGAAGAACATCATACATGTGTCACTGTCGTTGGCTCATGCAGAGGGGGCTGCATTAAGGCGCCACTAAGACAACAAGATAAGGGGTCCATCAGAGAGGAGGTGAGAAAGAGCATGCTCGCTCAGCAGAAGTCACTGTATTTCCTGGTAGGGGTTGCCGGGAGCGTGGCTGAGAAGAGAGCCTAGGCAGTAAGAGCCAGGCTGAGCTTCTTCTCCCCACCCAGGAAGCTTCTGATGTGCAGTTCCGGAAACCCCCACATCTGAGGTCCGCTAATTACAATCACTCTATTCTGATCTGAATAATATGATGAATTGGAGTTGAAATCGCTTCCCACCATAAGCTCTGGGCTTGGGGACCCATTTCGATGTTCTCCCCACGTGACTGCTTAATGTTTGCTAAAAAGGCTAGTGGTGTTTACGACAAGGTCAATGTCTTTTCCAGGCTGGTGGCTCTTCTGTTCTTCCTCTGTACCAGTCCATTAGCTCAAAGGTCACCAGATGACCCTCACCTGGGGCAGCACAGTGCAGCTGTGACTTAGAAACACGAGATTACACTCCTGTCTTCACGGGCCACTCTCATTTCCATCCATAGACTTGTCCAGCTGGACCATGAGCGTCATCCACAGTGGCGATTCTTCAGTGAGCACCTTGACCTGAATCCTTGGCTCCTCTAGTTCTCATTTTTCTACTGACTCACACAGTAACTAAGGAAGCATTGTATTAGGGGGAGGAACAGGAAGTAAACCACCCAACGACCCATTCCATAGAGATTCCTTCTGCTAGAGCCACCAGTAGCTTGTCTGCAACCTCCCCTCCTCCACAGCCCAGAACCAAGTGATTTATCAGGACTGCGCTCTACCTCTCCGGCAGAGCCATTTGGAGAAGCCCCAGTCCTCAATGCAACAATATTAGAAGTGTGGCCTTTAGGAGGTTGTTTAGTTCAGAATAGGTTGGGAGATGGAGCCCTCCTGATGGAATCAGAGCCCTTATAAGGAGTACAAAAGGCACCAGAACTTTCTGCTATGTAAGGACAAGATGGTGACTGCCTATAAGGGAGGATTCTAGATCCACCTCGCTAGTACCGCACATCCAGGACTTTGACAAGAACAGTGGCCTAAGCCACAGCCTGTGGTGACTTGTTAGAGCAGTCCATAAAATGGGAACACGAATGTTCTGGAAACAGCTTCATTAAGCCATGTGGACCATGCTTTACCCTGGGTCCTAGACTAGAGAATCACACAATAATAGTTTAATATATAAAACATTCTCATTGTCCACATTCATTGCACACAAGGATGCTTTCATACAAGTAAATAGTAGCTCTGGGCCTATCCACCCGTCCTCCCTCATTTGCTCCTCCCTCCTGTCTATCGTCATCCAACCCCATCATTCCACCTCCCCACTCATGTCCATAAACACACACACACACACACACATATCACATAGTCTTATATACCCCATAAACTCTAGTAACCACAAATGAGAAAGAACAAGATATTTACCAGAAACAAACTTAATTCACTTAATATGATGGTCTCTAGTGGCACCATTTTTCCTGCAAACGACATAATTTCATTCTTATTTATAGCTGGAAAATATCCCGTCGTGTGTGTACCGCGTGTCCCTCCTGCACCTCTCTGTTACTGGACACCGAGGTGGGCTCTATAACTCAGTTCTGTGAACAGCAATAAACGCCGACGTGCAAGCGTCTCTGGGATGTGTCGGCTTGGGGTCTGTAAGTAAATCATTTCAATCTTGTTCTTCTATCCCGAAGTCTCCTGCCACCATCTGAAGGAGCTCTCTACAGGCACAAGCTTCCAGAGATTTCCTCTCCTTTTCCAACTTGTACAGCACACCTCAAACTTCCCTGATTTTCTCTTTTAAAGAAAAGTTTTCAATTATCATCACATCTGTCGGACGTGAGTCTGGCGGTAAGACCTGTCAAAGTGGCCTGCTCGTTACCAGCATGCTAATGGGGAGCAGAGCGAGGGTGGTCCCCTGGCCCAACAGCTCAAGCCCACATTAGCTGCTGCTTAGAAAAAGGCTGCAAAACACCATCCCTAATGATTTAACAGCTTGTCTCCGAAAACACATTAACCAAGGGAGCTTTTAAATATTAAGAAATAATTACACCGGCTCAGTGTTGTCCTTCTCAAATTACATCACATCAGGGCTCTGCTAGATAAATAAGTTTTAGTGAAAGAACATGGTCTTGTAAAAATGAAAAACTCACCCAGTGAAATGTTATTTCCAGTTGATGGCACGAAGGTGGACAGAGGGAAGGTAGGATTAATGAAAATATCCAGGCAACTTTCCCAAATGGATACTTGGAATCAGCCTCACCCTGGGCAAATTAATTCTCCATTATAGGCACTTCCAACACTTATTTTCCCACGAGCTCCAAGCCATTTGGGGTTGGATTCTATTTGAAAGGAGCTAGAGGACACCAGAGGCTTTGTGCGCTCCAGTGCAGCCGTGAGAGCCAGTTGAAGTCTAGAAATTAGAACCACCTTGGAGCTGCGGACCTGGCTTCCATTAGAACATGGAGGCAGGCGTGGGGATTTGGAGTTCTAGCCTTGCCTACATAGGAAGCTTAATTTGGGGCAAAGAATAAAGTCTTCTAAGAGGGTGATGCGCTGTCCTCAAACAAGGGTTGCTGAACCCAGAACCCCACCGTTGAACATCACCCCCCTTCTGCAGAACTTAACCTGGAGAGCACATTTGGGTCATTTACATGTGAGAGTAAATGAGTTTCAGACCCGGGTTGCCCTGAGGTCACGGAGCCTGTGTGGGAAAGCCCAAGGAGGGAAATGCATAGACTCCTTGCCTAGTTTTTCTCCAGTTAAGGCAAGCTCTTGGTCTTCTGGATCTACAGGCCTCCAGGGGAGTACCTTGCTCCCATTCAGGCCAGGGGAGAGTTCTGTGACATGGCAGATGGTGGGGACAGTTAACCTGTCTTCTGTGACTTCTAGAAAGGCAGCTCAAGCAGCTGGGGAGCCACTGCAGACCTGGGGCAGCAGCGGTCTGTGAGCCGGAACTCCCACCCCAGCAGCCCTGGCGTAACTAACACAGTTTCAATTTTGCTATTTTTCTCTCCATTGCTGTAAAGAGCCTCTGCCTGTTGGTCAAGTTAACAGCTACATATCAGCACTTACGTAGGCTTCCTAATGACCTGCTTGGTTATTTACTTTCTTTGGAGCTGAGTTTGCCTGTGATAGACCTAGGAGTCTGGGCACTGACTGATGAAGCCTGGTCTGCCTGGTGGGTCCAGTCAAGTCCAAGCATCATGATGCTGGATTATGAGAGACTGTCTCGCTTGGCGCACAGGCTGGGGCATAAAACTTGTCTATATCTTATTTGTTCATCAGAGTGGTGTACTGTTTTTTGTCAACTTGGCAAAGGCCATCATCATCTGGGACAAGGAAATCTTTTTTTTTTACATATTTATTTATTGTGTATACAGGGTTCTGTCCTCATGCTTGCCTGCTTGCTGGAAGAAGGCACCAGATCTCATTATAGATGTGTGTGAGATACCATGTGATTGCTGGGAAGTGAACTCAGGACCTCTGGAAGAGCAGCCAATACTCTTAATCTCTGTGCTATCTCTTCAGCCCAAAGAAAAGAAGAAACCTTAACTGAGGAACTGCCTAGATGACATTGGCCTGTGGGCAAGCCTCTGGGCAAGCCTCTGGGCAAGCCTGTGGCGCATTTTCTTGGCTGGTGATTGATGTTGGAGGCCCAGCCCACTGCTGCTGGTACTATGCCTGGCCTGGTTGCTGTGGGACAATGATCTTGTACCCTGTAAAGATTTGTCACTTATATTGGTTTAATAAAACACTGATTGGCCAGTAGCCAGGCAGGAAGGATAGGTAGGGCAACCAGAACAGGAGAATTCTGGGAAGAGAAAAAGCTCAGTCTGCAGTCATCATCCAGACACAGAAGAAGCAAGATGAGAATGCCTCACTGAATAAAGGTACCAAGCCACATGGCTGACACAGACAAGAAATATGGGTTAATGTAGGTTATAAGAGTTGATAAGAAGCCTGAGCTAATAGGCCAACCAGTTTATAATTAATGTAGACCTCTATGTGTTTCTTTGGGATTGAATGGCTGCAGGACCAGGTGGGACAGAAACCTCTGTCAGCACCTGGTGATCTTGAGTGTATAAGAAAGCAGGCTGAGCAGGCCAAGAGGAGAAAGCCAGTAAGCAGCACTCCTTCACGACCTTTTTCAGGTCCTGCTCCAGGTTCCTGCCCTGACTTTCCTCAGTGATAGACTGTGAGCTATAGGATGAAACAAACCTTTTTACTCCCAGGTTGCTTTTGGTCATGCTGTTTACCTCAGCTGTAGAGAGCAAACTGGGACGGTTGGCAAAGGCTGTCTGTTCTGAGAAGCTCAGTGCCTGGGAGGAAATGACTGTTTAGATTTTCCAACAAAGTCAACTTCTTTGTAAGCGTTTGTATCTCTCCTGTGTTCTCAAACTAAACATGCTCAGAAATCGAGAATTCATCAGCCTAGGTTCAGATGGACAAAGCCAAGCAGCTTGGTCACCATGGTTCTCTTCTTTGCTGGCAGATGTCACTATTTAATGTTAAGATTGTTCTTCTTTCTTCTGAACATAGGAATGGTCTCAGCAACCCTCTCAACATGGCAACCCTCCTAACATGGGCAACGAACCTAACATGGCTATGAGAGACTGAATGAAGCACTCTTTGCTGTGCACGGATTAAATGCTTCTCATTCCCATAACCACAGACAAATGCTGTGGGATACAGCTGCGGGCAGGCTATCACCAACCCTTCTGTGAAGACCAGCCTAGCTGAGTATAGACTTGGTCAGAAACGACACTGGGCAGCCATGAACTAGACAGTAGCAGAGTTGATAAAATGCACTAACTACAGTTAAATCCATAAATACATTTTTTGACTTCTTTTAAATCATTCCATGTTTGCTTGTTCAATGCCCTGGGAAATTCCTGACGTCGGAGATAAGAAGTAAAAAGTCATTACTTGCCACCTCTATCTGGTATTAATTACCTGGGATGAACACACAAAACTTGTTCTCTGTATATTTTATATATGTGTACACACACACACACACACCAAGGCACATGTGTGGAGGTCAGATGATAACTTGAGAGAACTAATTCTCTCTTTTCACCATGTATGTCTAGGGATCAAACTCAGGTCATCAGGCTTGGAGGCAAGAACATTTAGCCACTGAGTAAACTCACCAGCCACTGTTCACCGTTTTTGCAGTCTAGGTACATTTTTACCATGGAAGTGATTCTTCTTGACAAGGAAGTCCAGATTTACATAAAAAAACTCCTCTTTGCTGATAAGAGAGTGGTCTGTTGTAAATCCTGGAACTCTGAATGTCTAGGTCTAATTTCACCAAGGACTCTGAGTGATGTTTAAGGGCCAGAGTGTAGTGTCTGATGTTTACCTCCCATGCTCAGGGTCCTGCGTTTGGCTATTGTCACACAATGCTGATGCTAATGCAAGGGAAAGGGGTCCTGATTTGCTGCTGATTGAAATACAAACTACATACTCAGTATGGAGACTCCTCAAAACACCAAAGATGACCCATCTCCAGCACTACAGAACATGTGCTAACACGCCACAGAGATAGATCCCTGGACATGGCACTACAAACATTATCCAAGGTATGAAATCTGCTCAGGTTTCCATTTATAGAAAAAAAAGGCTAAAGAAAATGTACTATATGTTTGATGAAGCCTTGCATCATAAGGATGAAATTACATCATTTGTAGGAAACTGGATAGAATGTGTTAAATAAAATTAGACAGTCAGAAAGGCAGATGTCTCTTCCCATGAACAGAATCTGGATTTGAAACAAAGGCCTAAAAATATAAAGAAGACTATTTGATTAGAATATTTATTTATTTGTTTTGAGACATGGTCGGGTCTTATCACGATGTAGCCCTAGCTGGCCTCAAACTCACAGAGATCCAGCTGCCTCTACCTCCTGTGCCTTCACACCCAACCCGGGATGGGAACTGTTTGGGAAGAGGAAGGAGACAGTGGTATCGGTAAGGGAGCAAGAGAAAATCACTGGATAAGGATGATCAATCTATAATATACATGCATGAAAATAACATGCTAGTGAGTCATGGGGTAAAGATGATCATGGTCGATAATATACATGTATGACAGTAACATACAAAAGAGAGTCACAGGGTAAATACAATCAAAGTCTATAATATGCACATTGACAACAACATAAGGAGAACATTCTTTTGTGTGTGTTTGTGTGCATGGTGTCTGCATGTGTTCCTGTGGACAGGGATGTGTGGAGGGAGGGATGCATGGCTGTGTTGACATGTATAGAGATGAGAGGTACATGCCAGGTTCTTCCCTCTTGGCCTTCCTCTGCATTTTAGTTTTTGAGCCAGCGTCTCCCTGAACATGGAGCCTGTAGCTTTGGCTGGATGGGCTGGTCAGCAAGCCCAGGGGTCCACCAGTCTCTACTTCCCCAGTGTGCCAGCCCTGGGGGCCACCAGTCTCTGCCTCCCCAGTGTGCGAGTTAGAGGCACGCATCAGCAGGCCTGGCTTTCAGGCAAGCACAGGGATCAAACTCGGATCCTTATGTCTGCCCAGCATGAATTGAACTGAGTTGGTTTTCAGCCCAAGAAAACCAATAATTTTGCACAATGGGCGTATTCTAATAAGAACATTTAAAGTAATGTTCTAGATTTTTCTTTTGGTTCTCTTTTCCCTCTCTCGTCCTCTCTACGGTATCTATCGATTGTTTTCTGGTTAGACTAGATGCTTGATCGTCACCAACGATTGACCTCAAATTAACAGCCATTACATCCTCCCATTGCTTTCTGCTTGGACACAAGTTTATTGATCTGCTAAGGTTTTGTTTCTCGGCAACACAAATAGCATACTATTTAATTTGGCATGTGTACTGTCTGAAGAGTACGTGAGGGATAGTAAGATGCAGGGCCTGGGGGTGGTGGAAGGCCATTACAGCTTTCGAAGAAGTGGGGGGATCAGGGCTGCTTTGATCACTGCCATCACCTGTGGACTTTTATCACAGATGTTTGACACCACTGGTTGTCAGATAGAAGAGGTAGATAAATAGGTTTAATATCAGAAGTGTGTACGAGGCACACACATTTGTTAATCCGGGTGACAGCCATGTTTGCAAACTTTGGCAGCTCCCTTTGGGGACCCTGTCAGGCTCACGGGGCCAAAAAGGTGAACACGACTGAGGCACCCATGCCTGTGACCATTTCACAGCCCCAGCATCCCCTTTCCACCCAGGCTGTGTGCTGACTGAGGCTTCTCCAGAGTGAGTCCTCAGTTGACTGATGAATACAAAACGCCTCTCCGAACAAAAGGCATTCAAGATTCCCTGAAGACAAGACAGCCTACTTTGGTTTCCGTGTCTGGTCCTGGGGTATCAACGGAGATAAAACGCTGAGTGACAGGGAGGTGGAGGACAGGATAACACAGCTCACTGTCCTCCCATTGACTGTAAGGATAATGGGAGCTAGCGAGTCACCGTAATGTCACGGACCACTGTGAACTTGGGAGAACTCAAGGATCAGAAAGCAACATGAAACAAGAAGAGAAATGGAGATAATATCGGGTTACCGAACATTCTCAAATTGTCCTGAAACGCATCCCGTCCCTTTGGAGGGGGCATGTTCTTGACAAGGAGCACAATGGGGAGAAACTGGCGGTGGTAACAATATCAGCATTTTCTTTCCCTCCGGACTGTAACGCGAACTCCTCCGAAGACTTCCTTCTTTCACCAGGCCTTTGTTGTCCAGGCTATTGAGGAACCCGGAGACCAAAGTCGCGGCCCTGCTCCGGGGCTGTCTGAAAGCAGGAGCCTGATTCTCCAGGCCAAGGACAGCTGCCCTGTTGTGAATGACAGCGAGGGTTTGCAGCCAAGGGCAGAGGAAGGGAACTGGGAGGGAATGTGAGACAGCCAGGGAGGGAGTCAGCAGGGGGAAGAATTTGGGGCACACAAGTGAAAGAGGAGGATGGGAAAAGTGCAGGTGGCTGCAGAGGAATGAGAAAAGGGGGTTGTGGTGAGCGATGAGCCTTGGGGTGGGTACGAGCTGGGACACAAATGTTCTTCTCCTTCAGCATTGCGTGTATCTCAACAACGGGAGAACTGGCTCGCTTCTGCCGTTGTTCTGCTGCAACCAGAACTTAATTCTCAGTTATCTGCTTCCCGACAGGACATTTTAGTTAATAACTAGAAACTATTTTTTTCGATACTTGACACTACAGCACCCCAGGGAAGGCATTGATCAACTGAGGGCCCTGAAGTATGACCGCCTACCCTCAGAGCACCAACTGAAGGTGACAGGTTCTCTCCTAACACCCAAGAAATATGGACAAGCACACACAACGTTTCAATCTCAGGTGTAGAGAGCTTACAGTCCATTCTGAGACCTAGCAGAGACCACAGGCCCAGATGAAGAAGTGTTACTCCAGGCATGGGAAGAGAAATTCATGGATTGAAGTGCCTGCCACGCAAGTGTGAAGACCAGGGTTCAGGACCTGGAGAACTGGACACAGTTGGGCGTGTGTGATATCTGCCTGTAAGTCCGGCATTTGGGAAGATTGAAGACCAAGGACCCCTGGGGTAAGCAGGCTATCTGGGCTAGTTCAACCATTGAGTCCCTGACTCAGTAAACTAAAATGGAGAACAATTGAGAAAGAAACCTGATGCCCTTAGCCTCCCTACACACAGGCACACCCATGCACACCCACCCACACTAACGTATCAGCACACATGCAAATACTATTACATGTATGCACACACATGCAAAAACTAATACTAATACCATACACACGCACAAACAAACATATAAGCACAGGCATATGCATGCATGCACACACTCATGCATGCACATGTGTACAAAAAGAAAAGAGCTGATATAGGAAGTTTAACATACACCCAGCAGAGACTGGATGACCAATAAACTCTTACATCTTTGAGTTATGTCATTGTTCACACCAATCAGATATTCCAGATGGCCAAAGTTTCACATGTGGGCCTTCACTCTGCCTGCATCATTCCTATAACTGAGGAATCACGCAAAGTCAGCATTTTTCAATATTGACAGCATACTCGTTGCGGTTGTCCGTTGGGGCTGATTGATGGTTTGGACGTCACCTGGGAGTGTTTCAAGGCCAAGACAGTGACCTGATGTAATCGTGTGGTGTTAACAAGACAAACAAGATGCCCCTGGATCCTCTAACGTGGTCTCCAGGAGAAACTTCCCTTTAGAAAATCAGAGTTGAGCCAATGCTGAGGCAGAGAAGCGGCTCAGCCAGTAAGGTGTTTTTCTTTCGAGCACAAGAGTGTGAGAGGAACCCGGACCCATGTGAGAAACAAGAAAACAAAGCAAGCATGATCACAGATGGGACATGCCTGTAAGCCCAGCGCGGGGTAGGTGGAAACACAGGTCTCCGAGGCTCGCTGGCCACCCGGCGTGGCCTGTTCGGTTAGGTCAATTCCACGGTGCGCCGTTCCCTTCCCTCCACCGTGAACAATGACCACTCATGCTTTCACTGTTTGATTTCTTACAGCTCAAATGGAGAAACCTTAGGGAGCTTCACCATTGGGGACTGGAGCTAGCGAGGAAGCAGGCAAGCTGTGGCCTGGAGGAACGGCCTGAGGTAAAGGCAAGAAGGAGGTAGCCAGCAAGGTAGTCAAAGCAAGACTCAGCAGGAAGGACAGTCACCATCCAGGGTGGAGAGCTAGTCCCTGGGGACACCAACAGCTGGAGGAGGACATTCAGTAGGAATTCAAGCTGGGGAAGTGGCTCACTCAGTCAAGTTCCTGCTGAACAAGCATGTAGTGGTGACCTCCATCCTTAGAATCCTGGGCATATAGCTTGAGCATGTAATCCCAGCACTCGGGAGATCCCTGGGAGTCCACTGGCCAGACTAGCCTACTTGGTGAACCCCAGGTCCCACTGAGAGACGTTATCCCCAAATGTAAAGTCAATAGTTCCTAAGGAGTGACACCCAATGTTTACCTGACACCCACACCCACACACTTACAAACACACCCACCCACCCACATACATAGATACACACATACACACACACTTACACACCTACCCCCCCACACTTACATACTCACCCCCACACACTTACACACACATACATAGATACACACATATACACACACTTACACACCTACCCACCCACCCACACACCTGCACACACACACTGACATACACACCCCCACACACTTACACACACATACATAGATACACACATACACACACACATTTAAAAAATAAGAACTCTGAGATGAAGACAGAAGCTTGATGAGGAAGAAGATCTGGTAAATTATAAGGAAAGAGTTTTTTGTTTGGTTTTCTGATACATCAAAGTGCCCCAAGGGGTCTTTGATACACAGGGAGGTCGGAAGTAGGGAAGCTAAAGATGGAGAACTTTCCTGCATCACTAGGGAATCAAGTTTCCAAAGGACTGCTTTGGAACACAAATACTATTAGCAGTGCCAACTGCAGCTTGCAGGTATGTTTTAGCATAATGTCTATTCCAGGGCCAACACCAGTCTCCCCACCATGGGCAGCACTGCCCAGGGGCTGGGACCTGAAATCAGCCCTTTACATATATTAATTTAATTCACTGTTAGTATAATCCTCGTAATGGTTCTCTTATGTAACCTTGACACCCTCAAATACCAGCAAGGAAAGGGAGGCTCGGAGAAAGATACTGTGCTTCTTTTCTCAGTGTATTTTCCTGGCCAGTAGCTACTTTGGAATCCAAACCCAGCTTCCATTAAGGACAAAGGACAGCATTGGTGAGAAATGGTGCTTATGTGTATGCTCAAAACTGGGTTTCTTATCATCAGTGCCATGTCTGGATTTTAACATTAAAAACAGCAAACCAAAGCTGGAGAGTTGGCCAGGGGTTAAGAGCACTTGCTGCTCTTCTGGACTGGGTTCAATTCCCAGAAACCACAGGGTTGGCTCATGATTGTTTGTACTTCCAGTTCCCGGGGATCTCATGCTCTCATCTAGATTCAGTGGGCAGCAGGCACACATGTGGTACACAGACATACAAACACTCACACACATAAAATAATTAAAAAACAGTAAGTAAACACCTGTCAGCATCCCTGCCCCCACCATCCATGTCTGACCTTCCCAGGTTTGTCATTCGATCTCCACTGACTTTAGTGCCACTGATGATCTTAGACAAGTTATCTAATTTGACCAAGATTTCTTATCCAATACTGCCAAAATGAAGCAGTTGTATGTGATATACTCTATGGTTTTCCTTGGTGTGTGTGTATGTTGTGTGTGTGCATGTATGTTCTGTCTCTGAGCCTCTTCCCCAGTTTCTGGGGCAACAGGTGTGTCTTGCTACACCTAGCCTCTGTGTGGATGCGGGCAGTGCAAACTCACGTTCTCGTGCTTGGGCAGTGAGCGCTTTGGCAGCCTCGAGCTTCTGACACTTCTGGAGATGTGAAACTGAATGCAGTGTGACCTGCAGCCTCAAGGCCCCCAACAGTCTACAGATTTTCCACAGCAAACACCAAGCCACATATCTTCATCGCTCTGCTTAGACGTCTGTCTAGCTCGCCGTTCACTCACTACATATGCTCAATGGAAGTTTATCAAGTTGTGTGTAAAGGAACTAGTGGTGACAAGTGATACAAAACAGACGTTGGCAAATTTCTCAGAATCAATACTGAACAACGTAGTGGATTGTCTGGTACAGTTTGGACCGGAAATGTTCCCAAGTGGTCGACATATGGAAGGCAAGGGTCCCGGCCTGAAGTGGCCTCAAAGATGATGGAGCCTGGGTGTGTTAGGTCATTGGGGTGTGTGCCCTTGAAAGACAGATTGAGAAGAGATTATCCCTCCCCTCTTCTCTTTCTCTCTTTTTCTCTCCTCCTCTCTCTTTTCTCTCTCCCTCTTCCTTTTTCTCTTTCTCCTCACTCTCTTTCTCTCTTCTCTCTCTTTCCCTCTCTCTTTTTCTCTCTATGCCCCCTCTCTTTCTCTTTCCCCTCTCTCTTCCTCTCTCTCCCCTCTCTCTTTTCTCTCTCTCTTCTCTCTCTCCCCTCTCTTTCTCTTTTCTCTCTCTTCTCTCTCTTTCCCTCTTTCTTCTCCCTTCTTTCCCACCTTTCCCCTTTTCTCTCTGCTCTCCCTCTTTCTCTTTCCCCTCTCTCTTCTTCCCCCTCTTCTCTCCTCTCTCTTCCCCCCTCTCTCCTACTCAGCAGCTTCCTCTCCCATGCATTCCCACCTGACCTGTTGTCTCATCACAGACACAAAGCATCTAACTCGTCAAGAGACCAGCAGCTCTGAAACTGAGACCCAAACAAGCCTTTCCTCCTTTAGAGTTGTTTGTCTTGGTTATTTCGTCATCATGGGGATGTGAATCTTATAAATACACCCTTGAGAAGAGGACATTTGTAACTAGCCAGAGAGGCAGGAGAACCAGCTCCAGGGAGGGACTGGCTCTTCACCTCGACATAGGAAAGACCTTGGTGTACAGAAACAGAGCCATGGAAGGCGGTATGGGGCTGGCACCAGCCTTTTGCTCCCACCTTCATCTACCAAGTGCATAGTGCAGCATAGCCACAGCTGCAGAAGTGGTGAAATGGAATTTATTGCTCTTTGGGTTCTAGAATGTTCTACAAGAAACGGAAAGCCCCTGAGGGTTTCCACAAACTGCGGCTGTGTGGCCTTTACACCTCTTTATACTGAGTGTTGATTGAAGCAGTTCAGTGTATGCTCCTTTTAATCTTATTTAATTCACAACTTCAAACAATTTTGAAGATTGATAGTTTTATTGTATGTGAATTATGGCTCAGCACAAATATCTAATAAAATCTTACTGACCTCTGTATGATGGCATGAGTCCCCCGCCCCCGAGAAGACAATCCAAAACAGAATCAAATAAAACAAACAAACAAAAATCCAATTTCCAAAGCATCATGTTAACTTCTGTGGGATGCACTGTCTTTGCCCTGGAGGAAGTGTTTGAAAAGAAGAAAGGGAAGGAGACCTCTCATGTTCAATGGTCCTTGCCTCTCCCCTGCACACAAGGGTAGAAACTGAGGCAGGCATAAAGCCACCAGCTGCCTGAGTCCCTGCAGGACAGACATTCTTGAACTCGCGGGGCCAGCTCCTTTCAATAGACGACTCTTAACTAAGGACTAAACACTGAGTTTTCGGTCTATTAAAGTCCGCAGTTTCTGTTGCCTAGCGGGCTGAACAGCTTGATAACTTTTGGAGATGGGGATTCTAAGAAGGATGAGTCCCTTTCTGCAACAATTCATTCAGGAGCTGAGGACACCCTTGTAGAAGTTAGCTGAGTGTTAAAGAGAGTTATTCCCAGATAAATTGGCTTATAAAAATGAACAACAGTCCACGCAGACAAGGCGGAAGGGAGTCTGGAGGGGGCTGCCCTGTCTGCCTCGGGGACTGCTTTCACTAACGCCCGGTTAGACGCACCTCTCCTCCAACGAGCAGTGGATATTTGCCTCCACTGCGTACGGCCATTCCTCTTCATTTACTTAATGTAGCAGTCCCCACGGTCTTGTAAACCCAGAATTGGACAGTTGGGATTAGGAGGTTAAGAAAACTGCCACACAGCCAGGCCCCATAACTCCACAGGCAACTTTTTACTGGCTGCTTATTTCTTAAAGCTCCACTTTAAGAGTCTCTGGAGAGCCATCGTCCTCCCTTACACTCCATCAAGAGAGAAGCCCCAAGATGAGGCCAACCCGGTCTGCTCCAGCCCCAGCAAGCATGGGCACACTCCTTCAGCTTTCGTTGAAGAAGGATTTCTAGGAAATGAACGGAGAAGTGAAAGCTGCTGTCAGGCGACCACGAAATAAAGAAATAGAAAAAGCACTCAAGGACTTTAATTTCAATCCTAATGTGTTTTAAGTGCCTCATTTAAAGCGTCTCAGAACTTCTACAAGTTTGCCTTTTTTTTTTCTGGAAATTTGACTTTTACTTTCTGTCTGTTTCTGACACTTCGCACACTAAAAATCCCCAGAAAGCTCTCAATGGCAGTTATCAGGAAGAACCGCGGTAGGAAACCGGTGTGGTACCCACAGGAAGCTGAACAACAGGTGGAATCGGGCAGGAAGGCAGGTGTGCCAATTCCCCAGGAGCCCCACAGAGCTGGCTTCTTCCTCCGTGACCCAGAGATGCCCCAGGTCTTGTGTCTTCCTCTTTAGGTGACGATCAGTACCCCGTCCCTCTGAACCTGAACCCCATAGACTGAGTCTGAGACACACCCAGCAGCTGTTACCAGGGTGGGAGGTTAAGGGTAGAGAGTCCTATGAAAGGAAATCACTTGGTTCTCACAAGAGGAATCAAGATCTCTATACAAAGACATATTGCCCAGGTTTATTTTTATTTTTTTTAATGGTGTTAGAACATTTGGGTGGGGTACCCAGGGACTGTCAAGGAAAGCCAGCAGCCAGCAGCCAGCAGCCAGCAGGAGGAGGCGGGATGCAAACTCTGGTTCAGGCTCTCTGACCAGTCACACAGGACCCAGCAGAAGCATTTCTTACGCTTCCTGGGTCCCTTGCAGCACTTTCTCTCCTGCAGTACTCCTGCTTGCCCTGCCTGTAGCTCCAGAAGGCTTCGGAAGCCCTCCTTGGAGCAAGGTTATACCAAGAGGTCAAGGGAATGCCGCAAGACCATGGAGATGAATGTACAGCTGCCGGGGGACGGCAGGGAAAGCCTGCTGTGTGTCTTCCACCGAAACGGAGGCGCCACATTCTCTGTTCTGGTTTGGGGAGATGGATAGAGAGGTGGATGCAGATAGTAGAAAAGAAGAGTTCTTCAAAACAAAGACAGACCGACCTTCTCACATGTATCTGGGGCTGGCATGAGCTTAGACTAGCTTTCATCACGGGTCCTGAACAGTGGGACTTTGCACTCACCCAGGCAGGAGCTGAAGTGCCAGTTCCTCGCGATGATTCCCTGGAGCTTCCCTTCACAATCAGCAAATCCTCTCCTAACTGACACTTGAAACAGGGAGACCCACGGCCAAGCACCCACAGCCACTTCTGTGTAACCCTCACGGCAGGCTGGAGTCTGTAGCGAGTGCGTCCTGGGGCTGGAGAGGTGGCTCAGTGGTTAAGACTCTTTGAGGCTCTTACAAAGAACGCAAGTTCAATTCCCATCATCTACATGGAGGCTTACAATGGCCTGTAGCTGCAGAGGATCTGACTCCCTCTGAACTCCAAGGGCACGGGCATGCACACGGTGCTCATGAATGCAGGCAGGTGCACACACATACACATAAATAAAAATAGATTAAGGAATAAAAATAGTAAGAGAGTTCTGGTCTACAAAGATTCTGAGAAGCAGAATGTGAGCGACTAACACTCTCTCAACAGGGAGATGCCAGAGCAGAGATCTGGAACCAGGTCATCTGGTTACATGGGCCGTCCATACTCCACGTTATCCGGCTTCTGCAGCGCTAAATGAAATCAGAGTCAGAAAGGCTCCATGAGGAGTGGTCGCTATCATTCCAAGTCTTTGTTGGGCACAGGCCACTGTCCTCAAACAGGCATTACATCACAGTGTAACCCAGTGAACTTGGAAAGTTTGATCGTGTACCCTAAGTTCTAAAACATCCTTAAGCATGTAAATGCATGTCGTTCATTTGCATGTATTTACATAGACGATCTCCAAGAATGAGATTCTTGTCTTCTTATACCCCAGTACATAATAATATATTGGTATATGCATTTTAAAGGAAGGAAAAACAAATAAGAATTTCTGATCATGATGCCTGCTCTTCAGGGACTATCTTGGTCCCTCAGTACTGAGGACTTGCTTTTGAAAAGCCGTCTCCGACTAGCAGATGACCACTGTCTCATGCTATCACAAAGACTTGTGATTCTTTCTGCCCAGTCTGTAAAAGGAGTCATCAGATGACACAGAACTGCTCACGTGGCACAGAAGGTCCAGGAATGGGCTGGTGTCTCTGGAAGCTGTCGCTGGCATCTTTAACCCTCTTCCTTCTTCTCTGCATCCTCATCAGTGCCTGGTTCCTGGGTCCTTGCAGATGCCTGGTAGTGGTCAGCTTTCCTCCGTCCCCCCCATCCTTTGAACTAAACTACCTAAATCTACTAAGCTACTAAGGCCCTCTCTCTCTCTCTCTCTGCTGCGCACATGTGTGTGTTTGTGTGTGTGTGTGTGTGTGTGTGTGTGCGTGTGTATGTATGTGTGTGTGGTGTGTGTGTGTGGTGTGTGTGTGTGTATATGTGTGTGTGGTGTGTGTATGGTGTGTGTCTGCGTGTGTGGTGTGTGTGTATGTGAGTGTGTGGTGTGTGTATATGTGTGTGTGTATGTGGTGTGTGTGTGTGTGCATGTGTGTGTGCGTGTGCATCGTCGAGGTGCTGTATTTTAAACTGAGCCTTCTACAGAGTTCTCAAGGCACCCTTTTGCTCATCATTCAAATGGAGCCAGTAACACACTAGACACTGACATAATTGGAAGTTTCAGCGGTGTATACTGGGAGCTAAATAGGGTTCTATCCAAGCATGGAGTTGGACTCCAGGAGGGAAGACACAGTTTTCCCTCCTAGGGAGCATGCATCGAAGGCAATGCTGTCCTGAAACAAGTTCGCATCCTTGCACACCCTCCCGAGGATGCTAGCCAGGCTTGAGCTGGCTCTAGGGTCACCTGCCCTGTGGAGTCTCCCAGACCTTTACCTCTGGAGTAGGGCTGTGGCTGTGGCTTTCTCCTAGGAAGATGGGCGCCGGAGCTCAGCTTCCCCTGATTCAGTCACTCAGGCCCACTCTACACGCAGACACCGGCCCCACCCCTCCCATGTCCCCTTTGCACTTCTGGACCTCCCTGACCACTTGTGAGGGAGTGCCATTCCCAGGCCAGAAAAGGCAGGCGGGGGAGGTCTGCCCCTGCGGGGCTGAAGGGCAGCTGTTTATATTATAATTAAGGTTTTACAGCATAAACTGAAATGTAGCTTGGCTATTTCAACAAGGCACTGGAGGTAATTACCGCGGCTAGAGGCATTCTCCACTGCCAATTATTTTCTCTAATTGAATGACTCAGGCCACACTATCTGAGACTGGGGAGAGGAAGAGCTGGCTTCCGCAGGGATGCTCCTTCAGAATCTCAGAAGAGCAAGGGGCCTACAACACTCTCAGGCCAACTCTGCCCCAACAGCTTTCCTAGGTGGGTGGGACGGAGGGGAGGAAGGCCAGATCTGGAGTTCCACCACTTGCTGGCTCAGGTAGGGCAAGCTCCCTGCGTCTTTTCTCTTGTCTATAAAGGGCGAAAGTAAACAAACTTCCGTATAGGTCAGGTTTAGAAGCTTCTCATAGCTTCTAAAACAATTCTTGAGACAATCAGCTTACAAAGATGAAAGGTTTTTATTGCCTCAACTGCTTCAGATGCTTCCAGACCCACGAGGCCCATCACTGTGGAAGCCTGTGGAAGACGTAGCCTGTTTACCTCAGGGAGGCTAAGAACTGTAAGAATGATAGGAAGGAGTCAGGGCCCTGATATCCCCTTCAAAACATGTCTCTTCTGACCTAAGTTTCTCCTGGTGGGCCTAACCTGAAAGTTTTACTGCAAGCTAAGGACCAACTGTTAACGTCCAGGTGAACCTGGCCCTGCCCCTTGAGGATCTGATATAGTGAGTCACCTCTACACCATGCCATGTGTGCTTGGCAGGCAGTACCCTGCCCCTTTAAAAGGTGAAACTCCACCTATTTCTCTCTCTTCTTCCTCTTTATCTTTCTTTCTCTACATTCCTCTGTCTCTCTCTTTCTTCTCTTCCACCACTCCTGTCCCCAGAGGCCAGTCTCCTCCTTCCCCTCTCCCCTTCTCTCAATTAACTCCCCATGTAAGCTCTGTCTGCATGGCCATGTCTGTCTCTTATCCGTTGTGTGGCCCCTTTGATACCCATGGTAATTCTAAATCCATCATATGGAGGGCATTTCATAAGATCTGACCAAAGGAAGTGATGCTGACAGGCATAACCAGGAAGGAATCTGTGTTTGTCTTTTGCCTATGCATATGGGAGAAACTGAGGCAGAAAGTACATCTAAATCCCACAGGAAGAACTTGAGAAATGAGGGCTACAGCAGAGAAAGCATATGGCTACTTGGCCTGAAAGCAATGGGTTCCTTTATCCCCTAAGAAGTTGACACATCTTCAAAATGCCCATCCCTGAGTTCTGCACCTCAATATCTTTAAAAAGCTCTCCAACATTCTGCATGTACTCCAACCACCTCCCTGGATCATGCAACCTCACCACTAATATTGCATACAGGTGAATCATACTCTTGTATCATATTTCCTGGCACTTACAACCATCTGGAGAAGACCAGTAGCCCTCTAGGTTTGCAAACCATACAATGGGCCCAAGCAAGATCAAGTAAATCACATACGCTCAATAGACTAAAGCATATGACTTTGCTTCCAGCTTTCCTCCACTGCTCCTCTTGAAGGTTGCCACCTCTGCTCCCCCACATGCCCATCCCATAGCCCAACACCTTTGATTTTGAAATTATACCATGTGGTCACAGCATCTCAGAAGCCAGGAAAGATGATTTTCTGGCTTCGGTGTTCATAAATGTATCAGCGATGGCTGTGACAAAATACCAACAGTGACCTAAAGAAGAAAACCTTCTTTGGCTTATGGTTCCAGAGAGGGTCCATAGTGCTAGGGAGGCATGGCAGCAGGTATCCATGGCAGCAAGTTGAGAGATCACATCTCCAGCCACAAGTAGGAAGCAGAGAGAGTGACTTGGGAGACTGGAAACCTGCAAAGCCTGTCTCCAGTGGCAAACTTCCTCCTCCTAACAGGCTGACTATAGCCTCCTGAAACAGCACTGCCCACCAGGGACTGAGAATGCAATACCTAAGACTAGAGGGAACACTCCTCATCCAAGCCACCACATTACAAGCCTCTCTGGGAATGTGTTCAAAACACAGGCTCCAGAACCCTGTCTCCGGGGGTTCTGACTATCTGGGTCTAAGAGGAGCCCAGGAATATGATGTTTACCAAGGTCCCCAGATGTTTATGATCTCAGGGGTTCAAGAACCATTCTTTGAAATGTGTTGGACTTGGAAAGCTAGGGTGGAGAATAGCTCCATGCCAATGTCACCCATGTGGCATGGTGAGTGTTGGTTTCCTTACATGCAACTTAAACAGAGACTATGATATGTAATCGCTGAGAATTAAACAAGGTAATATGTGCAAAGTTCTGAACACAGTGCCCAGAAAATGCAAAGTGTGCTGTGATGCTGAGAATCATGAAACATGGCTGCTGCTGTAGCCACGGAGACCAAGGAAAAGCTGGCAAGGCCGTGACCATAGCGTGACGTCTTCACAGGCGGTGTCACAGCATCTACAGAAAACTGAGAGATAAAAGAAACATAAGTAGGATTTGATAAATTGAAATCACCCTTTATTAAAGCTGATTCATTTATCCTGATTTAGCTGCCTTGGGTGAGGATATTGGCGCCCGCTCCCTGATCAGCAACGCTGATGAATGGCGGGGAA
The DNA here is from genome assembly GCF_982192425.1 of Myodes glareolus. Classification (NCBI taxonomy): domain Eukaryota; kingdom Metazoa; phylum Chordata; class Mammalia; order Rodentia; family Cricetidae; genus Myodes; species Myodes glareolus. The sequence continues at coordinate 5,012,495 of NC_142030.1, forward strand.
AGGGGCGTTGCTGGTGGTGCCAGGAGAGCTTCTCAGAAACTGGCTTTGAGTCAGCGTGATCTCCCTGCAAGCCCACAGTAGCAAACTCTGAAAGCTCAAGAGGGTACAAAACCCACCCCATGTTTCTTCTACCCCACTGGAACTCGGAGTTCAAGTACAGCCTGGGATACCAGGCTCTCTCCAACAGACCCGTGTGTAATGAACTCTGCTAGAGAACCATCTTGCTAGAGCAAGCTCATCCTGAAGCTGATCCAGGGACTGGACAAAGAAATAAAAACAAATCCTTCCACCTAGTCCAGGATCTTCCCCCCACGGGGGGGCAACGGAAGCCCCTCCCAACACCTCACATCCCCACATGCCCTGACTCTGCCCGACTCTTCTCTTTTAAAAACGAGAATGCTTATTAATTGTGCAAAACAATGGGCTTCCTTATGCCACCCTCATACACGTATACAATGCACTGTAGTTATATTTCATTTGCATTTTAAGAAATAAAGCTTGCCTGATGTTCAGAGAGTGAAAACAGCCACACTGGCCAGCCTTACAGACCAGGCAGTGGTGACACACACCTTTAACCCCAGTAGCCACACCAGTTTGCCGTAGAAACTGGGTGGTAGTGGTGCACGCCTTTAATCCCAGTCCTAGAGGGGATTATAAAATGGGAGGAGACAGCTCTCAGACACAGTCTCATTCTGAGATTTCTGGAGGCAGGATCACCATTTCAGACTAAGGTAGAAGTAAGAGCCAGTTGCTGGCTGTTTTTGCTTTCCTGACCTTCAGATTGAACTCCAGTATCTGTCTCAGGGTTTTTATTAACCATGCTACAATGCATTTTGACCATGTTCTTGTGTCATTACCTTCTTGCCTCCCCTGACCCCCCACACTCCCCTTCCACATCCCTAAGGGGTCTCCCATACATTTCCATCTTTTTGTTTTAGAACCCGTGCACGAGAGAAAATGTGCTGCTTGTCTTTCTGTGTCTGATAGTTTTCATTCTTAACATGATAATCCAGTTCCACCCATTTGCTTTTCAACATGCCTTTATAATTTGACAGAAATGTTTAGTTAGATATGAGGGAACTGTCAGCAACAGGAGTGGTCCCGCTGGAACTGGACTTTTTAAAACTTAAGACTTTTAAAAGCCACCATTTCACCCAGGCCACCTTCACTCTGTGAGGTTAAATAGACCCTTAAACCAGAGTTATGTGCTAGAAACACCCTTGGCTGCACTTTGACAACTTGGCAACATCTACATTCTCAGTAACTTGGTAATGAGTTAGCATTTCCAGACTAGTCAACTTGTAGGTGCATCTTGCTCGGGATTTGAAAGGAAGGGAGCTGCACTTCCATCTTTCTTGGAGCATCTGAGCCCCAGCATGCATCTGGTGAGAGGTCTACTCCAGAGAGCTGGCTTATAATAAAACTAGTCAGACACCTCCACACGGTGCACAGAGAGGCCCTAAAAGTCCCATTTAACTAAAGCCCTTTTGCTGAGCATTTCTACTCTAGACAGTCTTCTTCAGGAACAACGTCCATCAACCTGCCCCGGAATCCAAGGCCCAGGTGTACGAACCCGAGTCCCAGTGGAGTGAGAGACCCTAGGACCCTGGAGAAAGACCCCTAGCCGTGGTGGGAGAACCCTAGCTGCTGGTGGGAGGACCTGAGCCTCTGGCATGAAAATTCAAGCCTCCAGGGTGAGAACTCAGTCCCTCCTGTGAGAACCAGAGCCCCTGGTGGGAGAACCTGAGTCCCACAAGTGGGTCTTTCTCCTCTCCTCTTCCCTTATTGTTTGAGCAACTTTGGGCTCATTGTTTGGATTTCTCCACCCACCCACCCACCTCGATCTTCTCTCAGTCATAGATTTAGATGTCAGGTTGAACACTAAGAGCTATGTCATAGCCAGGCAGTGGTGGCGCACGCCTTTAATCCCAGCACTCGGGAGGCAGAGACAAATGGATCTCTGTGAGTTCAGGGTCAGCCTGGTCTACAAGAGCTAGTTCCAGGACTGGCTCTAAAAGCCACAGAGAAACTCAGTCTTGAAAAAACAAAAACAAACAAAAAACAAAACAGAGAACTGTGGCAGGCCCCCTAAAAGAGCAAAGAGTAGAAAGACAACCTACAGCATCTCTTCTCGTAGCACCTGGGAGGCTCGCTCAAGCGGTTCCAGGCTCCGTGACTCTCTTCTGTCCGGCTTCACTTCAGAGTGAAGACGTAGTCTTGTCCAGGCCTCAGTTCTGTGTCCACTTTCTAGTCCTACTGGATTCTAAGTTTTCTGGCGGCTCCGGCAAGGTCCTCCTAGCGCCTGACACACAGCAGAGGCTCAACATTTCTTTCTTAAGCAAATGAGTGCCCCGACAAGTGCACGAGTCAGGATCTCCTTTCTGCGTCTTTTGAGAGGTCAATGAACCTCAAAATGGTATTTGAAAACCTTGGACCAATCATTTAATGACATGGGGGTGGGGCTGGGAGTCTATAGAATATGAATCTGTAACACTTAGATGGCTTTCCTTAGATGTGGTGATTCCTACTATCTTCTTCCTCCAGGTAGATGATGTCACCCCTAGCTCAGCTCTCCCTTTCCATTTCGCGCATCCAAAACATTGTCTTCACTCTTCATGTAGTGACTGTGACATCTTCAGATTTGGATATCATTACACACACACACACACACACACACACACACACACACACACCCGTAACAACAAAATAATAAGCGAATGTCATTAAGATCTTACAGTAAACCAAGGACTCTTTTTTAAGTTTGTTGTTGTTGTTGTTGTTTTATCCCAGCATAGATGGTTTCTTCACCCACCAAGCAGGTGTAGACTTGACAGAGGAGCAAATGGGAGGCACAAATGGGATTTCTCACATTTCAGACAGTCAGAGTGAAGAGTCTGTGCCTAGGAGGTTTGTGGTTCTCACTTGTCTCACCTTCCCCATGTCCTGACAGTTCAAACTCTGATGAGTCCCGTAAAGTCAAGGGCACCAAGCATAAAGATGATCCTACATTGCAGTGAGAAAGACTCTAGACCCAGATCTCCTTGGGCAATGTGATCCTGCGGAGAATGTGACCACGTCACTGGTAGTGGAATTCTGTGCATCACTGGTTTCTAAGGGTTCTTCGCATCCCTGCGGCAGGCCCTTCTTGCCAGTCAGTTGAAGCTCATGTGTCTCACATTTTTAGGTGAACAATTTGGATCTGTGTAGAGATTCATTTATTTTCAACCTCTCTTGTTAGCCTACCTCCACCTAATAAACGGGAGTCCTGATTCCCTGGACTCACTCCCATCGCGGACCCCACCCAGCTGAAAGCCAAACTAAATAATATGCCTCCTGGAGAGTGGCCCAGGGTTTGCACTGGCAAGAGACTAGGATCTCGTGCGGTTGTCCGTCTCCTTTGGTCCGGGCTGTGGCATGCACAAGCTGCTCTTGAATAGTGACAGGCACTCTTCAGTGGTGCTGGCCAGAGGCAAAGGACCCACTTCCCAAGTAACAAGACAAGAGACTCCATGGGAAAAATTCCAAGAGGCCTTACATTAGCCCATCTGGGAAGCCAGACGCACAAGCTCCAGGTGAGGTTCTGAAGCCTCAAAGAAATGCTTCCCATTCACCTACCCTTCCCTTGGAGGCACCAGATGCTTTGAGGGGACCCAACATTCCAAATCTCACGGATCTGCAGGACCAGACCTAGAAACTGCCTGTATTTCAGAATTTAGTGTGGTATCCATGTGGATACAGAATGCTTGGAGCCATCCTCGCCATGTTTTCCACAAAAGCAGATTAAAACCAGGGCACATCAACAAGCAGGGACAGAAAAATACTTAATTGATGAATTCTAGTCTGTCTAAGAGAGAACCTGAGCTGGTAGAGGGAAGCATGTTAAGACTAAGATGCCCTATTCTGGGACATTGTCAGTAGCATCCAGTGATACCCAGTCCATGATCAATCTGTTGCCCAGGTTGATGGACCCGTCAGTACCCCAGTCTGTGTCCTCACCACATGAGTCACCTTTTGATGCCCACCTGGGACCAAGTAAAGCCATTTCAAGGACTGACAAACTGTCTATCCTTCAGAAATCCTAACCCCCGTGGGCTTCAGTCTCCTTATCTTCAAAGTCAGACACTGTAAAATAGCTCTGAGCTCAAACACAACTCTAATAATCAGGGTGTTAAAAACACCCTGTAACTGGGATACTAGGGAACTAAATCCTTTGCTCATTGTGGGATGTTTCTAGCAATTTCCACACAAACAAGTACTAAGGTTCCCTTCCTCCTATAACTTTTTAAATTATATGTATAAATTATACGTCTCCTTGGGTTTTAAAATTGAAGCAAAGCAAATGAACCGAAAGCAATCAAAATACGTGGTGGAAGGAGGGCCAACTGTGCATCAGTTTCATGCCTACTCACAAGGTGAATGACATATGATCATCCTATTGGTTGTCCTTAAAGTCACTCAGTAACGACTGGTTGCCAACAGGCATGATAGACACCGCAGAATGCAGAGAACAAATGAGACACTGTCTTTATGTTCAGGAGGGAAAAAATGGAACACATAAAAAACACCTCTAGCTAATATAAGAAACTTAGAATCATACTGGACATTTTTAACTGTAAGACCTGACTTCTGTGTGTGTCTGTGTTGACAACTACAGAAGTCTAGCCGATGCAGCAGGAATATAAGTGTGCCATAGTATTATCATTAAGTTGCACAGCCGAAGCTAGGTAATCGCTGGCTTGTGCAAATATACAAAGAATATTTACCTTAGCACAATTATCAAGCACATTTTCTTTAGGGAGCATCTGGCCTTTCTGATAATGCTAAGGTGGGGCCGTTTTAATTTCAACGCCACGGAGATGTTAGCCTGTAGACTCACCAAGCTTCAGGAGGAGACTTGCTGCATCATTTTGGGGCTTGGTTGAAAAGAAATGAAAACCGGGGTGGGGGGAGCTCCTTGCCAAAAATGACTACAATTTAAGACAGTAAAAATAGAACATTAAAGCCAGTGCAGGGTTCATCGGAACTTGAGCTCCGTTGTTGGACATGTCCTGTCCCCATGGAACCTGCCCACAGATGGTCTAGAATTAACCGCCACTAACATTTAGCCAGTGCTGGCTTTCTCTGAATTTTACATGTATCCGCTCACTGAATCCTTAGCACAACCCCAGAAGATAGGCCCTACCTCGGTTCCTCTGGAAACCGAGGCACAGAAGAGGAACCGTCTGGTTTTGTTTCCATGGACACAGTGGGGAGCCAGCATTTGCACCCAGGTGAACTGGACCAAGGGTCTACGTCATTGCAGCTTGTGATCATTTTCTAAAACCAAACCTGGAAACTAAGATTCCCGTCCTGTGGCATCTCCCGTCTCTAAAACAAGCACTCATCTTGAGGAAGCCCCGGCAGCCGCAGACGGAGGAACCCGCAACGAAAGGGACCTTTCGCATGCTTCGGCTGCACATTGAAACGCTCGTGTCGGGAGCAGGAAGTGGTTTCTCTTGGATCTCCGCATGCCACTGATGCTTCATAGTGAGTGTTTGCGGAAGTTCAACATCTAAGGACAACAGTAAAAGTGACTCATGTCACAAAGCCCACCGTGCTCCAGTTACGAAAACCACCGCACACTGGAAGAGCCTCCGGGCAGAACTAAGTTTGTATCGATTGCCCTTGACCTGTAGATCAAAGCTGTGACCTTGTTCCTGAGGCAGGAACCACCATACCAGGCTTTCACTTTCCTTGGAGAAAGCTGAAAGGCAGCTTTGCCATGTGGGGAGGCAGATAGCAGTCTTCAGAAGGAGACCTCTGTGTGGCCTTTGCCTTCTACTTTCTAGAACTCTGGTTCTCTAACTTTAGTCTTGCCTATGCATCTCTTAAAAATGCTTTGAAGTGTGGACCCTTTGCTCACATTGGACCAAGCTTCCAGGAAGCTAATGTGGATGGCCCATTCTCTGAAGTGTCCTCTACAGGATGGAGGAGGCTCCATTCCATCACCGAGAGAGCAGCGTCACGTTCAGAACACAGGCAGCTCAGAGGACGAGACTAAAGATGCATCCTCAGGACCCCAAAGGGAGCAGGAGAACACAGAACCATCTCTTTAAATAGTTACTTTAATAGCCCTGACTAATATTTTTCTTTTTACTGAGTATGAGTTGTACCACAATGACCTCCTCTCTATTAAGGACAAGCTTCTTAGTAACTTCCCCCATAGATAGCTTTCAAAGCCCCGCCCCCATTTCTCCTTCTAGCTGCTGGTTCTTCTATACCACTGCTTTCCATTGCTCTAATTTTGAAGAATTTTTTTTCATCAACACTGACAATGAATGAGATCTTAGAGTTACTCAGCCAAACATCTTTACTTCACTGTCGGGAAAAGGAGAATCTGAAGAGGCCAGATGGTTGACCAGGGACACAGACAGGGATCTTACCTGGGGTGACCACGTAGGCAGACCCCACATATTCCCAATTCATAGACCCAATGGAAGCCCCTTCTCCCTATGATGTCCCATCATACCAATGGACACCCACTGCAGAGCGTGTCTAGACACTCTTCCCTGGCTTTCCCATTAAAGCAGTGCTGAAAACAGGGTTTATTTTCCTCCTTTCTTTTTTCGATCTTCAAAAATGAATGGTTGTCTCATATAGCAAAAATACAGCAAGCAGCTGGAAAAATCCACTGTGCACAGATAGAAAAAAAAGGTTAAAAATAAATAGAATGGTCAAAACAGATTAAACATCCAAGTTGAAAATGAGAGATGAAGATAAAAGACGTGACCCGTCCCTGACTCAGAGACTCCATGGCACAGCCCCTTCCTGGCCACATGACATTTGAATTCATAGGACTGTGGGCTCTGAGAGATAACAGAACAATCTCAGATGTTACAAGTTGACTAAGTCAACTCCTTATCTTGAGATAGAAGAAACTGAAGACCTGACAAAGAGGCCACGCAGAAGGAAAACTTACCGGCTTGCTCAGCCTGATTTCTTACACAGCCCAGGACCATCTGCCGAGGGTGGCACAGCCCACAGTGGGCTGGGCCCTCCCACATCGGCCGTTAATCATGACAATGTCTCTACAGGCATGCCTACAAGTCAGCCTGAAGACGGCAGTTCCTCGGTTGACAGTCTCTATTCCCAGACGACTCTAGCTTATGTCAAGTTGACTCGAAACTCTCCAGGACAGTATCTTTCCACTGTGGTTAAAAAACAAAAATAAAAGCAAAAACCTAAACCACAACAACAGAAAACCCCAAACTTTAAACAGATCACCTACTGGGGAAATGCAACCACAGCTTTTTCTGAGTTCAAAGTCGCCCAGACACGTGTTGTTTCTGTTACGTTGTCTCTATATGGTGTAAATCAATTAGCCATCATGGACTAGCGACAGCTAGCAAGAACAGTGGTCAGACACAGATAATTGCTCTGTTGCTGAGATTAACACCTTATCGCGTTCTCGGGACACTTCTGAATCTTGCCATCTCCACAAAGCCTGCAGAGGGGGAATGCACGTTCCAGCTGTCTCCACATCTGCAGCCTCCTACACAGAAACAATTGGTGCCCTAAACACTGTATTTCATTAAAGGCCGGTGCAGCGTGGTAGCAGCAGTCACGGGGAAGACAGGAGTCCTCTCTCTCTCTCTCTCTCTCTCTCTCTCTCTCACTTCTTGCTGATGAGTAGTGAGCTTTAGAGCCCTGGATGAAGGATAAAAGCCGTGTGATGCTGGCAACTGTGGAAAGGGAAATTAAAAACCATGAGGAAACCTCTACTTTTATGAATTAGCATGAAGTTGGGACCCCTGGCTTCTCACTCTAAAGGGTCCCTTGTACAACTATTGCCTGCACACTACAAGAGGGAGCAGGGGGACACTTCAACTCTAGAAGCACGGGATCCTCCCAAGGATCAGGAAACTTAGGAGCCTCACAAGAAGCATGAAGTATATGCTCAGTAAGCAAGACCCTGGGGTGCAGCTGTCTGCAACTTCAGCGGGGACTCCAAAGGGACAGCTTCCCAGAATCATCGCCTATGACCAGTAAGTAACTTTGATGGTGCAGGTACCCATGTCCCCCAGCGGTGCTTAGCAACCCTAATACACTCATGCCATGTGGTCAGGAAAGAGACCCAATTCCTACAAAGCCTGGCACTCGCTGCCTCTTCCCCAAAGTCCAAACCAGCTTTTCACATAAGCTGTCCCCAACTACCAGATTCCAGCAGGAGAGGTCAGAAACCAAAGCTGATGGAACCCGCTGGGGAGAAGCCAGGAGAAGGCATTCTGGTTCGTTTGCTACATGAGAGAAGGAAAGCCAACCTCAGCGGTGCTCTCGTGACATCCTAACTCAAGGAGGCTTTTCCTGGGACAGTTCTTCCCAGAATGTGGCTCCCCCCAACCCCTCCAAAAGAAAAATCAAACAGGCAACAAATAATTTTACCATTACCAGGTAATACGTGTTAATTGCTCCGTTTATATACCGAGGCTGACATACCATTAGAGCCTGGGTATGCATTGTAACTAGAGCATTAATAAATTTAAAATGTGCCTATTAGGATGACAGCTTTGGAGGTGCAAAGGAGTAAACAGTTATCACTTGGCAGCAGCCGCTCTCACCCCATCTGCCGAGACTGCGCATACATTTTCAGCTTCCTGAGCAATGATTAGGCCTGTCAGAACCTCTTTAACCTTCTAACTGCTGGTCCCCACTGGCCGTAATTAGAGACTAATGAATTCAGAAGATGCAGGCCGTGAGGAAAACTGCCTTGACAGTTTGTGTACAAATTAAGCCCCAATTACTTCAAGCATCTTTTGCATTGTGGATACAAGTCTCCGCTATTATTTTTGAATATGGTCATTTTAGCAGAACGAAGAACTTGGCTAATGTATTGTGTCATTTTTATGGCTCGTCATAAAGAACAAACATAGTGGGGTAGGTCATGAATTTGTGAAATAAACCCTTACAGATTATAAAAAGAAATTAATTTCGTCTTGGGAATACCCTACCACCTTTCTTTTCCTCCTCCTGCTGGATCCACTGATTAATATGGTTATTGTTATTCAGATATTGTGTGCTGTGGATGGAGCCTGGCTAACTGGCAGGTTGTGTAGGTTTAGACCCCGAGGAAGGAGCTGTGCAGGAAGGCATCTCACAATGGCTGATCCTGCTGTGAGAGGCTCAGAGGGTCAGGAAGACCTGACCTCACCCGCCCTTCTGGCCTTTAGGATCATGGCATGAAGTCTGTTAACACCCACAAGTGTCAGTTTGGGAGCACAACACTAACGTTTCATGTCACATGTGTTTAAGAATAAAATTGTGAATTATTACCCAATCTTGTTTCCTCTCCTCTGTCATCCTGTCCAGATAGTCATTGCTTGACATTTAGGGGACGCCTCTCCCTTACTCTACACTATATGTGGTCACTAAAGAACTCCGCCTACAGGATTCTAGAAAGCCCGTGGGATGGGTGGGCACTCTTGCCTGATGCTCACTGCCCTTAGCGCCATCCCTTTCGTTAGAAGATGCCCTGCTGCTATTGCTGCCTCCTCCCAGAGCTGGTCTCGCCATCTGTGTTGGTCATACTGCTCCAGGCAGCTCAGAGATCCCTCCACTGGCTGGAGATGGGACCAGCCACCACCCCTGTCTCCACTCTCTGCTTCTGGGCTGCTCTGGTTAAAACCCTCCCTCCTGTCTCTTTCGGCTCCCCAGCTCCAGCCTTATCTACAGTAGATAGGATAAATACTCTTTCCTCAAAACACAAAACCATACGTGTTCATCTGACAAACAGGTGAAGAGTCACTATTCATAATCGTGAAGGCTCTGCAGATGTGGTCAAGTGAGGCGTCCTGAGAGCGGGGGGAAGGGGTGTCCAGCTAGGTCCACTCCCATGGCAGAACTTTCAGGAGGAAGTTAGAAGAATTAGCTAGTCATGGGAAAGGGGACAGGATGTGGGAGCAAGGGTTTGGGTGGATTAAGGATGAGGTCCCAAGCCATGGAGTGATGGTTTCTAGAAGCTGGAAAGGTTTCTGCAAGCTCTGAAAGATCAGTCTTGCCAACACTTTGATTTAGGCTTCAAAGTTCAGAAATGTAAGATAACATACACATTGTTTTAAGTCACTAAGTAGATAGTAGTTTGTTTCAGTAGCAATAGGGACTAGTATGCTGTTTTCTCTAGAAACAAAGATTTATGCTTGAATTATTATTATACTAGTTCACCCTGCATAAACTTTCTGCCTTCTGACTTCTGAGACTGAATAAGGAACTATTTGTAGTAGCTCACCCTGCCACCACTGCAACAGCAACAAAGAGAAAGGATTTTGGGGAGCAGAATTTCAGGGTCGGAGGTTCCCATCTGTCCTAAAAGAAAGGTGTGGGATGCAGGGTAGCAACCAAGTTTCTTGTTTTCTCCTCTTTAGTTCTCTTGGCCCCAAGAGTACTGGGTGCTGACACTCACACTCAGGGCCGCTTCCCCCTGAGTGAGTCTCTCAGGGAGGAGGAGGAGCTGAGACCTCCTGCCTTCTCTAAAGAGCATTAGGAGACTGTAGCCTGCTTGGTCAGGGCAGTGCTGCAGAGTCCAGACCGCAGAATGGTAAACTGCAGCCCAGCAGAGCCAAGCCATGACCACGCCCCCTGTGAGGAACTGGGCTCCTAAGCACCTGACTGGCTCCTGAGACAGCAAGGCAAGTCACTCAGGGCTCACCTGGGGAACTGATGCTGGAGGCCTGGGCTGGGAAACTGCCCTGGAGCGAGGCCACCAGCAGGGCCTGCAGAGTGTCCAGCTCACATAGGGTAGCAGATCTTGCAAGATCAGATGAGAAATAAACAATGAAGAGTCACAATCAGTGAGGCAGGTGCCTAGCAGTTGCAAGGCATTCTTAACAGCTCCGAAGGGCTCCGAAGGGTTCTGAAGGCTTCTGTTCCATATGTCCTCTCCCATCTCTCTCTCCTCCTTCTTCTTTCTCCTCATTTTCTTCTTCCATCTCCTTCACCCTTTTCTTCCCTCCCTCTTTCCCTTCTCTGTCTCTGTCTTCTCCTTCTCTCACACCACACGCATACCCACACCACAATCACACAGCATACCCGCAACAAACACACACACACAGCACACACACAGCAAACACACACCTCACTAGTATTGGACCCAGGCTCCTCCTCCTCTCCTCTTCCTCTCCACTTCCTTTGTCTTCATGTTCCTCAGCTGTTCCCTTTCCCTTGCTTTGCCCTTCACCTCTCTTGCTTTCCAGCAGTTGGGCCTAATAAGGCCCCACCCTCCTGCACTTAACCTGAAGCCATTTTCAGGTTATCAGACTGAGGCAGTGTGATCTCTGTAGCCACACCTGAATTATCAAACTGCCCCCTGTAACTGGTCCTGCTGCCTGTGAGCCTCCTTTCGAGTCTTCCTCCATTCTATTCTGGCCTATGCATCTCTGGCTGAAGAGCCCTATTCCACAGCTCACAAATGTGCAAGAGACCCTGGCAGGGATGGGGTGGGGTGGGGATCGCCTTTAGGTTTCTTTCTAGGCTTAATATGGAGGGTAAACTAAACTCAACTAACAAGGACTAAAGGGCTGGTTTGTTGGCTGCAATTGAATGAAACCCTGGGTCACTCCTCAGGCAGCGTCTCCTTGCTGCTGGGTTTCCCTTCTGTAGGGTCAGCCTTTATAAAGTAGGAGGAGGCAAGGTGCTTGCATCTGAGAGGGAACTTCCCTTGCAATATGTTGGTCTGTAACGGTACGGACTTAAAGGACCCTCTGATAAAATCCAGCAACTCTGTTCTCTCTATAAAAATTTAAAATCCCATCAATTGCCCCTATGACCTGCCTCTTAATTTTGAATCTCTTCCTGGACTAACTCTCCAGAAGCAAAGCAATAACAAAGGGACACGTGATCAAGAATTGCTTTTTGTCTGTCCGTCAGGTCCAGTCCCACGTTCCACAGAGAAGGCCCTGGTACAATACCCAGAGACAGACTGGTCAAGGGTCTCTAGCTGTGCAAGTCAGGAGTGTGTGTGTGTGTGTGTGTGTGTGTGTGTGTGTGTGTGTGTACACATATGGGTTTTGGAACACATATCACTGAGTTCTCAGTCAGCTCCATTTCATTACACTACACTCAGCTCATTCTGCTCCCGTGAGCCAGCCCTCTGGCTGGTCAGGCAATTGCATTTGGTTGGACAACCTAAACTGCTCACTCATGAGACAAAACACCGTTTTCTTAAGACTCGCAATTCTAGGAAATATGAAATCCTCACTAGATGACATATGTCTGCTCAGTCAGAATTGCAGAGGGCCTCGGGGCTGCCAGCTCTCTCTCCTTCTGCGTCTATCTTCTGTCACACTCTCCTTCCTCAGTGCCTGTTCTGTGGGACCCTGCAGGAACCTACACGAAGCTGCTCCAAGCAAGACAGGAGTCATTAGTTTCCTAGCAGAGATGAGTTTTTGACAAAGTTCTGGGCATCAAACCCAGTGCCCCACACAACCCAACAAGTCGTGATTGCCCCAGCATCCTTCTTTCTTTGTTTCCCGAGCAAAGGTGTGAGATCTGGAGCCGAAGCACCTTCTTTCAGGTTGTGGAACCAAAGTCAGGAAAAGCAAAAACGACTGACTCTGAGACCTCCAAATCATTGAACCAACACTTGGCCATTACCTTCGGATGTTTATTTTCATGACTTAAGTTTTTCCTAGTCAAATATTCTGCTGCATCCATCCTAGCTGAAATACACAAAATATTTATTAAATTCTACAGCCCAGAGATCCCATGGCAAAGTCAGAGATGGGTGGGAAGGCAGACAAAGACCGGAAGCTGGCAGGTGGATTCCCTCTGTTGACTGGCTTGATTCTCTTGGTCTTGTTCACCTTCTAGCTTAAGAACTGAGACTCTAAGTAGGAGCTCATTTGAAGAAAATTAACTCCTACTAAATTCTTTGCATAAAACCTCTAGGTATGATGCCATAAGGATTGGTCAGTCAAATGTGTTATGCAAAGCCAGGGTCTTAATATTATGACTTTTGATAGAGGAAGTTGTATTGACAGGGTTCTGTAGTCTGAGCCCTGGCTGACCTTGGAAGTCCCCCCTGGTGTAGCATGTCCTGTCAGGGGAAGCTGACCTGTCAGGCCCCAGGAGTCCACTTGTCTCTGCCTCTCCAGCTCTTCAATTACAAGGGAATGCTATCACACCCTGCTTTTCAATTTTTTTAGTTTTATTTATGTGCATGAATGTGTTCCCTGCACGTATGTATGTATATTGTACGCACTGTTTGGTGCCTGTGGCATTCAGAAGAAGATATTGAGTCTCCTGGAACTGCAGTTACAGATGGTTGTGAGCCATTGTGTGGGTGCTGGGAACCAAAGCCCAGTCCTCTGCAAGAGCACCAAATGTGCTTAACCACGGAGACCTCTCTCCAGGTCCAGTTTTACCCCTGACTTTTTTAAACATGGGTTCCGGAGGCAAAACTCGGGTCCTAGCGTTTGTCAGGTAGAGCTGTTCACTCTGATCACTGATCCTGAGGGATTCCAACTTTCTCCTATCTCCCCCAACTGCAGCAACCCCGGCCTCTTCTCCTCTTATAAGTGCATACAGCGGTCATCCTGGGTATCCTAGCATCGAACACTAGGCTGTAGTTGGCCCTATATTGATTTTTATAACTGCATCTTCTCTAAATTTCAAGCCGCATCTGGGCGAGGACTCATCCCTTCTTCTATGCATTGAACGGACCTAGTACATCGCCGAGAGCCTGTGAGACGGCAGGTTCTTCTCGAACTCTTGTGAGTGGTTCTGCTCCTCTTCAGCTGAGGTCTAAACTTGCAGTTGCAGGTGTGGGAAGTTGCTCAAAGCAGGTACCTTAGTAGACTCACCAATCTCCAGAAGACATCTGTGGGCCCTGCATCAACTCAGAGCCTGAGGAAATGTGAATCTCCTCCCCCTGGTGCTGGAAGGATCCAGGTTGCATCCTCCTGAAATACACAGAAAGATGAGGCTGTATCTTCTTGGCGTTATTTCATCAGTTGGCATTTCTCCTTCCCCTAGGTCTTACCATGGCCAAATTCAAGAAACAGATGTTCACATTTGAAAAAAAAATCTCCCCTGAGTCAGTGTGGCTGTTTATCCAATTTTCACCCTGCCATCCAGACTTAGGTTCTGTCATATGAGGCTCAAACAAGTGGGAATGCACAACTCTGGTCTTGGGAAAATCTGAAGAGAAGAAAGGGAGGGGACCCCCACAGTGGGATTCGGGGGAGGAGACTGCAGCCTAACAGATGTAGAGATGAAGGCTCACCTTCCCGCGAACAGCACCCTGATTGTCGCTAGCTCAGAAACTGTGCTGCTAGAAGTCCGCTTCCCACGGTGAACATGGCCTTGGGGCTCCCACTGCTTCAAGCTTTCTGAGCCACCGACTCCAGAGTGTTGTTCCACACTGATGGCTCTCTGTCCCGATTCCCCTAATGTGCTGAGTTTTTCTGACAGTCCCTGCGCTGTGGGGAGCATCATCAGTACCAATGCTGTCTCTCTCTGGTCATCTTCAGGCCGCTTGGTTTGCCAGTTTCAACTCCTTGACTCCAACATTATCTTTGTAAGTAGTCTCCACAAGGAGAACAGAGGAGAAGAGAACCTTCTAAACTTAGTTCACTGCATCTCAGGAGCGAGCATGGAAAACTCAGCTCTGACAGCAACATCTGCGCGCGGAGGGGAAGGGGGGCGCGTCCAGGGACCCGCCGTCAGTGTCCTTGTCTTAAGCATGATCACCATGTATGCTCACAAATAAAAACATGAGATGTTCTGACAGCCAAGCAAAGCGTAAAGAATTAAACTCCCTAAACAGAAAAACACGAACACCTCCCTTGCCATCCTGCTTCGGAGGAAACCCTTTCTTTCCCCGACTCCACCTCCACCCTCACCCCCACCCCCGGGTCTGGTTGAGTTCATCCTAGGAGACATGTTTCTGCAGCAGGGCAAGATTCCATTTGGAGAAGGACGGATACTTGTTTTAAGGACTGACTTTTTTTTTTTTCTGATGGTAAAATCAGACTTTTCCAGAGAGGATGTCGGAGGCAGTGTGTCCAGAGGTAGCTTGAGGGAGGTTGATGGAGGAATTTGATGGAGGAAGCAGCAGTTCCCTGGCGAGAGCCCTCCGAGCCTCAGGGCTGGTCCTTTCAGTCTCAGCCTCCAGGTCCTCTGGCTTCTGCATCCTCTTTTCCGTCATCCTCCTGCTCCACTCACAGCCAGCTTGAGACAAGCCAGACCTGTTTATGTTCTTGGACCTCATGCTGCTTCCCTCTTCCCTCTCTGGCTTTGTCTGTGATGCCTTTAGTCCTTGATCCACCCATCACTGACTACATCTCCCATGCTATACTCTGGGGCTCTGGCTGATGCTGGCGGTTGGGCTTCTCCTGGTTACATGACCTCTTGGTCTTTAGCATAAATGAAATCCCACCTCATATTATGTATGAGCCCCTCAGTAATGCCTGTTCTAGGAGCTCAATCCATAAAAAATGAGTGTAATGGAGTGCCCCAGGAAGACAGCTTCCTCCTACCCCTGGCATCGCGCTCGCTCTCTCTTTCTCTCTCTCTCTCTCTCTCTCTCTCTCTCTCTCTCTCTCTCATTGGCACTGATTAATTTGGTAGACAGAGTTAAGCTGAAGGACTTCTAATTTTATTTCAAGTTGTAAAATACTTTGATGTTTGAAAACTTAAAGGGACTCATGCAGATTCAGTGTGAGGCTTCTGTCTGGTGCTCCTGTTAAGACATGGAGCCTAACACACATGCTATTTCTCTCTCCTTTCCTTTCCCACTCTGTTCCCCTCTTCCTCCTCCGACTTTCTAGTCACAAGTTCAACAGTTGATCTACTGTGTATGTCTCCGTTGACTCAGAGGATCCAAAACAACAGGACCAACCAAACGGATTGAACCCCCCAAAACCGAAACCATGATCCAAATGAACCTTTTCTTTCTCAAGTTGATGGCCTGGGTCCAGGGACAGGGAGCTGTTTCACAGTGTGTGCTTGACAAACACACATCCGTATCATCCCATTGGGAGAACAAACTCAGTCCCAAGCTTAGCTCTGTCTTAGAGGCCAAATAGTTTAAAAAAAAAAAGTATGCTTTGTGCCAGAAGTTTATTACTCATTTTTAAATTTCTGCATCAGATGAGTTGAGGGTCTCTACCTACCAGGGTGTCCGTCTTCCCACATCCTCCTGTTGTCATTTGTAGCATTCACACTTGAGGCTGCCCAGCTGATTTTAAAAATCACAAAATCATCTGTTTTAAGTAAATTTATATAATTTCATGTTGGGTAGCCTTCATTGCTGTCTCTTACATTCCATACACTCTGTTACCAACAAATTAGACATATATAATCAGTGGGCTGATTTGTGGAAGTATATTTTCGTGTATGGTTTCAGGGACCAGGCAATCTATAGAACCTACCAGAAGGCTTACAATTGGTTTGTCTCACAGCCTTGAGTTTGAAATGTGTACTGTGGAAAGCAGACAGTGTGCCTACACAGCAGACAGTGTGTCTACACGGCAGACATTGTGTCTACACAAAACAGACATCTCTGCTTCAGGACACCCAGGTGTTAGACAGTGTGTCTACACAGCAGACAGTGTGTCTACACAGCAGACAGTGTGTCTACATGGCAGACAACTCTGCTTCAGGACACCCAGGTGTTTGCTCGGAGCCATGCCATTACCTTGACACGTTGGCTGAGGTGGATGGGGAGTCGCTGGCCTCACTCAGAGTTCACTGGTGGAAATGCTAGTCTCATCTCAGAAATACCCTCATGGTGACATCTAGACAGAAGTTTGTTCCTACACCTTCTCCCACAACACACACAAGTTGACAGAGTCTATCATTTGAAATGAACAAAGAGCTCTAGCAAATGACACTGTTTCTCAGCAACCATTGGAATCTCTTCAATTTAGCTAAATTCCCTGAAACACCTAAACCAGAAAACCTGCTGGTCCCCAGTGTAAAACAGTGGGCACTCTTGAAAGCCCCCTCTGGCCCAGAATACCAGGACAAAGTCCCCAAGTGCTTTCCGTATCTGAAAAACATTTCAGGGCCATCCCACTAAGTTCCAGAAAGACATTGGGAAAGTTAAACAGTTTCCTTCACAATAATAATAATAATAATAATAATAATAATAATAATAATAAAAGCTGAAAGCAGCACTATGAGGAGGGGATGCTTCAGTTTGCTGTTATTAACAGTATAAGGCATATCCTTTTTAGGGATTCATTCATTTTTAAATTTTATGTCTAAGAGCATTTTGCCCACATGTATGTCTGTGTACTATGTGTGTGCAATACCCAAGGAGGTCAGAAGAGGGCGTTGGAGCCCTGGAACTGCAGTTACAAACAGTTGTGAGTCACCTCGTGGGTGTTGGGAACTGAATCCAGGTCCTCTGCAGAGGCAGTAAATGCTCTTCTTTTAAATAGTATTTTTTTAAGGATTTTTATTGTGCTCTACATTTTTCTCTGCTCCCCTCCCTGCTTCTCCCCTCCCCACTTCAGTCATTCCCCAAGGTCCCCATGTTCCCAATTTACTCAGGAGATCTTGTCTTTTTCTACTTCCCATGTAGATTAGATCTATGTAAGTCTCTCTTAGTGTCCTCATTGTTGTCTTAGTGTCCTCATTGATGTCTAAGTTCTCTGGGATTGTGGTTTGCAGGCTGACTTTCTTTGCTTTATGTATAAAAGCCACCTATGAGTGAGTACATCTGATATTTGTCTTTCTGTGTCTGGATTACCTCACTCAAAATACCTCACTCAAAATAATGTTTTCTAGCTCCATCCATTTTCCTGCAAAATTCAAGTTGTCATTATTTTTCTCTGCTGTGGTACTCCATTGTGTAAATGTACAACATTTTCCTTATCCATTCTTTGGTTGAGGGGCATTTAGGTTGTTTCCAGGTTCTGGCTAAGACAAACAAAGCTGCTGTGAACACAATTGAGCATCCTTTGGATATACACCCCAAAGTGGTATTACTGCGTCTTGAGGAAGGTTGTTTCCTAATTTTCTGAGAAATTGCCACACTGACATCCAAAGGGGTTGTACCAGCTTGCATTTCCACCTGCAATGTAGAAGTGTTCGCTTTTCTCCACAACCTCTCCAGCATAAGTTGTCATCAGTGTTTTTGATCTTGGCCATTCTTACAGCAAATGCTCCTAACCACTGAGCCATCCCTCTAGCCCCAACATATTTCTTACAGACTGTAGCAGGGAACCCAGTGAGAGGAAACACTGCCTGCCCTGAGAGGACACCCAAGGAATGGAAAGGTGCCCTTCTTCTCTCAACCTCTTTGCCTTTAAATGTTATTTTTATGACTTCTTGACTTAGGAAAAAAGACTCTTTAAAAACTGTGACCCAGTGTCAGGGAGAAACACAGATCTTTTATACTAATGGCTGTCGTAGAAAATTCCTTTAGTAATGTTCAGCTACAAAGGGGAAAAGAGAAGGAAGAATGAACTTCGCGGTAAGCGACCTTCGGAGAAGAAGACTATTCATGCTAACTAGTAGCTCTCTTCTTCTGTGCATTAGGCCATGCCACGAAGAACAATGGGCGCATTGTAGTAAACATCAAGACAAGCCTCAAGTACAGTTATCAAATTTTTAGAAAACTCAAGCTGGGGAGTTTTTCCTAAGCTTGTGACTTGCTACTCCCGGTGTACCACACAATAGTGTCTCTCCTAATGGCTTTTAGCTTTTGCCACTGCCAACTTTTATATTTAAAATCCATACAATTATGGACAATTTGTGAGCATTATGAGGCTTTTCTTTTTTGCACCAAGTCTTACTGATGCGAGCTAGCTTTTAGCCTTAGCAAATCAAATGCATTTTGCTTACAACACTAGCTTCGTTGTCACATATTCCACTTTATTCTTATCATTAGTATTCCTTATTATGCATATTTAATTTAAGAATGCATTTTCTCCATTAAAAAATTAGAATAAGCTGAAAGACGCTCCGGAAGGGGAAGCGTTTGCTGCAGTTTGCCTTGATTAACCGTGTAAGCCCTGATGGGCTCTTCTTGAAGTTACCAACAAGAGACAGAAAGGTTCAAAAGCAAAAATAGAATAAACCATGATTTGCTCGAAAATCGCGTCCTCCCAAACATAGTGATAGCACATTCAGGTGTCAAGTTCAAATAAGATAATGCTTAAAAACTGAACTTCTGTTTCGTGTGAATGGAGAAAGTGCATAAATTTGCTTGAGTTCTTCAGTCAGTTACCATGGAACTGGGTATCTTTAAAAGCCCATTCAGGCCAAGCATGGTGGCACACTACTATAATCCCAGGACTTAGGCATGGGGAATCGAGAATCAGTTCCATCATCCTTGGCTACACAGCAAGTTCAAAGTCCTCTTGGGCTACACGAGACACCTTAAAAGCTTAAAACCAAAACAGCTAGCCAGCAGGCATACCTTGCAAAAGTAAAACAAAGGAGAAAGGGTATCTACTGGCCTGTCTGTTATAGGTGCATAGGGACTTCAGAGACAATCCCTGATGTAGGAGGGTCACCGTTTATGTGCAACAAATCCCCCAATGCTCATCCCTTAGGAGGCACAGTCCCGTCCTGCCTCTACCCAACCCCCCAAATAGGAACAGGGCCAAGACTTAGCTTCACACTGAAGCACTTTAGCAGAAGAGCTAGGGGTTTGAAGTAGTAGTAGAAGAAAAAGAAGAAGAGGAAGAGGAAAAAGAGGAAGAAGAAGGAGCAAGTAACCAACTCGAATATCTTTCCCAGCTTTGCAATTATTGATTGAGAGTGACCAGCTAAGAAATGATTGCCTTCAATATAGTGCCTAATAAGCTTGACTCTCCCCACTTCCAGATCACGGCTACTAAACTTAACTGGCTGTTATGAAATCATTAGGCCAGACAAAAGAACTCAGGTACCATCCTTATGTGGTTAGGGAGAGGGGTCTCCTCTCCCTTGTCACCTCACCATGTGGTATTGAGAAACACCCACGACTATGCAACTCTAGCCTGCAGAGAACAGTTAGTACTAACTACACAGGCTATGGATGCAGAGAAGCAAGCTTATTTGTTCATGAATATCCTGTTTCCTATTGCTCATCGACTTAAGACCTTCAGATCCATATAGACATCAGTTGAGATTGTCCCTATTATGAAAGCTAAATAACCCTGCTGGCCCCTTTCTGAGCACCTACGCTTGCATGAAGGACACCTCACTGAAAACTCATGAGTTCATCCTACTGCAGCTACAAGAGCTCCATCCTATACTGCCTAAGGAAAAGCTCCAGCCCCTTTTCTCCCCATTTCAGGGAAGAGACATCTATTCACTCTCCACCTCAGTTTTCTCCTCTGAAAAATGGGGGCAATAATATTCCCTCCTCACCTGTGGGCACAAGGACTGTAACGCAAACGTTAGAACAGCATTATTGGTGCATCCCTGGATTCTGGGCTTCTGGAGTCCCTCGGAGCCTTCTCCCCGCCCAGCAACTGCTTCCCCAGAATCTGGGAGGCTACCATCTCTTCCTGAGCTTATAGACAGAAAGAGAACAGGGTCCCAGCTGGACTGAAGTCAGGTCTGCTGGGCTCTGCTCAGCACACACACTGATCCAATACCGTCATCTCCCTACTCTTGTGGGGCCCCAATATTCTCAAAGAAACAAGACAACCTAGGCCCAGTAAACATGCTGGCAATAAAGACATAAGCAGACTAATTAGCTGACTAATTAGTCTCTCAAAGTTGTTTTTTCTTGGTTCTGCTACAACCCTGATCAAAAACCAAACATCAGAAGTGAGTGAAGGTGTTCTTTCCTGTTATCTTGGCAATTAAGCCAATCAAGAGCACAGCGACGTCATAGAGGACTGGTACCAGCATTTGTCCAGCATCCCTCGGCAATAATGTGTACAGTTTCTTCATGCTTTTAATGACCTGCTCTCTCAGACTGTTCCTTTTTTATTTCAATTTAAATAGAGTTAAATCACTTTCCCCTTTTTTTTTCTTCCCTTCAGCTCCTCCAAAGTCCTTTCCTTCCAACTCTTTCCATGTCCCCCACCTACTCTTAAAGTGACAGCATCTTCTCCCCTAGTTATTATTGCTAATATATATTATCTATGGAGAGAGACAGATATGTATATCTATGCAAAGATATAAAAATAAGACCTGTGGAATCCCTTTTGTTGTCTATGTATATGTGATTTCAGGGCTTATCACTTTATATTAAATAACCAGTGAAGGTTCTCATTCCCGGGAGAAGCTAATTCTCCCTCTCTCAGAAGTCATCAGTTCTCTCTAGGTTGGGACTCTGAGACTTTCTTCCCTCTGCTTTAGACAGTCTATGATATTGCCATTTTTGAGGTTTGGTAGAAGGAGAATCTTCTAGTGAACTGGACAATAGTGCAATATACTCACACCAATAACTCATGGCGAAGTCCTGAGATCTCAAATTAAAATAATAGAAATAGATGTCATTTGTCATCTGTCCTCCTTATAGGAGTCTCTAGGGACCCAAGTGCTTCTTTACTCTGAATACCATTTTTAAATTTATCAAATGTGTGCATCTGTGTGACACAGCACTCGTGTGAGGGCCAAGGATGCTATCTTCTGGGAGTTGGGTCTTTCCCGGGGACTGAGCTCAGGTCTCCGTATTCCCTGAGCCACCTTGGTAGTCCACTGTCTATTATTTTTAACAATATATTTTAAGGTTGACGTCTCACTCCTGTGTGCCATATGGATGGATTTTAAACAGGGATAAAAGCCTGTGAATTGATGCCTCTTAGCTCTCCAGCAAGGACTGGGTCTGATCAGTCCTGGTGCTATTATGTCATGTTTTCTATCCACTCCTAGAAGAACGTCATATTTGCCACAACACAATTACCTAAGACCGGTGACAGGACAATGAATTATTAGAAATTGCATTTGGCATAGACTCTGACAATAGTTCCGTCCTGACGTACCACTTAGCAGTCTCATGGAATTCCCCTCCGCTATGTACACTTTCTGCCAGGGGAGGGCAAAGAGCATCTAATGCACATGTTATATGCAGAATAAAATAACACACAGCAAGAGAAGGCTCTGGGGTTGCTCAATGGAGATAGCTCTACGACACCAGTACTTGTACCCCCAATCAGCTGGAGAGAGCCCTGATCTGGTGACACTTGCCCAAACTAGACAAAGATCTGTCTGTCATCAGACATAAAATCCTTTCTCCTCATCTCTCCCCTCCAACAGTCTACTCAGACATGGAGCTGAATAAAGACGTTGACTTGCAGAAAGCTGCATGCTTGCTACAGGAAGGGGTGAGTATGTTCCACATGGTCTAGAAGCTTCCAGCCTCCTTTGAGCTTTTCTGCTTCTGCTGAATTCTTCACATCTTGGTTGGTTCCTACAGAACAACAGCCCAAAGCAGCTCATCCCAGCCCTGCTGCGTGCCAAGCTCCATAGCCCCATCTGCATCCTCGATCCCATGATGGAGGACTTTCCCTTCACACACACTCCAGCATTTGAGAATTTTTAATGCTACCTATCACACATGTGTGCACACGTACGGACGGGGACACACACACACACACACACACGCCCACCTCCACAGAAGCAGTTAAAGACAATACAACATCAGGCAGGAAAAAGGACCATGAGCAGAAGGATGCCGTTTGTGTAGCTCTCATCCATCAGGGAACACAGTAGCACGGGAGAAGGGGAGTAGCTTCACTAACTTCTCCAGTGTCTGATGCAAGCATCACTCGCTACAACTGTTCAAAGTACACAGTTTGTCTTTGAGGAAAGCGAATGCCAATAGAACTGTCACCACGGGCACCCCAAATTCCACCATGTCCCCTGGTCCTCTGTGATGACTTCTTGGTTGTTAGCATGACATGCCTGTGAAGGAGAAATCTCAATTGAAGAACTGCCTCCCTCCGACTGACTTGTGGCCATGTCTGTGGGGCATTCCCTTGGTTGATGATGGATACGGATGGCCCAATCCTCTGCAGTCCTGGATGTTTAAAAAGGTAGCTGGTCAAGCCATGGGAGCAAGCTAGTGAGCAGGGTTCCTCTGGAGTCTCTGCTTCGGTTCCTGCCTTAAATTCCTTCCTCGTGTCCCTGTCCTGATGTCCCTGCATGATGGGCTGTAAGCTGTATGATGAAATGAACTCTTCCTCACAGCAACAGGAAGTAAAGCAGGACACCCTTCACCATTTCTCCCTCCCTCGGTCACCGGTGACCACGGACTTGCAGCTCTGCCTCAGCCTGTGTTTTCTGGATTCCTGTATAAACGCAATTACACTGTGTGTACCTCTTTCATCTCTGGTACTTTTCACTTAGCAAGATAACCCTGAAATTGTTCCACATTGATGGATATATCAATGAATTGAGTTTTTTTCCTTAGTTCTTTCCACTGTGGCCTAACACTCCATTATCGTGCAGATGGATGATAATTCCTTTATTTACTTATTGGCAGGCGTTTGGATTGCTTCCACTTGGGGAATGTTTCAGCTAAGCCACCACGTTCGCTCTGCATAAGAATCACTGCGAGCAAGTGTTCATGTCTTTGATGTAGGTACTTGGGAGTGGAGTGGATGGTGCAGTAGGAAGTCAGTGTTTCCCTGTCAGGCTAATAACAGCTTTTTAAAGTGGGGCTCCCTTTTGCCAGCACTGTGAGCATGCCATGGCTGTGCCACCTCCTTACTGTCACTGGGTTCCATGTGTCTTTAATTCTGGGCATTTTGGTGGCATCTCTTTGTATTGTCCGTTACCTCTTCCTGTGTGTTTATTATTAGCGTTCCTTTTGTGGAATCTGTTCAATTTTTCCTCCTTTTACCAGGTTGAGGTATCTTTTTGTTAGCATGGGGCTTTTCATGCATTGCACACACAGTTCTTTTGTTAAATGCAGATGACAAAACACATCCATGCTGCAGCTTGCCTTCTTGTGTACCCATGGTCTTGATTAAGGGACAAGAGCATGACATTTTTATTAAGTTTGATACTCATCTTTTTTTCCATAGATGGTTTAAGATTTTACATTTATTAAGAATTAATCTCCTGTTTTACATTCTCCCAAATTTCCCCTCAGGCTTTCTTCTAAAAATTTTTTGGTTCTAGCTTTTACATTTAGATCTAAAGTTTAAAATTATTTTAAAAGCATAGCAATGATATTATTGCTAAGTTCACAAGAATCATTTATTCAGATACCATTGTGAGACTGACCCCTGATTTCTCAGAGTCTGAGCTTCGTGTTCTTGCTTGGTTTCCTTTGGTCTTCAAGATGAGAACAAAGGCAAGAGACTTGACTGCACACATGGTACGCCCACTTTGGACTTTTTGTACTTCAGATTTTATTTTCCATAATTTTATTTGTAAACTTTCATGTTCTGGAATATTTTTGAAAACTTTCTCATCATATTTTTAAAACAACCCTTTAAAAGTGAGGCATGAAATCATGTCTAATTAACATGTAGGCCCTGCAGCATGTGGGCCGGCTTGTTGGGGTTTCTGTCCCACCCAGTACCCCACAACCAGCATACCCCAAGGAAAATCACACACAGGACTCTATAAGATTATAAACTGATTGGCCCATTAGGTCAGGCTACTTATTAGCTCTTATAACTTTTGTTACCCCCATTATCCTTATCTACGTTAGCCACATGGCTTAGTACCTTTTCCAGTGGGGCAGCTTACATCTTTCCTCTCCGGTGGTCTGGGCAGAACTGGCGGGGGAGCTTCCTCCTCCCTAGCCTTTTCCTATTCTCATTGCCTGCCTCTACTTCCTGTCTGGTTGACCTGCCTATACTTCCTGCCTGGCCAATCAGCGTTTTATTAAAATACATGATTGACAGAATACAGACAATTCTCCCACACCAAGGCCCTGCTTCAGATTTCCCTTGTTTGCTGCTGATTGTTTTAAAAACTGCGGCTACAGTCTGTTGGTTTCCAGTTGTCAGTGATGCTGTCCTGACTGAACTGGGGTGAAGTTAGAGCTCTCCAATATTTTTTGGGATAAATTATGGCTTGTAGCTATCCACTGAGAACAGTACTCTTATTTTTGTTTGTTTTGTTTTTGTTTTTCTGAGAAAGGTTTCCCTGTAGCTTTGGAGCCTGTCCTGGCACTCGCTCTTATAGTCCAGGCTGGCCTCAAACTCACAGAGATCCACCTGCCCTCTGCCTCCCGGAGTGCTAGGATTAAAGGTGTGCGCACCACCGCCCAGCAGAACAGAACAGTCTTAAAGATTCCAGAGCACCCCAAAGGGAATGTTCACAGCACTAGGCCTCCTGGGGTTTCCAGAAGCCAACCTGGTAGGGGTGGGGTGAGGGTGTGAGAGGTGGGTGGTGGAAGAGTGTGTGTGTGTGTGGGGGGGTTGGTTTGTTGTTGTTGGCTTTTGTTTTCATTTTGAGACAGAGTCTCACATGTCCCAGGCCACTCTGGAACTCTTTGCTTTGTAGCCAAGGATGACCTGAGCCTCCCATCCTGTTTTTTGAATGCTGGGATTGCCAACATTCATTACTACACACTGCTGTCTTCTATGTGTATGGTGCGGGGATGGAACCCTGGGCTAGGCCAGCTTCCTCTCATTGAGCCATACCCTACCCCTCCTTTGGGGTTAATTTCAGCAAATATGTTAATAGAAGGGGAGAAGTCATTGTTTTCATTTGCATTTTCTTGACTTGTGAAACTGAGTATTTTTCCACATGCTTGTTTTTTTTTTATATTTTATGTCTTCTTACCAGGCCCATATTCTATTTCTTTTTTTCCATGGGTTTTTGTTGATGTCAAATGCTTTTTTATATTAACTTGTATCAGTCTATTATCACGCACTGTCCTGCTTTCGCCAGAAGTTGTTTGAATTTTTCTTCTTGTTTTTCTTGTCATTTAATTTTGTTTAAGATATTTCTAATCTGCAGAGGGTGCAGCTCTGTAGAAAGTCAAATTTATTAAATTCTTACATTCAGTTTTTTTCATATTTCAGTAGAACTTATTTACAGATAGATAATCTATATTTTCTTTTTTATTCTGAGTCTTTGGGATATTGTCTCACTCTGGGTTATCTAGGATTTAATTGGTAGGAGTCATGAAAGGGGAGTGTGTCTTAACTATAGTCCCTTACGAAACAGAATTTGAGGTGCTGCTCTTTTCAAGGCTTGGGGAGAGATGGATCCCGGGGTGTCAGGGTGAATGGGGAGAAAGGAATCACGGGAAGATGTAGCTAAGGCTGAGGTTAAGGGGGTGCCACAGAGGCTGAGAAAACCAACCGGTAAGTCCAGTGATGCAGAGGTGGAGGGGGGGACAAGGAATCACCAATCAGCTCCCAGGGATTGGAGTCAGTGCCTCTGAGTGGCACTCCCCAGTATGGTGATTAATCTCAATTGTCAGCCGGATAAAATCTAGAATTCTCTGGAGAACGAGCCCTGGACTTGACTGTGTGGGGTTACCTTGACTAGGTTTCTAAGGCTGGAGGACCCGGTCACTGTCGGTGGCATCATTTCTTGAACTGGAATCCCGGATGTGTAAAGAGGAAGCCAACTGAGCACCAACCTGCAATTCTCTCTGCTTCCTGGGTGTGGATGTGATGTGACCAGCTGGTCCGAGCTCCTGCCACTTGACTACCCCCTGATGGACTGTACCCTTGAACTATGACCCCCAACAAGCCTTCCTCCCTTGACTGCCTTTGTCAGCATTATTTTAGCATAGCAACAGGAATGAAGTCTCTAAGCACCCCAGAGGGCTGCGGGGACAGTCCAACAGGTGCCACGGAGCACTGCTGTGGCTGCACTTTGGCAGTAGGAGGCTGCGCTGTGGAGGCCACGCCAGGGCAGACAGGGAAACCTTGTCAGGTGACCTCCTGCTGCTACTGAGCTGAGGGTGAGCCTCACAAATGGGTTGCTTGGGGCTTGTTCCCCAAGCAGCCAATGGCTCCTGCTGGCTTGCAGTGGGGTTAGCATCCTCTCTTCACCTCTTGAGTCTCTGCCAATGCATAAATGCAGGGGCTACCATGAGGAGATTTTCTTTCTCACTCATTTTTGTTTTGAAATTTTTTCTCTTGGCTGTCCTTAAAAGCTCATGTATAAAGGTAAGGTCATAATAATTTTAACTAGTTGCATAAAACAATTGGGAATTTGTAGATAACTCACATTAAATTAGTATGTCTCCTCGGGGAATATCATCCTCTACAACACTGCACTTTGATTTTTATGGACATAACAGAGGCTTGAGTCTCATTTGGTTTGTTTTATTTTTAATGTCTCTCAGTAAAAATTTTCAATTGGCTTTATGTGACTTTTGTAGAACTTTCAATAAATTTATACCTTTGTGCTTTAAATTGTTTCTCTGGTGGGAAGAACATTCTTTTTCATTATGCTTTTAACTGATCATTTCTGGCACACGTGGTAAACTTTCCATATATTTATCTTGTAACTAATGATCTTTCAAAGCTTTCTAATTGCTTAAAAACCTTCTAATTCCTCCTCGTGGCTGTTTAAGCAGACAATCATATCATTTATAAGTAACAAGAATATTCCTTTCTTCTCCAATAATCATATTTGTTGTTTCTTTTTCTGTTCCTTTTGCTGTCAGTAGCTTCGGACGAGTGTTAAATAAGTAATTATGGCAGCATTCATCCTTACGTTTCCTCTGACTTTAGTCAGAAGGCTCTGTGATTTCCCCGGGAAGTGTGACATGGGCTGTTGGTTTCACAGAGAAATCTTAAGTTGCCTCAAGGTAAAACATTTGTACTGCTAGGTTACAAAACGGTTCTAAGGTTGGTGACTGATGTTCAGTTTATACGTTTTGTCTTGACTAGCTCTCCCCAGACATTGTCCATTTGACTGAGAAAGCTATGCCAGCTTTCGGCCTGAAGTTATTTTTGGCCAGTGGTGTTTTATTTTGACATGTATACATATACACGTGTACAAATGCATGTGTGCATCCATGTGTGTGGATGCGTGTGCATGTGGAATGCAGAGGATCACTTCTGGGTGTTCCTTAGGAGCCATCCACCTTGGGATTTTTGAGACAAGGTCTCTCACTAGAAGCTGGACTCCCGAATTCCACTAGCCTGGGCTTTTCTTTTTTCTTTTAATTTGTGTATGTACATGCATACCCAATGGATGCAAAGATCAAAAGAGGGCGTCAGACTCCTTGGGACTGGGGTTCCAGAGAGCTGTGAGTCACCTTCCCGGTGATAGGAATCAAACCCAGGACCTTTGCAAGAACAGCCAGTGTTCTTAACCTCTGAGCCATCTTCCAGCCCTCTAACCTGGCCTTTTCATGTGAGTGCCTGTGATCCAACTGAGGTCTTCATGTTTTGAAGCTTGCTTTCTTTGACAGCTTTACCAACTGAAAATCTCCCCAGTGTCTGATACCTACCTGGACCACAAGCTCTCCCTGGGGAGTCAACTGCTCCTCCAGAGATGGAACCTTTACTTGGCCATAACCTAGACACAAAAATGCTCTACTCTAGGCTAGTCCTATCGTCTGAGGATGTTCTCTGTCCCCTCAAAGCTCTGGTCTTCTGGTCCATCTTTCTGACATCACCACACTGTGACGTAATGTGCTCTAGCTTGGCTAAGGAAAACACAGCCCCTGATAAGACACATCAAATGGGAGGTAGAACAGATTAAAAGGGCTGATATCATGCTGAAGGATGGGTGATTTTCCTTATGAAACTGTAGGTAAGAGCACGAATGAGGAGAAGGTAAGGAGAATTCCAGAATTAGTCCTGAACTTTGGGACTCTTGAACCTTTGACCTTAGTTGGTCAGAGAACCATGTCACATTGACTGTGAGTGTAGCCATGGGGGTTGTTTTTTTGATCACTGGATGCTGAAGTCGGCCTTATTTTATTTTATTTTATTTTATTTTGAAATAAGCAGGCATGCAGCCAGAACTTGTTATAAAACTGGGGATGGAGTTGAACTTATTTTAAAATCTATCTATCTATCTATCTATCTATCTATCTATCTATCTATCTATCTATCATCTATCATCTATCTATCGATCGATCATCTCTATCATCTGTCATCTATCTATTTGACATCTATCTATCTATCTATCTGTCTGTCTGTCTGTCTGTCTTCAATCTATCATCTAGCTAGCTAGCTATCTGTCTGTCTTCAATCTATCTATCTATCTTCTATCTGTCCATCTGTCATCTGTATATCTGCCTGCCTGCCTGTCTATCTATATCTATTTATCTATCTATCTATCTATCTATCTATCTATCTATCTATCTATCTATCTATTTATCTATCTATCTATCTATTATCTATCTATCATCTATCTTTGTAGGAGTTGGTTCTCTCCTTCTACCATGTGTCTCTGTAGCAAGTGCTTTTACCCACTGATCCATCTGATCAGAGTGCTCCTGAATCTCTGATCCTCCTACCTCCACCTCCTGAGTAACAGCATTGTACTTGTGCACCACCCTGCCTCATCTATACACTGCTGGGATTAAACCTATGGCCTCGTGTGTGCTAGTTAGGTACTCAATCAATTGAGCTGCATCCCTAGACACATGTTTCTGAATTTCACGGCACCTGCATCACTTGGATCTCCACAAACACTTCAAATCAGTATTATCAGCTCCCCTGTTAAGTCTCCTCCTCTCCACAAATCTCTCCTCTGGCCATCAGTGTCCTAACTGTCTACCACCAAGTAAAGCCAAACAGGGCCCTTCGGCCAACCCTTCTCACTCTGGAATCCTTCTAAGGTCTCTCTTCCAGCTTGTCTCCTTCTTCTTGCTCCTGCATCCCATCCCGTTGGCAGCCCTGACCCAGTTCTTTTTCTTCGGCTCCCCTGCCACAGCCTCTGCTCTGAGTGTTTGCCCGTGAACTGCGATTTTCCCAACCTCTTGGCTTTTCCACATACTGCCCACATTTCTCCCTCCTTAAAAATAAAACTTGTCTGCTCTGATCTTGACCTTGTCAAACATTTCTGAACATAATCATCATCTGAGATCTTCGTTCTTGAGAAGGTCTATTAAATCACTTTCGTGCCAAAAACTAAGAATCCTCAGTTGCCCTTGAGATGTGGGCTCTTCCATTTCATCTTCAAATTCCACCAGCTCCACCTTCTCATCTCATTCCCCCTCCCACTCATTCCCCATGCAGCGTGGTGCCTGCACTGATGACTTTCTTCCCACTGATGACTCTGCACCCCTCCTCCACAAATAGCAACCCCCAAATCCACCTTTGAAATGGCCTCAGAAGTTCGTTCTCTGAGCCCTGTGCCTGGTGACACTCACTGTGGTCCTGTTCACTTCACTTTTCCATACTGTTGTGTAGACTTCCGTTACAGCACCTTTAGAATATCTGTCTGTTTGGGGGTCTGTCTGTTTCCATGTAGCTGTACACAATCTTGGGGCAGTCCTTTCTGCCCTTGTTTCCTTACCCCAAAGACACCCTTTGAACACAGGGATTAGTAAAAGTCTTGCACTCCCCCGACACACAAGAGAAACTGACACAGAGATACACACAGAAGAACCACCAAGTGCCTGATGGCAGCATTCATGTTTATCCTCGGGTCACAGAGAGCAGACCCAGTGCCTCAGCTAGTGTTGACAGCTTATTGAAGACATTCAAGTGCAGGAGTGATAATTAGGGGCCGGTGGGCTCTCCAAAGGAAGCCCCCATGGCCCATGTTTTCTCTGGTCTGTGTCATCGTTCCCATTCAATTTCACATCCAGCTCCTTCCTCTAGATAGACCTAGATAGCTGTCAAAAGGCAGAATAGCGCTCAGCCAGCAAGCTTACGAAATCGTGGGCCAGTCAAGCCCCAGCCCTGAACTCAACCCCTTGCTGGAGGATGCAGTCAGCAATGTGGAGAGAAATGATGCATGCGTCATGGCCTTTGGCCACATGGCAGACCAGGGAGTGGATGTATCCATTCATCTTGCTCAGGGTCCATCATTCGTCAAAACCGAGTGGAGCCAAGACGGTTTGTGACCTTTCCAGACTCACAAGCACCTGAGGAGGTCGTGCCCAGAGAGATCCCTGTTTGTGTCACAGCCCTTAACAGACGGGCCACCTGCCCTGATCTCAAGCTCTCTGAGCTTCAAATACCCCATCCTTAAAATAGGAGTCAGGGCTGGGGGCTCGGCTCTGCCAATGAAATGTTTGTTTTGCCAGCATGGGGATCCGATTTTCATGCTTTAGAACCCACATTTTAGAAGCCAGACGTGGTGATGCCCGTATGTAATCTCAACTCCGGGGAGGTGGACACAAGTGGAGCCCTAGGGCCAGTGGTCCTACCCTTATCTGCATGCTCCAGGTCAATGAAGAGAGCCAGACTCAAAAACCAACGGGAATGGCTCCTGAGGAGACAAAGCTGAAGCTGCCCTCCAGCCTCCACATGTATGCACACACACACACACACACACACACACAGACACACACAGACACACACACACAAAAAAAATCAGCCTCCACATGTATGCACATACATTTGCACATACTCATACACACACACACAAAATCAGCCTCCACATGCATGTATACACATTTGCACATACTCATGTGCGCGCGTACACACACACACACACACACACACACATATATAAAATGAGAAGTTTCTTACAGAACCATGTGACCAAAATGTCCCACTAAGTCCATGCCACAAAAAGATCTTAGCTTCTTGACATTGATGGCTACTTAGTCCATGGTCTATTGCAGTGATATTCCATTTCCATTTTAGCAAATAAAACTTGCCTGAAGTTCAGAGAGTAAAGCAGCAGCCTTGGTCAGCCTTACAGACCAGGCAGTGGTGACACGCATTTTTAATCCCAGTAGCCACAACAGTTTGCTATAGAAACCAGGTGGTAGTGGTGCATGTCCTTAATCCCAGTGCTAGAGAGGAATTTAAAATGGGAGGAGACAGCGCTCATACATGCTCTCATTCTGCGACTCCTGGAGGCAGAATTACCATTTTGGACTGAGGCAGAGGTAAGGGCCAGTGGCTGGCTGTTTTCATTTTTCTGACCTTCAGGTTAAACCCCAATTTCTGTCTCTGAGTTTTTATTAATCGTGCTATAATCTATGGTACAAGAAGAAATGGGTCCCTTCCATGGGTTTATTGGGAAAGGGGTGGTTAAGTTGAACTTCTCTTCAATTATATCTAGGACTCCATTTTCATCTCAAACTTATTGCTTATCCTCTCTTCCAGACCCACTTACTAAATCAGCACCCACCACCACCGGACCACCCACTGAGGAGGAAGAACACAGGCTGCACCCATGGTCCCAGGGGGCCTGCAGTTGCCTGTGACTGGATTTCTCCTAGACACCCCCTGAGCCTGCATCACCTGACTCCATGCCCATCACGTCTCAGCCCTCATCCTACTTCCTAAACAAAAACGAGCCTGTCGTTCTGAGACTCCGTCAGCATTAAGAGAAGGGAGATACGAATGGTTTCCTCCTGCAGCCCTTGGTTTCAAAGGACTTACCTCTGTCGGACCCAGTAAGGGGAGAGTCCCTGACTGGAACACAAAGCAGACAGTTACTCATCAGAAGCAGGGGGGAAGATGGCACCACAGGCAGAAGCTGCACACCCCTCAGAGACACAGGCTGCTGTCCCACGCCTTGCTCCCCATAACAACCATCCAATCAATTTCCTTTTTTACCTTATGAGAAAATGAATTACCGGTATCTCCAAAATGACCTCCCCCCTTGTAAAAGTTCCCTGATTTTGTTGATGGAGTTGATTTGAGCCTGTTTGGGGACTCCCATGGAGCTTCCATGGATTTTCTTTTTAGAATGGAGTAATCAATGCCGAAGGTGGTCTACCCACACTTTCAAGACAATAAAGGTGTGCCTAACTTTTTTTTTAAATAGTTCTCTGTTTTTGTAAATGCATAAATCTAACAGGTTTAGTTTCGACATCTGCAGACATGCATATAGAGGGCTGGTGAGATAGCTCAGCAAGTAATGCCGTGTGGCCTGCACGCTTGGTGACCTGCATAAAGAACCCATATAAAGGTGGAAGGAGAGAACCCACTCCAACTCCAAAAGCTGTCCTCTGAACCTCTGCACATGTGCAGTGACACATTAAGCCACCCCATACACATTGCGCATACATAAACAGCAGTACTAAATAATGTTTTAAAATACTAACAGAACCCTCCACCCCCAAAACAGAAGCCTTTGTGCTCAGTCCATGCTGGGTAACTTCTTGGCACCATGCAGCAGTAGGCTACAGTCTCAGGACTCTGGATGGAGCCTGTCCATCCTCCACCCAGGCCCGTCTCATGCTACTGACGCACAAGGCAGACAGTGTGGCTTAAACTGCAGAAATCCATTTCTTTCACCGGTTTGTAGTAATGGGGGATGCATAGCCAAGATCAAGGTGCCCACCTATGTGGCCTCTGCCTGGCTTACGGCCAACTGCTTTCACCTTGTGTCCTTGTGTGATGAAGGACAGCAAGAACGGGCGCTGGAGGAGGTGGATCCTGCTATGATTTCAACCTCAGGACCCCACCTAACTGGATTACTTTCTTGCTCCTGTCATCGTGTGGGGTCAGAACTTCAAGCTGAACTTTAGAGAACTCGCTTCAGCCCATAGCACTGAAAAGAAACACACAGCAGATTTGCTTTATATTGAAGTCAGTTACCCTGTGTCAGAGAATGACAATGAAGAGTTCCTGGGTTGTGTCCTCTGTCACTCGCACTGCTGGAGCCTGGGAAGGGGGACACCCCTGTTCCTGTTGTATTTGTGTGTGAGTTTTCAAATGTACACATGCATGTACATGCATGTACATGCGTGTAGAGGCTAGGACTTGACAGCAGGTGTCTTCCTCAATGCTTCTGTCTTACTTTCTGAGGCAGTAGCTCTCTGCAACCTGGAACTCACCTCTTTGGCTAGGCTAGCAGGTCTGGGATCGCCAGTGCAGGGGATCAAACTCGGGTTCTGTTTGCTGGCCTGCCAGTTATTCTGTCTGTGTCTCTGGAGAGGATGTTGAGGATGGGCGGTGTGCTGGGTCACTGTCTGAAACTTCTCTGAGAACAGCAATTTGTGAAAGAACAAGAAAAATAAAGAAAACACGGTGGCCTGGGAAATGCTAAATTCTAGCTCTTGGAGCACCAGGGAAATACAGAAAGCACGGAGTCTTGTGATGGCAGGAGCGCCATTCTCTTCCTCGTGGTCTGCTTCTCTTCCTCTGTCACACGTGCACGTGCGCGCACACACACACACATACACACACACACACATACACACACACACGCACACACACACATCTATACCACCAATTTTCCTCTCCCTCTCATCCTCCCTCCCTCCCTCCTGTGCCCTTCCTTCTTTCTTTCCTCCATGCCCTCATACCTTAAATCACCAGTTTTGCTCTAAAGCTACAGAATAATTGAATTTGCACAGTCTTTACTAACTATACACATAGGAAAATGTAAATGTTTAAGACAAGAATGGTGATGAACACCCAGTCTCAAGACTCGGAGGTGGAGGAAGGGGCGGAGGAGTTCACGGTCATCCTACATAGCAAGTCTGAGGCCAGCCTGGGCTACATAAGGCTCTATTTCAAATATATCTAATTATCATATGATATATATAATTATGTGTTGTATGTTCATATATATATATATATATATATATATATATATATATATATATATATGAGCTATATATATATAGCTCAACTGCTTCGGCCTGTGAGGCCTTGAACAGACTACTTAAGTTCTTCAGAGTTCCATTGCTTTATTCTAACACGGGCAACAATAACACTAACCCCATGAAGAGCTTACCTCCGGGATAAAATGAAGCAACACATATAAAGCTCCTGTAGAGTCCTAGCCTCTAGTGTGTACATCTTCCCACGCCGGTCTTCAGTTCATGTTCGATGCCTAATATGAGTCTCCAACTAAGACAACGCAGCCTGGGATAAGGAGCCACTCAGTGACACTTCACATGGCTTCTTCCTCATCCTCAACCGATTGATTCACACCGGTGAGGATATCTGGCTGGTGTGGACTGGGCCCTATGGACCCGCTGGGCCTCAGGAAGCATGTGTGGCACCAAAGTCTCCGCTGTGATAACTCGTAGCTGTCACCTTGAGCATCTGGGATCTCTACTCAACGAATTTAAGACTCCTTGTGACAAGTCCATGAGAACACTGCACTGATCTTTCTTCAGAAGAGACTGCTTACAAAAAGGATGGCACGTGACAGCCACACCCCCCATTATCACCAGCGCAGCCTCATCCCCTCCTTTCCATATTGAGGCCAGAGTGCTCCTCCCACACGCCGTCTCTTCCATCATCAACCCTTCTGCAATAGCCAAGGAGGGTGGGGCAGGTCAGCTGAGTCAGCGGGCAGGCAGGTAAGCCAGACAGGGCTGTCCTGATACTGTGTCGGTGAGTGACCCTCGGCACACGCTGTTGTCAGTGCCCAGGCCCTCTTTAAGAATGTCTCCATTGAGATGACCTGGCAGGTCGTGGCAGCCTGATTCTACTCAGGAGTGTTGTCACACGCACGTCACAGATAAATGACACCTTGGCACAACTAATCACCCAGGGTCGGGCCCTGGTCGAGCACAGGTGGGCCCTAAAGGCTATGCCATGTTGCAGCAAGAGTCAAGCGCTCATCCTAAATCAACAGTAAAGCCCCACATCCGTCAAGTTCTAGGTATTTAACATCCTGGACTTCGTTTGATTTCCTCGGCTGGTGTGTGCCAATAGTAGCCAATACGATAATAATACTAAGAAGTAATCAATCTCTTTGCTGAGAGCCCCCTCTGTTCCAGTTAATAGGCCAGATGTTTTGGACTGATTGTATCAGTCTGTCTTGGTCTGTTTTCTGCTGCTACAATGGGTACCACAGACTGGTTAATATGTAAATCCTAAGAGTTTATTCAAATCATAGTTCCTGAGGTCTAAGGTCATGGAGCTGCAACTGGAGATGGTCTTCTTGTCGAGTACTGAGGGCAGGACATCGTGGTGATGTCATCATGGGGGCCCCATCTCCAGCACCTCATATAGTTCTAGTTACTAAACACTTGCCATGTCCACAGACCAATAGCCCATGACATCCAGGCACGTGTATCCAATGCACCCACCCAAAAGGCAAGCTTTCCACAATAGCCCTAGGGCTGTCCTTGCTGGAGGGGGCGGACACCAGTGTTCCTGGGCACTAAAAGTGATCTGTCCCCATTTCACAAATAAGAATTGTAAGAAGACCTGGGGCAAGATGGCTCAGGTCAAGGAGAGAGCCTGGCCCTCAGAGGGATTTGCTAAGGAACATCACGTCCGAGTTCCCAGAGGGTCCTAGCCATTTGTTGTGGTGATCAGCACTCACTGTCCCAAGCCTTTGGAGGTCAGCCACAGCAGCCAATCAGCTGTGCGAGCAGGCCAGCATCAGAAACAAAGACATCTTATAACCAAGGGCGAGCATTGGGAGCCCTGTTGGAAATGAGTAATGTTTTTTGTTTTTTTTGTTTTTTTTGTTTTTTGTTTTGCTTCTGAGGCAAGAGCTAGAATGTACAACTAGTTAGCACCAGTTCTACTGGCAGCCCCGGCTACATAATGCAGGCTACGGCATTTGGCAGTGCCTCTTAAATTTGGCACACTGCATGCTCCTCCTGGACCCATGAGATAACATAACCAAATGTTTTCTGATGCTGCAAGAAATGAGTATTTTGCAGGTAGAAGGAAATGCAAATATCCCCATGCCTTCCGATCCCAGGAGCAAAATACCTCACTCTCTCTTGACCCTTTCAGAGGTTAGATGTGAGCAGGAGCCCAGATAAATGGTCACAATGCAAACAAAGTCGTGGGAACAAATGCATCTCTGATCTATGCAGGTCGGTGATGCCAAATATGCCATCTGCACCATTTCTCGGGACGAGTCCAATTGTGCTTCCCCGCATGTCCTGAGCAACGAGAATGGCCCATGCTCTTTTTTTTTTTTTTTTTTTTTGAGGAAGGCATGCATCATTTGATGCTCTCAGATTTATTTTTTCCAGACTCACGGACAATGGATGGCAGTTGTGTCTTCCTAGGTTAGATTGAGTTGGGACAGAGAAATGAAAATCCACAGAAAATAGGAAGTGTGTGCAAGACCTGAGAAGGCCCACTGGGGCTTTGAGTGGGAGATGGTCGAAGCCACAGATCTGCACTCTCTCCCTGCTCTGTTAGAGACATTCACTTAACCAAAGCCTCGTTAGCTTCCGATGGCGTCAGGGAACATGCTAGGCCCTATGGTAGCATGCAGAGGTGAGTCAAGTATGGATTCGCATTAGAGGGACACGGCATGCTTAACATGAATTATGGATAACTTCTTAGACAAAAACCAAAACAAAACAATCCAAACTAGAGTCTCTAATGAGAATCATTTCAGAATGTTGCAAAGATATAAGTGACCTTACTAACAGAGCAGGGCTCACCTAGCTGCCCTGTCTTCAAGACAAAAGGAAGCTTCTAGATCAAACGTGGACAAATATTTTTAGCAAGGAGCTTGAGAGTAAAAGTTTTTTTTTCATTTTGCTGGTCAGTATCTGTCTTCATGCCTCTGTGCCAAGGTGAACAGAACGCAGGCAGGGACGGAGTAAGGGCCACAGAGCCCAACTGGGCTTCAGTAGTCTTTAATCATCACAGGAACAAGTGGAGCGCTGAATTGGCCTGTGCCTGCAGCTGTCTAAGCCCTGGTCTGTATGAGTCTCACTGAGATCTGCTTGGGAAGACAATATTGTGTGTGGTGACGGCCACCACCCTCCATGGTGAGAAAATGGGCATTTTTCCCTTTGCCACCATTGCTTTTAATCAATACAGAACAAAAAACTTTTCTTTCAATCATGTAATACAGAAAATTATTTTTATCAGGTCCTGAATGTAATCTATATAAACTTACATTGAATCAGATCAAAATCTTGTGGGAAATTCATAATGTTGGCAGTAGTGTTTCTCGAGGTGGGAAGATTGACCAGATATAGTCAAAATCATAAATCAATCTGATTACATTCTAATTTTTCCTCTGAGATCAGAAAAGTAAATTGCTACATTATATTACATTTTATGGTTTGATATTGAAAATGAGAAATGTGTATGCACACACACACACACACATTCACCTGAAAATGTTTACATTTCAACAATAGGCTTAAGCTCTTAGTTTATAAGCTATTTTATTTGCTTAGGAAAGAACTTAACACTGGGATGCAAATTCTTTGATATTCTCTTTATTGCAGGAGTCTAAAGTGTGCTTAATATATCTCAAAGGGCAAGTACCCCTTAACAAAAATGGATGGCATACAAACTTGGAATCCTAAATAACAGAATTGTGTGGGAGGAAAAAGGAAAGTAGCCAGAACCCCTGTGATAAATGCAAGACAGTGCGGAAGCACGGCGGTCAGAGAGCAGAAGGGACGGAAGAGGATGCATCATGGGAGTGTTCAGCGAGAACCATAGCCAGGGTGACATTTGATCTGGGCATTGGAGGGTGAGTAGGGTCTGGAGTGAAGCTAAAGAACACACAGAGGGTCTGCTAGAAAGAGCACACAGTAAGGGATAGTATTCTTTCACATGTATGATTGTGGTGTGCATGCATGTATATATGTGTGTTCTGGGGGATGTACATTCGTGTACAGGTGTGCATGTAGAGGTCATAGGTTCATGTGGGGGCATCTTCTCTGACAATATGGAGGCAGGATACCTCACTTGAGCCCAGTGCCCTCGGATTCGACTAGTTTAGTCAACCATTTGTTCCAAGGGTCCCCCATCGCTGCCTCCAGAGTGCTGGGATCACAGATGGACCCCCACCTCCACACACCATGTGCACAGGAGGTGAGGGTCTTTCTGCTTGTGGGTCCGAGTCTCCCTCAGCATAGTAGAAGTGGCCAGTCATGGGCTAAGCACGCACAGGCCTACGGAAGGAGAGCGCGGACAGAACCTCCAGCTTGTAAAGGAACGCACCACTCCGCTCACAGAACAGAGATTTTCGCTCTTTTCGTTGCCATTCTCTCTCATTCAATCTTTCTCCCACACAGCAATAAACCAGAGTGTTAGAGGTCCACTCTTTGGAGAACTGGGTTATTTTCCATTTCCATCTTGATATTTATTTTAAATTGAATACAAGACTCTGTTTATACACGAGGGACTTAGAGTTTTATGCATTTAAAAGTCACTGATGATGGATACTGTCTGTGGTGGAGGAGTCCATCCGTGGATCTTTTCCCTGTAAACAACTTTCGGCTCTCTCGGGCATCGGCTTTGGCTAACCAAACTCTGGAAAAGGTGGACGGAAGGAAATGACACTTTGACCTGGGTTGGAGACACAGCTTTAGGGAACCGAGATCAAGTCCTTGCCTATGACGGCTGGGTTGATTTGTGGAGATGTAGGTCTGCACACTACACCGAAGACCTCCTCGTACCTGGGAGCTGAGTGTCTGACTTGGTGTAAGGGGTACTGTAAAATGGCCGGAGGAGCGCAGCTCTCAAACCCCTTTAAAAGTCAAGACAAAGGAGGCCATGTTGCTGAACTAAAACATTCAAAAAACAGAGTCTTCAGAACACCCTGTGGCACAGGGTAGGGTTTTCATTAAAGCGAGCTCTAAATGTGGGTTAACCCTCCAGCGAGTCCATTTCCCAGAGCACTGGACTGTACCCAGGTTTTTTTTTTTTTCAAAGGAACACACCACACTGCTGCCATTATTCTGAATATCAATTGAACACCATTCTAACTCCAGACACAAAGCAAGACTTAAAATGATTACGTTGTCAGCGCTCACATCTAAATAAGTCACTGGAGATTCGAATGGACAAAGTGCTGTAAACCGGCCTTTTCAGGAGAGTGGAGCTCCCTCTCCCAGGCTTTTTAAAAAGGGATTTTGTTATTTTAGGACTGAAGAAAGCCTTGGTCATGGGTTGACTATATTCTTGAGGACAAGTCTGACCAAAAATCACAGCTACATTTTTGACTCGTGGCTTAGGACAACCATCAAGGGCGTTTTCCTTAGGAGAGGATCAATATCTAGTCAGATTTGTCTCTTTCTCCTATTTTATATTTCTATTTTAATATCTGTCTGTATTTTAAAGATCAAAGAATTAGCAGATTTTGATCAAGTGAAATATTACTATGATCCAAGTTACAACTTCCCAAGCTGAAGAAGCTACTGCCAGGAGCCCCAACTTTATTTCACAGCGATCAATTGATTATCTCAATCCATCTTCTTTCATCTTCCAAATCTAGTTTGGCAATAGAAAAACATTCCCATTTCCCCCAGAAGAATCCATCTGAAATATTGTCTTCTCACCCCCCTCTTGGCGATTTTCAGTTTTGTTCTGTTTTCTTAAATGGTCGCCGTTTATTTTGAGTGATACCTCTTTGTTTGAAAGGGCTAGAAAGGGGGGCTACGTTCGCATCTAATTATAATGAGATAAATGGCACTACGAGGGGGTATTAAAAATTTAGAGTCCTCTTTACTAAGTGTATCTGTCAGCTGAGCACACTGAATCTTGCATAGTGCACGCACACTTCCGCTGCCACCACACGACCGATGGTACTGGTATATTCTCCTTGCTCGCTGGCACGTCATTTAATTGTATTGTGCCAAACTGGCAGGACCAGGCAATATGTTAGTGTAAAGGCCCCACAGTTTGAGGGGGAAATCTAGAAGTGTTAACTATACACTGTCTAATTATACGACCCGCCCGTCCCAGAATGCGATTTTAGAAACCGTCTCTGACATATGGGAAAAGGCTAGAACAGCTGGTCATTACGGCTTCCTCAAGACTGTTTAGCAACACACTTGAATGTAATTAAAGGGAGACACTAAATACAGCGCTGGTGGTACAATGTATTTTTAATTTCTATGGCATGTGGTAAAAGTAAATAGATGAAAGCATTCAAGTTTCTCCACTCGGCATCCAACTTGTCAAAGACGCAACGTGTGCTTGGCTGACTGCACGCAGGGCCCTGGAGGGAGTTGCGGGCACCCACGCAGGCTGCGAAGAGGCTGCATCGTGGCAGTGCTCAGAGGAGACATCCCATCGGAACTCCCAGACAGAGATGAAATGAAAGCGTTCATTCATTCGTTCAGGTGTGCACCCATCCATCCATGGGACAGAGGTGCCGTCTGTGTGATAAAGACCTCCTCTGCCCTGGTGGAACTCACAGCTTCCTGACTCACTGAAGGCTGAGGTGGGAACGGCAAGAGAGTGACAAGGGGCAGCTGAGGCTGTCCCTTGATAAAAGTGATGGGAATCAGGAGTGAGCAGTCTGGTGTGAGGGCTAAAGGGCGACCCATGCAGAAGGACAGCTAAAGCAGAGACCAGCAACGGGAAGAGAACAGGGACAGGAATCTAGGCTTGGCATATCCAGAACACTCAGAACATTCTGGCTTAGGGTGAAACGGCGTTCACCAGCCCCCAGAGTCCTCAGTCACCCCGTGTGGTGACTCCTACTGTCTCCTAAGCTTGATAAGCTCCTTATGTCCATAGACTTCCACGGCATCTGCCCATGACAGTTTAGAAAGGGATGCTCTCTGCATGTGGCCTTGAGGTAAGGTAGAAGAAATCTAACAATGGAAAGATTTGTACTGAGAACTCCAACCATTGAAGAAAAAGCTTCAACATAAGCCAAGTATCACTCTAGACCTGCCAGACTGTATCCATCCCCATATCATTCTCCTGACAGCCCTATGAGGTAAATGCTACTATTCCCGTTTTACAGTTATGAAGTGGAGACTCATGAAGCAGGGTAGATTTTCCAAGCAGGCACCATACGCGCGCGCGCGCGCACACACACACACACACACACACACACAGAGTCAGGGAGTCATATGACCAAGCATGGTCCATGTGGTTGCTTGTGGTTTTCCCACCATGTGGAGCTAATGCTGAAACTGGCAACTATGGGGAAAAAACAAAACAAACAAAAAACCCACGTCAGAGTAACAAGGATTTCAAGTAAGTGACCAAGCTGGTAGTGGGCTGTAAACACTATTTTTTACAGTGGTAGTTTTTACCAGTGAGACCTCCAGCCTCCTGGTAACTTCTGGGGAATGAGAACAGCTGTTTTCCTCACTGCTGCCTAATGGACAGTCCTTGGCCCTGGAGATGGCATCGCTGATGCAAGCCCTCATTTACTTTAACAGGAAGAGCAGGGCTGGAGAGAGAGACACTCACAGCATCCCCTCCCGCTGCTAGCATCAGAGTAGCTGGGCAGGCGTAGAGGATATAGACTTTTGGCCAAAGAACAGAAGAATACTAACTAACCCACATGGGCCTTGAACCTCTGACCTCTTATAACATTGTTTTCTCCCCACCTCAGCCAACAGACAGCTCCATTATGAACACCGACTCAAAGAGGGAAGTCACTTCTTCACCTGGGGCCAAGCAAAGCCCAGATGGCTGGATTTTGAGAGCTGGAGGTTGCAGTGAGCTAATCGGGACCTGCACAGCCACAGGAGTTTTCCAAGACACCTTTCTTCCTTGTGTGGCTCACTTGAACAGTGATCAGTGTGGCTCCCAGTCTCCAAGGTGATGGCAGTTTCAGAGTGCGCAGGTGTTCCTTCTCCCATAGCTGTCAGGTCAAGGCCGTGTAGGGTCTTTGGCAGCTGTGACCCCATCCTTGGCACACCCTTTGGATTCAGCTGGCACCACTGGTCTTGACCCAGGAATGTCTGCTTAGCAGTGGAGCATGCCTTAGATGGCAGAATCTGAGGCTGGGGCATTTCCATACTGGGTTTTTATGAGTGTCCGGAAAGGGAGCATTATGTTACTGTATGCATATGTTTCATATATATAGGTCCTTAGCCTCTGTCACTATGATAAGACATTCTGGCAAAAGTGTCTTAGGGAGAAGAGGTTTACAATTCACCACAGCAGGGACATCGAGGCAGCGGGAAGCAGCTTGCCACATTGCATCTGTAAACAGAAAGCAGAAAACAATGCATGCATGCTGTTGCTTGCATCCTTTCTTGACCTATATAGGATCCCATCATGGAAAGGATGTCACTCATAGTGGGTGGGTCTTTCCAGATCAGTTAGTGTAATTAATATAATCTCCTACAGCCTTAATACAAGGGGAGGGGCTTAGCGTTACCTCAACTTCATATGTCGTGTTTTGTGGATAGCCACAGGAGGCTTGCCCCTTTCTGAACAGAAACAGAGGAATGGATTGGAGGTGGTGCAGAGAGGAGGTGGGGAAGGGAATGAGAGGGGAAGCTGCAGGAGAGACGGAAAATAAGTGAATAAATTTATTAGGGTTAGGGTATGTGTGTGTGTGTTTATGGATGTAATCCATATATCCTACAGGTATGCCCAGAAGTCCATCTCTCAGGTGATAATAGATTTTAATAGATTTTATCAAGTTGAGAACGCTAACCATATATAGCTGTTTAGGATGCATGGATGTGTAATCATACTTAATATTTTTATAGATTATGGTTATTTCAGTAAGATCCTGAGATGCAGTGACAGGATCAGTCAGGACATGATGCTATTAAAACCAAAGACGGTGGCTCAATCCCTGGACCAGTTGCAGGACTTTTCTCTAGCCATGGCCGTAGGATAAGCAGAAGCCAACACACGGGATGATTGACATAGTGACGACAAGAAGTGGAGTCTGGACAGTTCACTGAAGAGACATCCTTGGTGTGTGTGGGGGGGGGGGGAGGCGGGGAGCCAAGCCTGATAGCAGCAGTTCAGCTTCACGTTGCTCTCATTTGCTAAGCGCAGTGTTTGCTATCGAAATCATGAAGAGACCATTCTAGGAGACTAGATTTGGCCCCTCCCAGTGGCCTACAGTTCCTGGCTGTGGACTGGCTGTATTTTAGAGTGCATTCCTGTCTGTGCGGTGCCTGTGTGATGTAAGATCTCAGTGACTCACCCACCTTCTCCTATACTTTGCTCTTCCCAAGGGCGATACGGAGCTTCCCCTATCCTCCCACAAACCATGCACAAGATCTAGAGCCCAGTCATGACCTGATATGATATGTATCATGATCGTGATTTGATATGCATTATGTCCAGTGTGAGTGGTTTAGGCTAACAAAATATGAACACAAAGTCCCCAAAACATCCCATTGTTTATACTCCACCCTCTAGAGTCAGCGTCAGCAGACTTGTAGGCAAACCTGAGCCTCTTATTGAGGGTTAACCCTGGACGGGCTCATCCTTGGGCCCTGTCAGTGTGGAGTAGAGAGGGACAGACCCTACATTTCACCTCTAGATC
Organism: Myodes glareolus; assembly: GCF_982192425.1. Classification (NCBI taxonomy): domain Eukaryota; kingdom Metazoa; phylum Chordata; class Mammalia; order Rodentia; family Cricetidae; genus Myodes; species Myodes glareolus. The sequence goes on from NC_142030.1 coordinate 5,056,604, forward strand.
TTAGAGGACACAAGAGATCAGTTTTCATTACTTTAAGTCATGGGGACTTGGGATGTTCCTTTCCAGAGTCTACCCGGCTTTCACAGCCAGTAAGAAAGTATTTAGTCATCTTGGATGCTTATGGCAGTACTCAGGTCCTGGAATCTGGGTGCCCACGAAAATCAAATATGTGCGTCCCCTTAGATGCAGTTTCTCCTTTCACAGATCCATTTACCCATGACCAGTTAAGGTCTGAAAAGGTTAACTTCCAGAAGCAAATAAACCTATGCTTTAAGTTGCATGCTGAATAGCATGATCCAATCCCTTTCTACCTGGCTCCCTCCACCTGGGATGTGAATACTTCCTTTGCCCACAGCATACTGCATAGGCTGCCTTTTTCTTAGTCATCTGGTGGACATTTTGGCTATCAGAGAGAGTGTCAAGATACCAGAACACATGAGTTCATGTCACTTTAGTTTACTTACTATTGTCCCCAGTGTGTAAGAGTAGGGATGCTGGCAGCTGAGGTACACAGAAAAGAGGCCATGAGGTCCAGTCTTTGTATAAAAGTGTAGATGTACGAGACAGTAAGAACAGAAAAACAGTAAACCTTAGTTGTTGACATCTGTGCAAGAAAGGATCTTCCTTCTGTGAAGTCAATAGGGAAAAGAACTCCATGCTAGTTTTGTGTAACAACAAGAATACAGACATGATACAGCATTGGCTCCTAGGCAAAGATGGATGTGTTTGCACGTTTAGAAAAACACATACTGCACATAGGATTTCATACTGTGCATTTTCAGGCATCCACTCAGATTCGCAGAATCCTCCCCGCAGATAGACCAAGCCTGCTGTGCTGGCCACATAACTGGGTCCATACCTCAGTTGCCTTCTACATCAGCCTGAGTCTGGACTGGACAGTCTCTACCACCATAGTTTTGGGATTCTCCTACCCATTCCCTACGTTTGTATAACATCCCCTACCTTGGCTGGAACTTAGACCCTATCTGAACCTCTCCGGGTGTGGCTCCCCCACACTGTGCTGCCTCCATCAGGTTCAGCCTTCAGCTTCTCCTCTCCTTGCTGCTTCTCCATTTGCTTTATCTCTTGGTTGTCAAGTTAACAACGCATACTCCCAGGAAGCCACACGAGTTCAATGCCATTTGCTCTTATTTCCAAGGAGAGAATCGTGTGTGGAATCCCATGGCAACCTGAGAATGAAGACCTTCTATAATAAATCTGCTCCTACAGTAGCACTTGGAGGAACCAACTTCTGTAGCAATACTGAAAAAGTCCTATTCTACAGATGGATCAAGGACTTGGGCAGAAATCAGCCGAAGGACTGGGGTTGAAGATCCTAGAGACGATGGAGAGGTAGCTAGGTTGGTAAAGCGCTTGCATCACAAGCATGGAGACCTGAATCCGGATCCCTAGAACCTGCATTGTAACCTTGGCATTGGTAAGATGGGAAGGGACATAGGTGAATCTCTAGAGAGCACTGGCCACCTTGACCAGCCTACTGGGTGAAGTTTTAGGCCAGTTAAAGACCTGAACTCAAAGAAAATTGGTGGAGGGAACTTGATGAATGACACCCAAGGTTGTCTTCTGAACTCCACATGCATACACACATATGCTTATATGTGTACCTACACATAAGTATGCTCTCACACACAGAGGAAGGGGAAGAAAGAGATTTAACTGACACAAAACAGGAATCTTTACTAAAATCTCCATTGAGTTCATTACCGGGAGAGCCAGGGGATCACCCAGCAATAAGGTGAGCATGACCTAGTACAGACCCTTGAAAAGGCTGATGTTGGACTCCTAGCGGCAGTCTTGAGACACAGAGTGAGACAGGACCCTGTTCTCAGGCCCAGGGTACAGCTCAGAAGGGAGGCTTACCAGAGCCATTGGTAAGGAAGTCCAAGTCCCAGAGGGCTGTGCTGCCGCTCTTTAGACTGCCCGTGGTAAACCCAAGGCTTGTCCTGAGCTTGGCTCTGAGAGGGGTGGGCTTACGAGGGTGGGCAAGGACTGTCAGCCTGAGGCCAATAGGCTGGGCTCTATGCTCAATGAAGTCTTCACCAGGCGGCACACCTTGGTTCGGCCACCTGGCAAAGAGTGGAGTGGCATTTTCTAGAGTGGAACTCCTTCAAGATAGCAACTAATAACTTAGGATTTTGGACAAACATTGACAAGTTCCTCCAAGGCTAGAGAAGGTGTAGGTTGATGAATAGAGTGCTGAGCCCAAATTTCAGGATGTCTTTAGCTCCTTGCATACCACAGGGGCAATGGTGCTGCTTCAGGTTATTCTGGCCAGAGCAGTAATCGTATCCAATGTCTTCATCAGCCAGTGTTCAGTGGGAACTCACCAGGTGTTCAGCATGAATACAGGAATTGGGATTTTCCTTAGGGAGTCACTCTTTTTCGTGCAAAAGGGGAAGCCTACTAAGCAGTAGGTACTTTTGTGTTTGTGTACCTTCAGAGGCCACCGAGCTGTAGAGAAGAGAGGTGGGTATCAGGAGAAAGTCAGAAAAGCCTCCACATACATGCACACATACATCCTCACACGCATGTCCGTGTATGCACATGCACACAGACCATTGGTTTTATGTAAGATTGGCTAGAGCTACAGAAAGATCTATATGAAAAAAAAGATGCCCTGAGAAACATCCTCAAAATAAAGTAGGCTAGGCAAGAGAGCTCAGTCAGGTGAGAGAAGACACACATCAGAGCAGATGGGCTGCCTAGAATGTAATGAACCTCGGCAGGCAGAGCACCCCAAACTTGATGTAGGTAGAAAATATAAAGCCACACAACTATTTACACATATGCCAAAATGTTATCAATAGAAAAGAGGCAGCTATGACCAGCATGTGCATCTAAGTCAGGCGATTGACCTTGAGTAAGTTAGCGACTGCCCCAAGCATTCACCAGGGGGACACTGGTCTTTGACACTGACCTCTGGGACTGTTGTAATACGGTTCAGCCATGTCTCCCAAAGGCACACGAGTTAAAATATCGGTTCCCAGCTTGGCACTATTGGAGGTGTTAGAGCCTATAATGCAGGACCTAGCAGGAGGTTATCTAGTCACTGGGGTGTGTTAAGACAAAGATTCAGTGGAGATAGAGGAACCCGCAGAGCCTGAAGGGTGTGGGAATGCTGGGATGCAATGCCCAGTTTTCCTCATGATGCTACCCTGCTGCCAGGAGTGTAGATCACTATTGAGTTTCTTGGAGTGCTCCCTTCTTCCTGTGTTCAGTCTACATCCAATGACTGTTTGATGATATCTCTGCATCCTGTCTCAGCTAGGAGTAACTAATAGCATCCTAGTCCAGGGCATCTCATGCCTGGCTTGCTGCCGGTGCTGCAAAGGCCTAGTCACTGTTCTGCATCACCTCCCTTCCTTCCTTCATAGGTGTTGCCTCTAAAAGCAGGATCCCAAGAAGACACTCAGATCTATCTCCATCTCCGAAATGATTTTCCTGGGAACATGACACAAGGAATTGGTGTGAGGAACAGTCTAAGGAAAGATATCCTAAGAGAGGTTGGAAGTTGAGCATTTGCTGGTCAGCTGGTAACAAGGAACCTGATAAGGTGACAAATGCCAGCACACAAGCCCCGAGGCGCTTGAGTGGTCCAGCTGCTAAGATGTTCACTGGTGGTGAGAGGGGAGTGGTGCCGGTCACGTGAGATGAGCTAGAGGTAGAGACCCTGCAGGGTTTGAGAGCCCCGGGACGCAGAGACGGGATGGTCGCTCCTCAGCACTTCAGCTGCTCTAAGGAGAGTGCTGAGAGCCTGGGGGTGGCTAATCTCCAGTTTTCAGTAGGGTGCCCAATGACCTGCCTGATAAAATTTCATCCCTTGCATTCAAATACCAGAAAAGTGTAAGAATCAAGCCCTGTTGTTGAGTTTAAAGATTGGGGACTTCCAAGAAGACTGGTTCATCCCAGCTCTCTCTCCGTGCCAGAAGCAGAGGTCTGGTCTAGAAAGACCTGGGCCCTGGGCCTTGAGATGGATACATGCTGCGTTTGCTGATGACAGCACAGACCCTGAGATGTGGCAGGAGATCTTCCCCTTTCTCTATACATCTACCAGACCGGAATCTAGCAGATTCCAATCTAGGCCAGCTGTGCCCGCTGAGGGACTGGTGACCAGAATCGTGTGGATACAGCCCATGGCACTAGCGGGAACCACTGGAATTTGTATAGAATTTGATCCCAGGGGTGTAGGAGAGCTGGGGTATCGTGACACACTGCTTAGTGATGAAGGATCTGCTGTCCCGCCGAGGACTGGGAGAGAGCGATAACCTCCCGCCGGAGGCTCTTGGAGGCTAAGAGGCGACCCACACTAAATGAAGTGATGATTCTCAAACACTGTGGCATTGACAGATGATTGAATTAAACAGCTCCGAGCTCTCTCTGTGTGCATCAGAGTGGCCGTGCCAGGTATGGTGAGTCCTGGGACACGCCACCAGAGCCCACTTCAAGAATGCATTTATGGCCCCAGCTGTCTGGCATACTGCCAGCTGACAAAGCTCGGCCAGCTGGTCTCTGTGGAAGTTGTCCTTGGCCAGACAGAGGTGCCTTCCCCTTGGCCCTGTCTCTTCCTAGGGCACACAACCAAGTAGGAAAGTGAAGGTTGTAGGAAACCAGGTGACCACTTTAAAGATGTTATTTGAGGGGTGAAGAGATGACTCCATGATCAAAGGTAAGTAATGTTCATAAAGGGGGACCCGAGACGTGTCCTAAACACCCAAACCAAGCAGTTCTTAACTACTGTGACTCCAAGTCTGGGGATCCATATCTGACTTTTTTGAGCATTTACACTCACATGCACATACCCCTACACACACACACACACACACACACATACCTTCAAAAGATCTTATTTCATGTCTGCTAAATTACACGTACCCTGTTATATGGGATTGAGTCATGAATGCTCTAGATTCTGTGTCCCTTTTCCTTAATTCTCTACAGAGCTTGTTTCTCTATCCTGTGGCCTTGGGGGTCAATTAATTTGGCCAACACATCTTGTCATAGAAAACATTCTCTGAAAGAGAGTCACTAGGATAAGCGTTTACCCTTGAAGAGGAAGTGCTGAGTGGATTCAGCGCGGGTGTTCTAAGCTCAGGCAGGCATTCTCTCCTCCCAGGGTGAAGGTTGTTTACACGCTGCCCAAGAAATAAGAAAATGTCTCTTCTGTGCAGCTTGTCCTTGAAGACGTTGCCTGTGTGCTTTTGTGTCTTTCTTCCCAGCCTGCTCAATGGTGCCATATGAAACGAGGGATGTCTTCTCTGTTCCCCTTCTTCACCATGGGCAGAGTCAGCCGGTGCTGTCTCCTGGTAGAGAATCTGGGAACCCTGGAGGACAGCTGTTCTCTGTCGCAGGAAGCCACGCTTACCAGGTTCTCTGTGAACACTGGGCCATCATTAGGCCAGGACACTTGAACTGGACACCACGGGATTCAGCTTGGAAACGTGTAAGTACTGGTTACTTAGGGTGAGCCCTTGATAAAAGAAACCCTCCAAGATAAAAGAAGCCCTGTATCTTAGTTTTATTTCTCAATGTTGTGATAATACACCCTGTCAAAAGTGACACACATTATTGTGGAGAAATCAAGGAAGGAACTTGAAGCCGCTAATTTCATTACATCCACAGTCAAAAGCAGAAAGTAGTGAATATATGTGTGTTTGCTAGTGCTTAGCTGTCTTTCTCCATGCTTGTACAATGCACATTCCCCTGCCTAAGGAATGGTGATACCCACAGTAGGCAGTCTGCCCACCGATAAATCAATCTCCCATAGACATGTCTGCCGGCCAACCTAACCAAAATAATGCTTCCTTAAGATTCACTTTTCAGATGATTCTAGGATGCAGCTGACTATGAACCCCAGCCATCACATCCTGAAACTTCCAGGGCAGTCATGCTCTGCTCACAGCATAGCTTGCTTTCGGCAGGGAGTCTCTCTAGTCTTTTGAGGGCGTGTCCCTCTGCAGAAAGCAACCGGGAGCCCCAGTGCATGCTCACACTGCTTCTTCCAGGCTCAGCTCAGAAGCAGCAGCCACACTGGGTGCAGAGCCGCGAACATTCTAGCGTTTTCACCTCAACGGCCGTGCCCGCTGGGTAGCTCCCCAGGGCAGACTGCTGGAGGGCTCTCCTTGATTATCATACTGTCGAGGTCAGGACGGCCATGCACAGTTCCTCCCAGTTACCGAACTCATGCAGATCAGGGCAAGGTCTCTCTGCTTCTGCCTTTTCTTCCTGTGTTGCCACAAACAGATCTCCTGAGACTGGGAACATTTGTTTTCTCAGCCCACTAACTCCAACTACAGTACATTTCTCTCTTATCATTGTTATTTAGTCTGCAATTATTTCAGTCTACTAACTCCAGCAGAGGCTGGGGAGAGCCGCGTCTGTAGAGCATAAATCACTGGCTTTGGGTCCTTCATTGTCATTAATAAGCTCAGGACACAGAAGTCCCCAAAGGATCAGATCCCTCAAATTCCATGTACATTGATTTTATAACCCAGAGAGGAAAGGGGAGGCTAGGCTGCGGGCAAGGACTTTGCCATGAAGATCAGAAGTTTCATTTAAACCCATGGTGACTGCAGCTTCGATTTATTTGCTTGTCCTGAGAGGGCTCATAGAAGGCTAATTTGGCTAAGTGATAGAAGACACACATGTGCAATGCTGAAGAAATGCAACTCTAATTGGGCACAAAGCCACCTGTTTCTAGGACTCCCCATGTACACTTTACACTGATGCTTACCTTGGTTGGGAATACAGGGAATCCACCTACAAGGCAGATTCTGGAAACATCCCATCCCCAAACATGTCCATTTTTCTTCACATTGAAGGAGTATCTTTCACTGGCCACTGCAGAGCTATTGTCAGTGGCACATACGGGGGAGGAGAGTGCAGTGGTTTCTAGGACGCACTGATTGGCACTGCCCACCATGCTACGTCCAATTTCAAGTGTACACGCCCTGAAGAGTCACTGGGCTGCAGAATGCTGGTCCCTACCATCAGCGAATCAAGACAGAAAGTCGCACCAAAGCCTGGCCATGCAGAAAACAGGACAAGAGCTGTGTGATCACACTCAGAATATGCGCTCTGCAGAACACACTGTGTTTCTCCTTGGTGTCAGAAGACACCCTGAGCCATGGAAATCAGGCTGTTGTGGGTGTAAGGACCCTGGCATAGAGACCCTCTGAAGGCTGGGCTGGGCTGTGACTTAGCTTTGAGTTGGCAACCCACGTTAGGGGAAGGCAGCCTGCAGTGCCCCTGCAGGGCTCCATGAAAGTCATTTACATGCGTGCTTTAGAAGTGTCCCTCTCTCGCCAGCCCTTGGGGATGTCACAGATGGCAAACAGGGAAGGTCCCTGAACCCCAACATCTGGCCAAATGGTTCCACATAAGGAAGGAGAATTAAATCTCTTACAGGCGTCTGTTAAATACCCACCCTAGATCTTCCATCCCCTTTTCTTTAGGAACAATTGTCCTGACATTTTAGACAGATCTGGAAAATATTCAATGTCTAAGAATAGCTGACTCAGGGTCACATGCTAACACAGATAGCTACATGTTTGAAGCTACTGAGTAAGAAGAGAGACTTTGGGAGAAGATGAAAGGAAATTCAATTCAGGGGGGACAGGGAGGCGACAAAACAGCCAAGTAACCGTCTTTATTTTATCCCCCATTCTCTGTCCTTCTTAACTGAAAAGTTTTTAATTCATTGGGTCTATTGGTAAGAACCAGTTAAAAAAGAAAAAGGCTCCCATCAGAGCCTCAAATAAACGGCAGAGCCGCTGTAGAGGCCCAGGGACAGCGCTCTCCGAATGGCACAGCTTGCCATTCCACATATAGTATCTTGAAAAATCTTTGCTGCCTTCAAAGATACAGCCCTTGGCACTCAGCACCATGCCTCCAAGTTTAGAATGTAGACCTCCATATTTATGTTCCCCAGATGGTGGGATTTATAAACGCACCGTGGGGTGCTATTGAAATTAATAATTGAATTCATTTCAGGGATGGCACCGTGATTGCCCGTCATTATGGCAGACGCAGATCGCTGGGTCCTGGGATGTAGCTGAAGGGTAGTGTCAGCTAGAGAAATTCCCTGCCATCTGATTTCAAATGCCGTCCATCCCTCCCTCCGGAACACGCAGTCGCCAAAAGTTTTTGGAAGGAACATGAAGCCGGCATACACGTTAGTTAGATGAAGGTGGCTTCGATTTATGTGTTTTCAAAAGTTTAAAATCCGTCCTCTGAGGAACAGCGGAGCGATACGGGGGTCGTTTTGCTTGGAGAGGGAAGAGATAAGAAAAGAGCTTCCCACGCCAGCATCCGCGAGAGCGCATCCTCACGCTGTCTCTGAAGACTCGACGTCAAATGATGGAGAATTAACCACACTGTCATCTCGCATCCCCACTTGCCTGCTCACCAAGGGAATATCCTGGCAGTTGGGCTAAATGACTTCTAAGTCCCTTCCAAGAGACACTCAGGGATTCCTGGAGTCTGTGGTTGTGTGAGTGGGGGAGGGAGGGGAGGGACTAAATTTCCTCGAGGGAAGTGCATGTTTCCCTCAGCCTAATGACCTGAAGCCTAAATGTGCCAGAGGGACATTGCCTGGGCAAGAGGCACACGTGTGCATGGCAATGCCAAGGAACCCCTGGAAGCCCATTCCCAGGAGGCTGTAATTGCCTTAGATTTATACAGTTCCGTTTCTTCTCTGGGAAACCTTTTCCATATTTCCATCATAATTCTTTAACTTCTCCTTCGTCGCAGAAGGCAGGCGGGCTTGGTATACAGACTCCCACTCAATAGCTGAAAAAGTCTTGGCAAGTGAGCAAGGGAGAAAGTCTAAAGGGGGCTGGAAGTGGATTCTGTTCTACCCAATGTTTGTTCTGCATGTCAGGGTCCCCCAGGGGGACTGAACCACATGTGCCCAACCCCCAGAGTCTGGATGAGAACAGAGGCAGTCAGAATGACTTACTGAAAGGTAGGGACATTGTTTGTCTGTGCCCCTTTCCACCACCCAATTTGTTGATATCACCCCATGGTAGAGGACACTGATGGGGGCGTGAAACTGACAGGTGACGGTGAAGGACAGGAGGCCACAGAGACTGTGAGGCCGCCATCTCGGGGGTCTACTCCAGATCCCCTGAGAAGCACGTTGGACCACCTGAGGGCAGTTGCCCCCCAGAACCCTAAAGACTCCTTCACACGCCACTTCTCCAGTGTCCTACCACCTCCCACACTGCCACACATTTGGAGGACAGTCTCTAAACTAGATTTCCAGAACCCCACAGAAGCTAGGAAGCGGGGGCATTTGATCAGCTAGGACTAAAGATTGGAGAGTCAAAATAAAACAAAAATTACCTGGAATGTAGGGGCCGTGCCACATCTGGGGTTGTGAGCAGATGCATCATCACTGGGGCCAAGAATGGCCATCACTGAAGGAGAGGGAAGTTTATTGATGGAGATTCAGAAGCTGGTGAGCCTACCTCTGCCCACATGGGCCCAGTGGGATTGCTTTTCCTTAGGGATGCTAGGATGCCAATGTCTTGGGGTCAAGGTCAAGGCCCAGGGCTGTGGGAATGGTGTACCAGAACAGGATGGAAGGAGAAGGGCCATCCCGTGGCTGTGTCAAGTGTTGCTGTCACAGAAGGCGGGAAGAGTCTCAAACCAAAGACCTCAGGGTGGGGCCGGACAAAGAAAGCATCCCATCTACTTGTTCCACCCTGGTTTCAAAGGGTACTTCTAAGAGCTGTGAGGAGGAGGGAATGGTAATGAGAATGTGCCCTACTGGAAAGGGGACTACAGTAACTACCCTTGACTGGCTTAGTGCAGACAGCTGAGGAGTATGCCTTGGCCACTGTTATAAGGGACTGAGTGAACATACACATGAGAAGCCCAGCACTCTCTCTCCATCCCTCGGGTCATTTCCTGTCCTCCAGGTATCTGGTATCCATTCAGAGGCGCTTCTCCCTCTCCCATGCACTCCATGCACGCCCCTAGGTTATGCGCCTAGCTGGGCCCTGGCACCCACAGGGAATGCTTAGTAAGCAAAGTAGCTACATTGTCTCATCTGACGTAGAGCAGTGTAGAAGTAGCGTGGGTTACACCTTCCAGGCCAGCCTAGCCTAGGCTATATAGGGAAACTATCTCAGATATGAAAGAAGATGCTGGGGAGATGGCCTGGTTGATAAAGTCCCTGCCGTGCAAGCATGAGAGGTCTCATTTGGATCCTCAGCATGTTCTTAAAAGCCAAACAAACAGAAAACAGCCGTTGAATGACAGCATGCACCTGCACCCCAGTGCTAGGGAGGCAGAGAGAGGAGGATCCTGGGACTTACCACCAGCCAGCCTAAGGGGATCGGTGAGGTTCAGGTTCAGTGAAAAGAAGATAAAGAATGCTGGTGTGATACACACATTTGTATACACACGCCATGAACACACACACACCTACACATACAAACATGAGGTGTGTGTCTCTGGGTGTGGGTAGGGCACTTGAGCCACTAACCATTTTCTTTCCATTGCTCATATCAGCCATTGCCGTCAGGGATATTTTTCAGGTCCATGTCTATCCTTGACTTCCCTGAGTGGCCAGCACTCGGTGGAAGAGGGAGCCTAGGACTGGAGTCCAGGGGTCAGGCCTGAACTCCCATACTTTACAGTCTCATAACAGAATGCTCAGCTGCCTCTAGTCTCAGGGCCTCCTTAAGGCGGCTTAGAGAAGGGAGAGTGGATTTTTATGGCACAACAGCAGGGGTTTAAATGCCAGATCCAACTTTTAAAAAGTAAAGGCACTAGAAAAGCTATTTACTCTCTTGCCCCTAATTTCTCAACTCTAATACGAGGATTATACACCCTACCATTGAGAATAAGTGGGTTCAAGTGTCGCACTTCACAGAATACCTGGCTCAAATTAGGCTTTCAAACATGGGTCTTCTGCTTTCCTATAGGAGAACCTTAAGCCATTCCTCCTCATAGGGCTGCTTGAGGATCCAAGGAGAGTATTGCCGACAGAGATCTCTGAAAATGGTGGGGAGATGGCGTAGCTAAAGCATTTCAAGCGTGAGGAGCCAAGTTCAGATCCCCACATAAAATGACAGCCTCAGAAGTCTGATTAGCAGACTGCCCGTATTGGCAAACTCTGGGTTTGTTTGAGAGACTCTGTTTCAATGAATAAAGCGAGAAAGCAGAAAGATGCTCTCCAATATCAGTCTCTGGCCTCTTCACCTGCGTGCGTATACACACATACACACACATACATAACTCTGAATATATACATGCAAGCACACACACACACACACACACACACACACACACACACACACACACTGTGAGATGTACAGGCTCTCTGAAAACTTCAGAGTGCTGTAGATTAGTAAAGTGTCCCCATGGGAGCAAGATGGGTAGAGCCCCAAGGTGACAGGGCCGTGACAGAATGGTTCTGATTTATAACTATGTTCTGGTTCAGTAGAAGAGTTGAATTTTAGAACTCAGATGAAATGAAAGCAAGGCTACCAGTCCAGTTACCACCGCGGTCTTGCTCTGGTAGCAGAGGCTCACTGGTGGCTGTGAAGACACATGCTGACTGGTTCTTCCTTGTGGCCTCCTGCTGAGTGTGGCAGGCAGAGGACAGAGTCCTGGGTGTGCCTTCCCTCCCAGCTGTGCCCCCGTGAGCTGCCCTTCCACACAGGCTTCACGGAACTCTGGAGACAAGCATGTTTGTGGAAATCTCTGCTTCTTCCTCAGTCACAAGTAGGAGGGAAAGGCCTCAGAATTCATCCAGACTGAAGAACATTTGTAAAACCCAGAATTTCTAAACTTAATTAGACAGTAAGGTTGTCCTAGGTCTCTAAGTCTACGAGCTCACAGTTAATAACAGGCAGAACAATGATGTCTGGAGATGAAACAGGAGTCTAGGAAAAGATTGGTCCTCCTGCCCTTGACTCTGCCATGTTATACTGGGACTACAGCTGATCGACAGCAGAACAAGGTTGCCAGGAAGGAAGCAGTGGTGGCAGGGCCTCTTCTGGATCATTTCATCCATCCCTCCTTTGGTGTGGTGGAACCAGGATGCAGTCTGGGGAGCAGTGATCATTTGTGTCCTTTTGATAAACGGAACACACACCGCCACATGTCCCTGAGGAGGCTCCAGCCTAAAGGGGTCTGCACTTCTGCATCCCTGGGCAGTGAGCAGGGAGGAACCAGGAGTGCTGCCTTTGTTCACTGGGCCCAGCAAGTGCCCCTGTAAGTCAACCCACACCGCTTGTTTCCTCCTTCCTTCTCAGACCGTTCCAGATCAAAACAGTTGGTAAGCATGCCATTGAGAGAGCTGGCATCTGCGAGGTGAGTCGAGTTTTCTAAATATGCTCTCCGAGCAGGGCTCTGGCTCACAGGGCAAAGCATAAACGGTGCCGTAGAAATCACACGGTCTGACAGGGCACAGGCCTCACATCCTTTCCAGCCCCCTGCACACCCGCACATGCGCGCACACACATGCTTATTCTTCTATTTATTTCCCTCCACTATTCATATTCATTGGCATCATCCTTTCCTCCCAGCGATCATCCACCCCATTGTCTTCTCGCCACACCATTCAATTCAAGACAATCGCGTCTTATCCACTCTGTGCCAGGCACTGAGCTTAGAGTCATCTGTTCTCGGAGTCATCTTGGAGCAGAGTCATCTTGGATTCTGCCCTCTCGTGCACAGCATCTAACTGAACACAAAGCCCTCTCCACTCTGCCTCTGGAATAGCACCTAAATATCACCCCGTCTCTTCCCTGATTGCCCTTCTTGTTTCTCGTCCAGAGAGCGGTGGCAGCCTTAAGTCGGCCAGCCATCAGCATTGACTCAGATCCAAACCAGGTCACACACAGGTTTGATCACAAACCAGTAGTGCAAAATCCTTCACCATTCGGTCCCACCTACAGGTTAGAGCCCCGACATCACACAGCAGAAGGAAGGACCCCATGCACTCCAGCCTCCGGCTTCTTTTCCTAGGAAAAGTCTTAGTTTCTGGGAAGGGCCCTCTCCTTCCTCAACAACAAAGCTGGCTCTAACTTACTATGGTAGGGCAGCTCTGTCACAGAGCAAGAGTCCACCATGGACATCTGACATGGGCAGAGAGAGATACATGGATGGGCAGATGGAAGAGTAGAGGCATCAGAATGGTCACCTTTTACCTTCCATGGGTCCAGTCACAGGGTCAACCACAACCTCAGACTAGGAAATGAGTAAATTCCAGAAGTAAATAATCTGAAGTTTTACATTGTATCCTGTTCCGAGTAGCATGGTGGAATCTTAGACTTGGAACAATCCTTTGTCCTGTGTATCCACTCTATATATGCTACCTTCTCTTCAGCTGCTCAGTAGTTGGCTCAGCCACCAGATCAACTGCTGTTGTATCACAATTCGTTCAGCCTAAGAATTCTTACTTTATTCAATCATGGTCCCAAAGTACAAAAGCAATGATACTGGGCCGTCAGACATCACATGGGGAAGTCATAAGAAAAAAAATCTTGTGCTTGGGTTGCTAAGACCATTGAGCTATCACTGTCAACCTTTTAATATGCCTAGCTTGTAAATCGAGTGTTATGTGTTTATACGAATGTAGGGAGTAGTGTATCTGTAGGGCTTGGCTTTACATGGACTTCATACATCCATTGGGGGCCTCGGAATATCTGCTAGATCTTGCTCAGGAGGGCCAGCTTAGCTTTCTAACGGCAGTTGTGATAAATTGTCACAAGCTATACGGCAAAGTCGTTGTGATATAACCCTGCAAGCTTGAATCCCATCAGCAGAGCAGGGCTGCTTCCGGGAACTCAGTGAAGGGAATCTGCGTCTCTCTCCTCTGCTTCTCAGGGAGGCCTGCGTTTCCACTCCTCTCCTCCATCTCCACCCTGCTGACCTCAGCCCCTGACATCGCATAGCCTATAAGGACTCTTGCAGTGACTTCTTTGGGCCTCTGTATCATCCAGGTGGCCCTTCCCGCCTCATAAACATCAGTCACATCTGTAAAGTCCTGTTGCCATGGAAGAAACAAGTGCAGAGGTGGACACCGGAATGTGGCATCTTTGGGCAGACATTCTTCAACTTTCTACTGTGAATAAACACACGTGTGTTTTGCATGAACAAGGGACAAGAGTCCTACAAGTTAAAAAATGCCAAATGAGATCTTAAACAGGTGAGCTCAAACTCTGGCTAGAAAAGTAAGGAGAGCTTCACAATGGAGTCATGCTGGGCGGAGCTGGAGACTGCAGGAATTCTAAGGGGATAGGAGGGATGAGGGGACACCACCTCTCTGAGTGGAGGGTGGGGCATCACTGAGTTCAAAGAGACAGGGTGACAAGGAGACAGGCATGACTGAGTCATGAGGTCCTAGGTGCAGTGGTGCAGGATCTGGCATGCCAAGCTGATGAGCTTGGCGCTTCATCTGACTTCTATGAGAAAGCGCAGGAATGTCATGTATGTAACGTGTCAAGCTCTGAACAACACTGTCCACTAAATGTGCCGTGATGCTGGAAATGTCTTATCTGCAGCGTTCAGTAGGAGAGACTACTGGTCATGTGCGCCGTTAGTTATGATGTGGCTGAATGAATGAGAACCAGAACTGGGGGGTGGGGAGTGTATGTGACGTGGTGTGTGTGGTTGATGTATGTACCTGTATGTGTGCACGCATGTGATATGCATGAGCAAGGGTGCCGGCCCTCACTGTCCACCCCATTTAAGCCCAGGCTCTCTCTTTGGCTGTTCACCACTGCACATCCCACATTAGCCAGCCCTTATGTTTCAGGATTCTCCTGTCTCTGCCCCCCATCTCCCTGTAGGAACACTGGGGTTACAGATATGCAATGCCAAACCTGGCTCTTTATGTGGGCTCTGGGGATTTGAACTCAGGTCCTCATGTTTGCACAGCCAGCACTTTACCTTCTGAGACATCTCCCCAGTTTCTAAGAAACTACACCTTAATGAATTTAAATTTAAATTTCTCTGTGCAGCTTGAGTGGTGGGAGGCTCTAAAGAGGTCACAAGCTTGGACGTTCTCACTCTAGAAAGACCCTCGATCTGGCCAGTGGACCAAAGGTGACAGGGAAGTGTTGGAGATGAAGTGAGGACCCCAAAGGCATCAGCATGGATGAACCGCTGTTGTGAATCTGAACAAAAACATACACAGACATAGTAATGAATAGGTTAGCAAGAAAAGTTAAAGTCAGTGTCTGGGAGAACAGCTTGACTGACTTAGTCTTGACGGACACTAGGGCAAGTGTCAGTTTCTCACTTGGATGGCAGAATGATGCTGTCAATCAAGTAGAAGGTTCAGAGTTTAACAACATCATTTTGACTTAACATCTTAAGGTTCCGGGGGTTTTCAACCCAGGTTCCGGGGGTTTTCAACCCACAGCATCAGCTTCTGCTACCCTTCTCCTGGGTTCTGCATGGACTTTGGAATGGGTCCATTTTACAGGCACCTCAAAGCAAGATGTTAAGTCAAAATGATGTTGCTAAACTCTGAACCTTCCATTTGATGGGCAGCATCACGGGGTCCTTGACAAGCGTGAGGAAGAAGGAGGAGGATGCTGGGCCCCAGGGGTGAACTCTTGTCTCCCTGTGCCCTGTCTGCCCTGATGCCTGAGGGCAAGCGAGAAGATGAGCACAAGCCACGGGAGCACATGGCTAAGATGCATGGGGAGCACTTCCACACTGGGGTACAGGAACCTGGACCACAGGACCCGAACATAGGACGGAGTGAGGCGATGTGGAGGAGGTACTTTGGTTTCCCATAAGATAAGAACAAACAAAACATATAAAGATTCAATTTTTTAAAATTGCATTTGAAAAATTACTATATGTGCACAGCAGCTGAGTCTAATGTAAGATATAAGCCACTGCAAAAAATGTTATTGATGCATTCTCCATCCAGGCCATTTTGGGTGTGCAGATTTAATTAAAGCATACCTGGGCCTTCTATGGGAACCTCTGATGCACTGAGGTCCAACTGAGGGAACCGCCCACTGACAGGACACCTCTGGGGTTCTGAGAGCCAGTCTCTAGGCTGAGCTGATCCTGAGGTCAGGACTGACTCCTGTCTACACAGCTTTGCAGTGGTCATACATGGAGAAGGCTACCAGAGACTAAGGCAAAGTCCACACTGCCACAGCAGCCTCCCACCCCAGCGCTCCACCCCTGCTCCCAACACACACACACACAGTCATGCATACACATATAACCACACACACAAACACACGCCTCTCTTGTACATGCACCTCTATAAGGCACCCCAGGCACACATGTCCACATGGGTGTACACACATATATAGACATATCTGTGCATTCTCTCCACCCCTCCCCACAGCATCTTCATTATCCCATAAGACCTCAGAGTCTGGATCCCATCTCCCCCACCCTTCCCGTGAACTCTCACAGTTAGCAGCTAGGCAGCCAGTTAGAGCTCTTCTGGGAAGAGTCCTCAGGCGGGGGGCAGGGAAGGTCACTTGGTGAGGAGGCAGCAGGAAGGAACAACAGAAGAATGTGGGGGAAAGAGACCATGGGCTTTGCACAGATATCATGGGAGCGGGAGTAAAAAAAATGTCTCAGGGAGCCTGGGCAATGGTTACTCGTCTGCCAGAGTGCTGGGTCTAGGGTGTACCAAACACACAGTTGAGTTGGTGATCCATGGGAGGAACCACTCCAGCCCATCACTCTCTAGGCCTCTAGGAGAGGAGAAGAGGAGATAAAGGAGCGGGGAGTAGAGGACGGAGGAGGAGAGGGGAGGCAGAAAGTCTACATTTTACTGTTCCTCACATACCCCCACAGCACCAGCCCATGTTCCCAGTCAAATCCTGGGGCTGACAATCTGGTAGGTGTCTATGTGACGGTCCAGAAGTTTGATTTTTTTTTATCGGTACTGAAGGGAGAAAACAGAGGACCAGCAAGTGGCAAAGGAAACATCTATTCCTGTGTCCCCAAGAAAGGGATCGATTCAGAGATAGCCTGGATTCGTGTGTGTGTGTGTGTGTGTGTGTGTGTGTGTGTGTATGTGTGTATGTGTGTGTGTATGTGTAAATAATTTCCACCCAGAAGAGAAAGTTTTTTCATTTATATTTTATTGTTTTACATTTCCAGTGGGGTATCTAATACAGTACAGAGATGCTTGAAGGTCTCAGAGGATGGGCCAGGTCCATCCAGACCCCTTCCCATTGCATCAGAGGCTCCGGATCTCAGCTCCTGCTTGGAGGTGTCCTGGAAGGGGTTTAGTGAAAGGAAGCCCAGAAGAATGGGGTCTTTGCCATACATTCAGTCACATTTGACCGGCACACCACACACACACACACACACACACACACACACACACACATACACACCTGACTAATGCTTCATTTGAAGAAAGTTTCTATTATAGAAACTAAGTTTTAGTACCTTTCTTTTCTGCTGTTATTAGATTTTGTACACAGCAGGCTCTAGCCTACAGACACATTGAGTAGAGGGTTTTTCTTTTTCCATATGAAAGCTATTTGGGAAGGATAAGAGGCCTGCATGAGTGATCAGCACAGGTAGAGAAGACATTCCATAGCAGGTGGACTTCCCTGAAAAGTGAATGATGCTATCCTCCCAAGGAAACTTGTTAAATCAAAGATTCTGCATCAGAGCCTCTCATTCAGAAGGTCTGGGTGAAGCCCAAGAATTTGCATTTTCTTCATTTCTGTTCTTTTCTTTTCCCCGTGTGTGTTTGTGTGTCCTGTGTAGAGGGCAGGGAGCAGCTTGTGGGAGTTGGTTTTCTCCTACCATGTCAGACCTGGGGACTTAACTCAGGTCGTAAAGTTTTGCTGACCGTAGGCATCTCAACCTACTGCGCAATCTCTCTGGCCTGAGAATTTGCATTTCTAATGACCTCCCTGGTAATATTATTGCTACCGGTCTAGGGTCCGCACTTTGCATGGAGTCTAGACAGCTGGAGCTAAGCTCTGTATGAGGTCCCCAGGATCCTTCACCTAGATTCCTGCTGTCAACCAAGAAAGCCTCCTCTCAACAATATAAGAACATCTAAATATTTTAGTATGTGGAAAAGTACCTATAATGCAGAACAATACGTCTGAGCTCAGTGAGAGAAAAGGACAGCTGAAGAGTGCCGTGTACTTGTTGTTTTCTGTGCCCAATAAAACATATGCTGCCTAATGTCTCAGCAACCTGCAGAGGTGGAGGCTGGTGGGAGGGGGGCTGAGTGCCTGCTGTGTTCACAGGGCCTTCACAGCCACTCGCCCATCACTTGTAAACATCAGGGTTTACGGGAGAACAAACTCTGTGTTCTCTTTCCCTGTGTAACTATCTATAAATGCCCACCAGATGCCCGGCACCATGCCAGGCACCAGGGGAAGACACGTGCTTGTCACCTTCAGCCAGGGAGGGAATAAGAAGTGAGATATGAGCTAATGGAAGTATATGGAAAGTTCTACGGAGGAGGAATGCTTTGTGTGGATAGTTGGGAGCTCAGCTGTTGACGGTGGGATTTGGTCTGCTGGTGGGACATCAAGGGAGAGAAATCAGTCAGTTAGAAGTGTGCAGAATCCTGGCTTGGAGCTGTAGCCTGGGCCCCCCTAGCTTCATGGCTGTGAACGAGTTCCCCATGAAAATGGGTGACAGGGGAGAGAGGAAACAGGGATGGTTGTGGGATGTAAAGGAGGAAGAGACAGTAAGGAAGACTGAGGCCAACTCTGGGCCAATAGAAATGGAGATATGATAGTGAGTGACATTTTAGACACTCGGATGTGTCCGTCCTAAACAATAGTGCTTTATTTACGTGAAACAAGATCTCTTCTGTGATTTAGTCAATATGTCCTGTGGGAAAGAGACAATATGCCAGATTACTCTCTGCAGCCTGGCTTATGCTTCCCGGTTAGGATCCAGCATCCCCTGGGGAATTTCATGTACTGAAGCGTCTTATAGCAAAGAGAAGGTTATTCTTCACAAATAGCTCCAATCTCTGATTCATAGCGTCCCTGAGTGTTATCTCTGGAGACCATTCGTTTTCAGTTACTTTGTGGATATTGTCTGGTGGAGCAGGAAGCCAGTCCCCATCATTAGCTGGTGGCTACAAGAACTGACAGAGACTCACCCGCACCCATGTGCACACATCCATGTACATATTCATGAACACACATTCACACACTCATTCACATGCATACCCTGTTGCACATACATGCATAGCCACAAACAGTAGCATGCACTCAGATGCACACATGTGTGCTCTCATGTGCACAAAGGCATACTCACATACCCATGATATTCACACTCAAGTGCACACACACATACACACACTAACATTCATTCACTTCCCCACTTCTTCATTTTTTCACCTCTATTTCTGCCTGTAGGTTACAATCTCAAATATGACTGTCAGGAAGTTTTATAATCCTGAGTAAAACTGCCTCAGCCCCTCAGTGGACACCTTCTCTTGCACCAACTTCTCAGGGTGTGGACACTCACACGGTTGGCTTAGAGTATGGTCCCAAGACTTTGCAAGTTCACTCCATAGTGAGATCCTGTCTCAAAACAAACTCAGTGATTCCCACGGGGGTACAAGTAGCGGTGAAAACTGTATGTTTAAGAAGGATACATTTATTTTACATAAAGTATGTATCAAAGTTGGGAAACAAGCGGCTCTTGAAGCATCACTGAGAATCACGAAGATGAATGACTACAGTCGAGATCAGTAGACTTCAGGCGCCGTGCCCTGGACTGACATTAAATAGGCTTGCTAATGAGAAAAACCAGAAGAAACAGGCAAGTACCCTGAGGTTCCGATCCATGACATTCTGGGGAGGCAAAGCATAAAAGGACAAAGGGTGGGTCAGTTGTTCTCAGGGCTCAGGTGCAAGGTCTGATGAAGGAAGCACCCCAAGGCATTGTGGGGTTTAATGAAATTACACCTCCTGACTGGCCAGCCTTACACAGTGGCACAAGTTTGTCAGAGCATAGAATACTACATTCACAAGAATGCCTTTTACTACATGCAAATTTAAAACTCAATTAATATTTAATGTTGATCTCTACTAGGTATGGTTTTGAAAGATAGCTTTGGAAAAAACAATACAGCTTGCACTTTTGGCCACACACACACATACACACACACACGCACACACGCACACACACATGCACACACATGCACCACTTTTGAAATTACTTCCATGTGGCTATTTATTTGCTTGTAATCTTACTCCAGGGAGCATGGTTGGCTTTCCCAAGGCACATGAGATGGTGGCTGTTAACACTTTTTTTTTCCTGCGGTGCCGCCAATCTCTACTTGTTCGTTGAGAGAATCCTCCTGAGACAGCCGCATCACGGCGTTTTCGGAACCACATTCACACCCTCGGCAGAAGAGCGAAGAGAAGACGCCTACTCTGCTCTGTGTGATGATTCGTGGTTAACGTGTGACTTAGGGAACAGATCCAGGCAGGTGCTTGGGCAGATGCAATGAGAGAAGAGAGAAGAGAGAGAGAGAGAGAGAGAGAGAGAGAGAGAGAGAGAGAGAGAGAGAGAGAGAAAACACATTAAGACACTTGCCAGTCTTCCATCCCTGTTTCCACGGTCAACTTTTAAGTGTGCACACTACACTACCTCACAGCCATTACTCCTGGGCAACGAATGCCCCTACTCACAAGACACCGTGCTGATGTGCCCATGCTGATGTGTTTTCGCTTCCATTGTACGTCACATATTCGCTAATTCTCTCACTTTATTCAGCATCTGACCCCACCGATGGGGGATTATGGTATTAACTCTCTCCCCGGCGCACATTCTTTGCAGCCCCTCACTAAATACTGTAAGCCTGCTACAGAGAGGAATAAAAGTGAAAGCAGGCCGTCTGGCCTTAAGCTGAACACACAGAGGGTCGTGATCCAATTGGAAGGGAAGCAGAATTTTTAAAAAGAAAGAGGTTTTGACCAAATTTTAATCCATGTCATTTTCATTTCTCTGTCCCTGTGGATTTGGGTGATTTTATTTACACTGTCAGCTTGAGCCTAGGGATTGGAAATCAGGCTTTTATGGAGATTATTAAAAGTACCTACAGTACACTAAAGGTTGGGCTAACTGAGAGATGCTTCTAAAAATACAGGCACAAGTGCTCTGATATCAGACAGCCCCAGCGAGCGTCTCAGCCTCTGCAGGTCGGAACCCAGTCACAGGCTGTTAGGGCATTTCTCTAGGTAGCAAATGACTGGGGATGGAGGCAAATTAGCATTACTCAGATGAGAAGGGAGCTCTCCATAGCATTAATGCCAATGCGGAGTAATCCCACGGCCCTTCTTCCCAAAGTGTGGGCGCTCTGGCAGGGAGGGCAGACTGAGAGTTCCTAGGGTTTCCTGGTGGGCGGGATGGCTGCAGTGTCTGAACAGCCTCCAGTCCATGCTTCATTTGGTCCAAACCTCCCAAAAGTGCCGTAGAACACTCAGTTGGACACCGTCTTGTGGGGACTTAGGAAGACAAAGCTCTCCGTCTCTGTCACATCCTTGGAAAGCTCAGTAGCTAAAACCGAAGTGACTTTACCACATCTCGAACATCAGGTCCACAAAGGCTCTGATGAGGCCCGTTCAGAAGCTCAAATTCCCGGAAGTCCAGTCTCACGGGGTAGCTGGTGATGAGGGACCCGCAAACTTACACAACTGTGATGTAACAGCCTGGCCCCATGGCTCAGGGATTGAGCATTTTCTTAGTACACACAAGGACCTGAACACAGAACAGTAAACAGGTAGGTAACTCTATAGGTTTCCTGGCACTTTAGAGGAATTTGATTATAGTCCTATCATGGAGACTTTCAATTATGGGGCCCAAAGACACCCCTGGTGCCTGATTCAGGGCTCTCTAATGGTAGTCACTGATATGTGGAGATGCTGAGATTTACCCGCACATGGAAATGAGAAGGAAGGCAGGTGACACAGAAACACCTGACCAAAGGTCATGGCACTCACCACCCTCGGGTCTGCAGGCTCAGACAAGAATATCTGGTTGACGGTCGAGGTCCCCATCTCTCTGTCACAGCCTGGACGTCTCGGTGTCGAAGTGCAGTGCTGTGCTGCATGCCAGGCCCTGAAGAATGGAGCACATTAGCTGGTGCACCCTGGAGGACTTTACTGTGTGAACCTCAGTTCTGATCTCTTGTCCTCACACACCCCACGTTCTGACTTGTTCCTCATCCTCTTCTCTTCAGAGCCGATGACTTGTTTTTTTCCTTACAGCCTTACCCACTGAACTACAAAACTAGCCGCCCCGGCTGAGGCGTCCAGGGTCCTCGAGCTTCAGTCCTGACTCCTGCTCTGCGTATCCATCCTGGAAGGAAGCACCCTGGGCACACTCCCTACCTCCCAGCCTTCCGGGTGGCAGCATGTCCTTACCCCTAACAGCCACTGAAGTGAAATGTGTCCTTCAGAGTGGTGGTGACGTGCGCAGTGCTGTGACACCAGGGCCACCACGCCGCCAGCTGTCTGAAAAGCACAGAGCCGTGTGTCATTCTGTATCAGGTTTCATGTGTTTTTCTTACTGGATTTGCCCAACCATTCCATGAGGGCTGATATAATAAATATGAGTTCCCGCTGTAGCACTGCAGGACTAATGAAATAAAGACGACTGGTGTGGTCCGTATGGCAGGAGGAACTCGGAGCTTAACTCACCTGGACGGTGCACAGCCTGTCCCCACCTATCAGCAAACCTCCTCTGAAGACCAGAGTCAAACCCACATGGCCTGGCCATCCTATATAGAAACTAACAATTCTGACAGCTTGATAAAGTTGCTGGCGAGGTTAACCACTATGCTTTTCATTACCAGCTACACAAACAGATTCATCATTTCCTGATCTCCATTCCCATAGGTTCTCCCCAATGGTGTCCCCCCCCGCCCCTTATTGGCCTAGAAAATGTTCTTCATTCTGAAAGCGCCGCTGTGTGTGCGTCGCCTCCTCGACAGACTTCACCCCTCTCTGCCCCTCCCCACATTCAAAGGGTGGATGGCACTAGATGCTCATAGTGTTGCACTTAGGATTTGAGCCTCTATTCTGTAGTTTGTATATCTAGTGGATATGTATCTATTCCACAGCCTGAATTACGGACAGGGCCAACCACAGTGAGGACGATAAGTCTGCTTCACTCTTTTGAGAGGAGCAAGAGCTAGGCTTTCAGCACTCGTCTTAACTGGAATGATATATTGATCAGAGTTATCAATACCGTCTGTTATAAAACACGGCTTCCAAACACAAGTGTTAAATCCTCATATGGGGATATGACTCACACATGGACATGTGGTTTGGGTCAGACCACTTCCTGGATGCCTTCTTCTACGTGATGGCTCTGAAGTCGAGACTCTGTCCATCCCGAGGCTCTTCCATTTTGGAGTCCTCTGCCCCCAGCGGTTGGGGTAAGAGGAGAACGGCGGAGATGGCAAACCACTGAGGGGATGGTTACTGTCTCTGCTGGTCAAGGTTCGGTAGTGTGGCCAGGCAGGGGTGCCGTTCTGCATAGCCCCGGAGGTTAAGAAATGTAATCGCTTAAGGTTTAACCCCCACATTGTGCCCTCTGGACCCCAGAAGTCTACGCCACTCTTCTTCTTACAGTACATAGGGGTGGGGCCGGGTGGCAGGGGCGCCCATCAAATCATCACCTTTCAGTAAATATCCAGGATTTGGGGTGGCATGGTACCCAGATATTAAAAAGACTTCAACTCCTACCTCAACTTTCTCACCATGGCAACCACTACACTGTGGTTGGGAAAAGAGTGGAGAACCATATCAGGCAAAAAGAGAACAATAGCACCCTGCCTTGGGGACCCCTGTGGTGCTTGGGCCCCTAGGGGCCAATGCAGGAAGGCAGCTCCCTGTGGTGGAAGAGGAATGTGGGTCTGTCTCGAGGAAGACCCTTTATCTCTGTCTTCATCTTCCTCCAGTAAGTAGGTTTGGGGGATTTACTTTCCTCCAATGAAGGCAACACTAGGAGCTAACTGCCACTCAGGCCAGAGGGGTGGGAATTAGAAATTGTTTTAATTTTGGGATAAAGTGAGTTCTCTGGGATTCAGGCTTCTGGGTTCTTCAGAGCCCAGTTGTCAAAACATAGACAGCATGCACTCCGCTTGCTGCCAGTCACTGGTCCGTGTGCGGTCGCCCTGCCCCAAGTTACTCTTGAGACTGGCAACAGAGGAGCTCCTGTATTACCTTTGTGTCTCCACCTCCATCTCTGTCATGCAGCGTAACACACTGAGGGTGACCATGATGAAAAGCGAGAAGGCCACACTTCTGGGCTGGGTTTGCTCTCACGTTCATTCATTCTATCGAGAACTTAGCAAAAGTTTTGCTGCTTAAATTCTGTGTAGTGCCCTACCATGTTTCTTGAGTCTAAAACAAATTTATCTTTTCCAATTCTATGGGACCAAGTTTCTGGGGTCTCTGCATCTTGTTATTTCTACTTGAAAAGTCATTAAGGTATATGTAATCCCTAATACGTGATGATATTACTAAAATTCCCTATCTGATCTTTCCCCCTGTTGCTACATACCAGGTATATGGACTAACTCCAAGCTAGTAGGGATGTTCATAATTAATATTGAACACTGCAAAGCACTGATTGCCATTTTTTCATTCTCTGGTAATAGTTTCATTAGTGCCTGGATTAAAAAATTGATTTACCTATTTAGGATGAGGTAACAGTCAAGTGATAGGATTTCATTATGTCCAGACTCTACTTCTGGTATTAATTTCTATATCAGAGTGAAAAATATCAACTGTTATGAAAACAATCTCGGTGACATGACACGGGGCTTTGCTGCTTCTTTCTGTCACGGGCCGAGGCAACTGTGGACGATCTCTTCTGGAGATTTTCCTTGGAGTCCCTTTCACGGGCTCTCCCTGGAGACTTGTGTCTTGATTCAGTAAGCTAAACTCTGTCCATCTTCAGAGTCTGGAATGAGTTCTGTGCAGAAGGAGAAAGCAGATAGCTGATGCGGTGTGACCGAATGAGATCAGGGTTTTGGTGAGCGGTCCCTAGAGTCACCCATCAATTGTGAATCCTTGAGCAATTAGTCTGAACACCCCTGAAACTCGGGTTGCCTACCCCCTACATGTGATGTAACACGTATGTAAAGCATGGTGATACGGATGGGTGGGGACTGTGTCAGAGGTCAGCCTTCATGTTCGCTGGCAACGTTTGCAGGAAGATCATAAAATTCATAGAAAGAAATTTGAAGATGACCAAATGATAAAATAAGATAACCAGAAAGATCACACATTCCGCTGGAACACCTGAGGTTTCAATGTTGGCATTGTCCAGGTACTGCTCTTCCAGACACACAAGGGTTTATTGTCCCTGAACGTTACACCTGAGTGGCAGCAGGTGACCAGGCTGGCACAGTCTCCAACCCATCCTAGCAGACGTGTGTTTACACCACTGTACATTGCTGCCCGTCTCATATTAGAGTGCTATGTGCTCCTTATTCCTCTTTGGCTTATGGCTGTCTGTGGACCTGGTCCACGGAATCAACGCTTCTCAGTCCGTGGGTAGTAGATAGCGTCCGGCAGAAAAGGAGGCATTGTTTACTACTTACTATCAAAATAAGATTTTTGAAGTGCCAAAGCAAAGGGTATTCTAGGAAGCTAAGTGTCGAAGAAAAGTAAGCCTCTATTTTGAAAGCCTCCTCTACATAAGAAAAGCAGCACATTGGGTGATGCGGGGTGCTATCCAGGTGTGGAGGGATCGGGCATTGGAAGCAGAAGATTTGCTGTAGAGCCGGGAGAAAGATGACAGAGCTAAGGCAGGGAGGATAGAACCAAGTTGATGGCCCATAGTCCCGTCCCTTCCTCCATGCTGTGACTTTTCCAGAGCAGTAGGCTTTCCTTTCCCCCTACAAAACACATGGCTTCCACAGACAGAAATGGCCAGAATCATGCCCAGGGGTATACATATATCTCAAAAGTCAAAAAGAAGAAACCACTCTGTATCCAGCACTGCAGAGAAGGCCAGAGAAGATTCAGAGAGAACAGGAAAATCCAAGGTTCATCCAGAGCCACCGTGAGGGTTCATAGGTCCACCTAGCAGACAGCCAGGAAGAGAGAGGAGCTTTTGTGAAAGACTGAACATCCATCCCTCAAACGCTGTTGTCAGGAAGAGCAGGATTTGTCTTGGGCATCATGTAGGAATCCCGACTGATCCCTCCATCCCCCTGCAAGAGTTGGGTGTGAAGTTGCACAAGAGGAGAAGCAGCATTAACAAGTAAGATGGCCTAGAACTGCAGCACACAGGAGGCTGAGGCAGGCTGAGAGCTCCAAGTCATTGGGGCACAAAATGTGACTCTGGTAACTCAGCTTCAGATGGATGAATGGATGGATGGATGGATTGACAGATGCACGCATGCACGCACGCGCGCACGCACACACACATACACATACATATATATACACATATATAATAGATATGATAGATGGATAGATGAGTGGATGAGTGGGTGAGTGGGTGGGTGGGTGGGAGGGTGGATGCATACCCACACACATATATACACACATACATATATACACATATATAATAGATTGGATGGATGGATGGGTAGATGGGTGGATGGGTGGGAGGGTGGATACATACATATATACATACATATGTACACATATATAATAGATTGGATGGGTGGGTGGATGGGTGGATGCATACATACATACACATAGATAATAGATATGATGGATGGATAAAAAGAGAGATAAGAAAATAAAATGTTCTACACTTCTTATTCAGCTCAATACAATACACCATTTTTAACTTCAGAATGTATTCATGATGCAGTCACTAGCCAAATACCAGAGGCCCTGCCATTGGTTTAAATTATGGATACTGCGTTAGATAGAAATACATGTAATGTCATATAAACTCTATAGATTTATCTTTTCCTATCTTATTAAGTTTACATGATGATTTTTCTTTTCATGTCATAGATCCAATCGAGGGGAAGCCATAAAGCCGTGTATGTCTCTAAATATGGTATTTTCTCACCATCAATAGAGGAAATACAGAAAGTGTAACGCCATGTGCATAGTCTTCCTAGGGAAAGTAGATGTAGCATTTGAGTTCAAACAAATCAAGGTATTCATGGGAGAGGAAAACATTTGCTAGTGTTGGTCACTTTGCTCGCACTACCTGACAAGCCAGAAAGCCGTAGCATGATTTCTCCTTTACAGATGCAGACAGTGAAACTCTGGTGAACGTCAAAGTTGCCTCATCCAAGACCCCTAAGGGCTTGAGGTGTTGAGCCAGAGGTACACAGGGCTGTGTGGCCTAAGTCTGACCTTTGCTTCTCTTCCTCTACCTCAGCACATCCTGTATACTCTGCAATGGCGGCATATTCCATGGACATACCTGGTGTCTATCAACTGTCCCCTGGAAGCAGACCTCAAAATGCTTCTTCAGAACATCAACCTCTGGTTTTATTTGACCCCAGTGAGAACCACCAGTGCAGGCATCTCTTCTCCAGGGCAAGAGCCTTGATCTTTTTCATGTTAGTTCATAGCTTCAATGCTCTGCCATTCTGGTGACACATTCTTTCCAATCTGCAGCTTCATCATTGACAAAAAGCTCCTGGTGCCTCTTGAGTCGTTCAGTCTCTTAGGTCTGAAGGGGCTGTTGTCTTGACACATCAAGATTTCCCCAAATCTTCCTATCAGCTGAGCTGCCTGTCCTGACAGAGTAGCACTCAGAATAGTAGCATCACTCTGACCCCTTAGATATTGGATTCTTACTAAGATTCATATGATGCCCAGAAGGTAGGATCTTCTGACTACTTGGAAGATGACAGCCAGCAAGAGCATCATGGGGAAAAGTGCAGATCTCGGCGATGCACTTTTAAGATGCTTTCATGGTCTCACTTCTGCATAGAGTCTAAAGAAGCTGATCTCACAGAAGTGAAAGGAGAGAACTATGCTCACCAGAGGCTGGGACTGTTGGGGAGGGGTCAACTGGCAACAATGTTTACAGTTAAGTGGAAGAAGTAGAGGGCTAGAGAGAAGGCTTGATGGGTAATAGCACATGATCTTCAGTGAGACCTTGTTTCAAGGCTACAAGGCTGAAAGCAATGGAGGAAGGCACTTGACAGCAGATATGGTAAGACTGTATCAAAGTAGCAAAAGAGAGAACTTTAACATGCAAGTATGTTATATGTCCCCATCTGATCATTTAAAAGTGAATCCCTATACCAAAACACCATACTGTAACCTTATAAATATACACAGTTACTGTGTGTCATTAAAAACAAACTGCTTTCTCACATTCAGGCATCCCATCCCATAGAACATGAAGCATGTGGTGGCCAATAATGATGAGTTTTCTGAAGTCACAGAAAAGGCTAAAAATGGACCAATTTTTTGGACATAAGGAAAAGCAGGCACGGGGCCAGTGGAAACTGAGAAGTAAGCCAGAAAGAAACGGAAGCTCTCCCCTCTTCCTTACTGCCTCCTTCCTACATGCGGAGCCAACTCCGCCAGCATTTTGTCAGCCAGCATCCTTTGTAATCCTCCAAATTCTCAGGCCAGAGAAAATGGAGACTCACAAAGACGCAGCGAGGACAGTACCCTGGAATGGCCTTGTGAGTCATTATCATGAATTAAATGGCATCGGCCTATTTTTCTCACTGTTGAGTAATGACACTTGGTTGACAAAAACTAGTACTTCATCTTTAGAACGCTCAGAATATCTCCTTCCCCAGCCTGTTTGTCTTGTGGGTGGATTTAGCCCCTGAATAAGCAAAGAATTCACCAGCTGCTCGCTCGCGTGAGCATCCTGCCATTCCGAATCAGGAGTGGATTCAGCCAGTCTGCTATCCTGTTAGACGTACAGTCTTCGCCAGGTCCTGTAAGTGCTCTGTGCTCTATCCTTTCCCCTCTCATTTATAAATGAGGATAACAGCATCTAGCAAGCTGGGCTGTGAAGACTAAAGAGGTTGGTGTGCACATTCAAACAACCCATTTTAGCACCCAGGAGATAGTCCCAAATAGAGTCGTGACTGGGATGGTGACAAGATCAGTCTATTACAGAGGCCACTCCTGACATGAGCTTACTCAGAAAACCACTGCCCACCTTCCCCTCTGGCCTTGCTTTCCTCCTATGGAAGATAGAAAGTCTTTCCAAGTTCTGCCACCAATTCCCCTTTCCCTCATACAAGAACCCAGAAAGCAGTTGGGAGAATCTGCAACCTGCCTTGGAGTTTCCCCTCGGTGGGGAGGCAGCCCTCCCTCTTCTGCCTTCCACTCTGGTCTTCCCCCAGCTTTCTTTTTTCTTTTTTTTTTTTTTTCTGGGCCAGACCTAGATAAACTTGCTGCTTCCTTCCTTCGGGCTCTCTGGAGAACTGAGCTCTACACACTTGAAAGCTTGAAACCTTGTCATTTCCACCTTGAACCTGTGGCTGACCTCGCCAGACAGCCTGGGAAATGAATTAGTGTCCGAGAGCAGAGGCAGAATGTGAGCGGTGACCTGGTCCTCCTGAGCGACGTCGCGAACTGTCAAACGGTACTTAAAGTTCCCTTCTCCCAACCCCTTTAATTATGTGGAAAACTGTGTCATATTGTTTTTGAAAAAGTTAATGAAGCAGTAGGTAAAGGTGAATGGAAGACCATCGTTCACTTGGATTCCTTTGCGAGCTTTTGATAAGGTCCCTCATAAAAGGCCATTAAGGAAAACAGATGACCACAGGGCTCTGGGCAGAAGTCTTTCAGCTTTATTAAAAACTGGTTACATTGTTCCAAAAGGAAGAATCATTTGTACCAACCGCTTCTTGGAGGGAGAGAGGTTAATCACAAGCTGTCCCCACTGTTGGTGTTTAGAGAAGAGATGCTCTAATGATTTACAAAGTAAGGTTGGTCAAAAACACAAAATCATTTTCATAGTTCAAACCTTCCAGAGCGCTCCAAGGGCGATCGTCCATCAGTAGCAAGCAGGTCCCCTGGAGGGCGAACTAGGGCCTACACAAAAGTCAAGCCTCCAACCGCGGAAGCAAACTCTGAGAAGCTTTCTGAGTAAGAACGGTTTCTCGTGGCCCAGGGCGGGGCAGGCCTGAGGCCACAGGGTTCTTGCAGTGTCCTTCCCAGCCCTGCACCAGATGGTGGCTTTAAGGCCATGAAAAATCAGAAATGAGTGGCATGGTAGAAACTATCTGAGCAATACAAAGGCACATTCCAAAACGCCACAACAATCTTGTTCATGAGGACAGCGCGAGAAATGCCACGGGCACTTGGATGCTAAGTACATGCTCGGATAACTGGTGCGTTTGACCTCCCAGCAGGAAGTAAGTGAGCCGGGTGATGCTGAGAGAGTGGCTGGTGCAGACAGATGTGAACCGCATCTTAGCCTACAAAAGACGATGGAGTTTCCTACGTAGGAACTCTACTTAGGAGACAGTGAGGGTCTCACCTTGGAAACAGCAGGGTCTAAGTTTGATCCTCAGAACTCAGGTAGAAAAGCTGGGGGTGGTGGCACATCCTGGTGACCCCGAAACTGGGAGGAGGAGGAGGAGGAGGAGAAGGAGGAGGAGGAGGAGGACGAGGAGGAGAAGGAGAATCCCCTGGCCTACTCAGAGGTGGGTAGTACCTGCGGAAGGAAAGCTGAGACTGTCTTCTGGCTACCACATACATGATATTTACATATGTACATGTACTCACACATATATGCAAACGTACACACACATTTGCATGTGCACACGTCACAGAACTTTTAGTCTATCTACATGCTTATTCTCCTGACTACCTCCACTCACCTAGCCCGTCTTCACTGTGTGTTATATATATGAATACCTAGATGGTGATGAGGTGAACCCCCAAGCCCTCTCCCACACAGGGCCCTCATTAACCTTCGTGGCACTGCTCAGAGAGCCACACCTGCATTTCTTCAAGACCAAGACACCCTAGACGCAGAATCTGTACTACAACCAATGGCAAAGGTAGATCCCATCTTGGTTGGATAAAACTGCTTTTCTTTGGCCCAGTCAGGTGCTGAGCAGCTCTGTCCATATGTGGGTCACTCCTCAGCCTGCAGGGAGACGCACTGTGAAAGACTGCATGTGAGGAAGATGTCAGACTAGAGACAGCCCTCTCAAAGTGCCCAGCATGGGCCACCAAAGGTGATATGCTCACTTGGTAAGATCGTAGAACCTTCCATAGAGAAAAGTTGCCTTTTAACAAATGGTGCTGAAACAATTGAATGTTTATATGGAGGGAGGGGGAAGGAGGAGGAAGGGAAGGGAAAGGAAAAGGAAGGGCTGGGGTTGTAGGTCAGAGGTGGGGCACTCTGTCCCTATGAACAGTTTCTGGGTAGCGAGGTAGGTAGAAGAGGGGAGAGGACCGGGATATATACTATATCCAAAGATACATTCCAAAGGGTCATAGACCTGAATGTAAATAAAAATTATTAAGTTATGATCTTTCTGGAAGGTAATACGAAGCAAAGCTTTGCATCATTGATCCAGGCTAAAGGTGTGAGTGAACATTTTCCACAGGGGGGCATGCAGATGAGAAGGCCAGTGTCTGTGATCCTTCTAAGACACAAAGCTAAAGAGACCCCCATGGCCCCTTTGGAACTGTTAAAAACATTTCTCAAAATCTGGCTGCAGTGAGTCCGAGTATGCGGGGCAGATGGAATTCTCACAGACTCCCAGCTGGAAGGCAGCATGGGGCCTTTTGTCAGTTCTGGTGATGTTAAGAAGACATGGAATCCAGGACCCAGCCATCCCATGCCTAGATACTTACCTAAAGGAGATAAGAACATACCGCATAAATGTTACACACAGATGTTACTGATTTTCCTAACCCAAAGTAACCACATGCCTGTCACCAAGTGAACGGTGGCATGGCGGAGTATCACTCAGCAATGAGAACCTCGGACTCCACACATTCAGCAGCAAGGATGGGTCCCAGTGCACACTGCAGGGTGAAAGAAACCAGCTCTGACAGACTCTGTGAGGTATGAATCTATCTACAGAACATTCTGGAAAAGATCTGCAAAACAGGTCCACAGTTGTCAGACTTTGCAAGAAAAAGAAGGGGCTGGATACAAAGGGTCACATAGGAAGCAGGTTGTCGTGTGGTCAGGGATCCCATCATGACAGCTAGGGCAGGCATGATGCATGCAACGGCATTCTTGAAAACCCTCACATCCCCACATCCAGAAACTGAATTTTATTAACTATTATTAACTAAGCCAGTAAGACAAACAAACCAGAAAACACCCACAACCAAACAGAAACAAAGCTACCATGACGAAAGCTTGAGTGGTGCGTGTGTGTGTGTGTGTGTGTGTGTGTGTGTGTGTGTGTGTTTATGTGAGAGTCACACAATAGTGACAAGTTCCTTTTCAAGGAACTCAGCTCTGCTCAGGGTGCATCCGCAGTTGCTCGCCTTCACTAATTTATCTCAAGTGACACTGGACCCCTGACCCTCTCATTAGCTCAAACACACAGAGCGGTTGGGCTGTCCCTTCAGAGCCAGAGACTTTCACTGGCCTCCAACTGTGAGGATCAGCTGGTGTTCTTAAAGCCAGCCCTTCACCTTGAAGTGTTCCTGCTGATCACATTACCATGGGGGACACTAATGACCAAGATGTGTCTTCAACCCTTCCTAAAGTTCCCAGATGAGACACTTATGTTTCAAGACACAAGATGCCTTTGGGGAGCTGAACACCTCAGCGGTGGGGGAGCCCCCCAAGGCAGGCAGCATGGAGATTGGATCTGGACCCACAGCTGCTTCAGGCTTCCAGGGGAAACTTCTGAATCACACAAAAAATGGCTGGGAGACTTCCATGGTTAGGTATTCATTTCTCAGACTGGGGAAAGGGACACGGACATGGAGGACTCGGGGGTGGGAGGGTGACACTGAGGGGAAGGGCCCGTTGCACTAAGGACATGAATGTTCCCTTAAGTTAAAGCGTCCTCGCAGGGGACCTCTGGGAGCAGAAGCACACTTCCTGAAGTGCCCCCGAAGGTGTCCAGCCGGTGTCATGACTAGGAGGTGGCAGAAAGAAAGTGGGGCCTGAGGGAAGACAGTCGAGTCAGTGAACTGTGTCCTTCTCCTGGCTCTCTGTGCTTCTGGTTGCCATGAGGGAAGTGGTTGGTGGTCCCACCATTGGCTTCTCACCATCATGCCTTGCTTCTCCACTGGCCCAAAGGCAGTGGGATTAACTGACTGGACTAGAACCTCTGTTATCCTTATATGGAAATCACCTTAGGTACTTACCGCAGTAATAGAGAGAGTTAACAGGCCAAGATCTCCCTCTCTCTCTCCCCCTCCCTCCCTCCCTACCTCCCTCCCCTTCACAAGTATACTTGGCATCTGAGCCTAAAACCACCTGGGACTTAGCTAAGGGAGCCTAACTGATGGCAGGAACCTTGTGATTTGAATCAGAAACAAACACTGAATCCAAAGACCAGCCTTCCATTTTCCAGTGGATCTATACATTAAATCTTTCCCTGGATACATAAATGAGCAATAAATTTTTTTTTTTCAAAAAACACCATGGGTCTGGGTCCAGCATTAGTGAGGTATGTGTGTGTCTGTGTGTATGTATGTGTATATTTGTGTGTGTATATATGTATGAGTGTGTGTGTATGTATGTGTGTGGGTGTGTATGTGTTTGTATGTATGTGTATATGTGTGAGTGTGTGTGTATGTATGTGTGGGTGTGTATATGTGTTTATGTACGTGTGTGTGTGTGTAGCTTACACACCATAACTATCAGTGATCACAAAACAACCCCAGTACAAGACACCCTTGTTGGACAACGATCTCAGAACCTGGAGGGCCACTGAGCTGCACAACATGTAGTTAAACTGAGTGAGGGATACAGGAGAGGAGGAGAAAGGCAGTGAAGAAGGAGAAACACATCATGGGAGGAGAGGAAGGAGACTGAGAGAGAAAAAGAAGGCAGCAGAAAGAAAGGAAGGAGGGAAGAGGAAGGGGAGAGAGGAGGAAGAGAAGAACAGGGAGAAGAGGGTGAAAGAGAAGAAGAGAAGAAAATGAATTGAAAGAGAAGACTAAGAAGGAGGGAGGGAGGGAGGGGAGGGAGGGAGGGAGGAAGGGAGGGGAAGGAGGGAGGGAGGGAGGCCGGACAAAGCGTCAAGGGTGGGAACCATGAGATCACAGAGGCCCACAGACAGGCAGAGGTATTAGAGTGGGAAGAGGCAGCTACAGGCTGGCCCGATCATCTGGAGGTTCCTGGTTTCAAGGCTAGGACGCGCTCTGCAATCTCCACTACCCTTTGTCCCTCCTGCCGAAGCCCCATCTATGCGAGACACCATGGTGCCAAGCCAGCAGCTGAGGAAGGAAAAGGGAGGCCAGGGCTGCTGGCTGGGTGGCCGGGCCTGCTCCCCCTGTTCGCCCCCACCGGGGTGCCAGAGCCAGAGTCGCCAGGTCAGGGTGGTGGGGAGCGGCTGGCAGGGTCGGGCTCTCACATGCTCTCTTTCCTATGACCAGGCCTGCTTTGCTGGGCTGGGAGGGGCCAGGCAGCCAGCAGCAGAGAGTGAGAACTTCCCCTTGCCAGAGCCAGCTGCTGGCTGCCATCTGGGCAGGGGCAGTGCCAGTTTTCCAAATCTGCCTTCCCTTTGGAGAGCCGGGGAACTCTGTGCTAGGGAGATAGCTTTCCCTCATCCTGAGGCTTTCTGTTGAAAACCCAACCCAAGCAGCCCTAGAAAGAGGGAGGGCTGAGAAATGCCACGGGCTGGGTTCTTTCCAGAGGGATTTACTTTGGGCCTTCCTATCCAAGCAAAATCTTTATTCTCATTCCCTATCCTTTGCTTCACATGGCGATAACCTCTTATTATTTTTTAATCACATGTACAAATAAAACGATGTAATGCCAACAGCTTGTGTATCCATCCTACATGCCATCTAGAGATGGAGTCACCAATGTGAACGGGAAATTCCCCGAGAACAACAAAGCAGCCTTTATAAGTTGCCATCTACCCTGGACCACCTGAACCTCACTAAGGATGGGGCTGTCCCTCATTCCTTCATTAGACACTCAGTCATCATATTCTACATTGTGTGTGTTTGTGTGTGTACATGTGCATGCATGTGTGTGCATGCACACATGAACATGTCTTTGTGTATGAACATATATGTGTGTTTGGCTATGTATATCCATGTATATGTGTGTGAATGCATGTGTGTGATCATGTATGTATGTCTGAGTATATGTGTGCATGTATGTTTACATGAATGTGTAGGCCAGTACCAGGTGTCTTCATCATTCTCTAACTTATATTTTGAAATAGAGTCTCTCACAGAACCTGAAGTTTGCTACTAGGTTAGATTGACTGTCCAGGAAACCCCAGGGACCCTCCTGCCTCCTCCTACCTTTACCTTTTTAGCAACAGGATTATAAACCTACACTGCTGGGCCCAGAAATTTATGTGGGTGCTTTGGATTCAAACTCAGATTCTCATGCATGTGTGGCAAGCACATTACCGATGGATCTGACTCCCCAGCTCTGCACTAAGCATGCTCTAAGCTTCAGCACAAGGCTTTGGAAAGGGTGGAGAACTGAGGACCTGGTGCTGTCTTCAGAGCTCAGCCTGCCTGGTAAATGGAAACCTGTACGTGGCGACCCATGCGGGAGCTGGAAGCCAGGACCTCTGCTGTCTACCATTAGCCATGTGTGTGCCCTTAGTGGAGCTGACCTGAGATCGCATAATCTCTACTCTGCTCCCACCCACTGTGGTTCCAAAAGGCAATGCCAGGAAGAGTTGGTCCATTGAATTAAGGAGATGCTGGACCAACCCAAAGCTTCGGGAGCCTTATCTAGGGTGAGGAATATGCTTTGCAAGTTGCCCATCATGGGTACCCCTGGTGTACCCCGAAACACCTGGATTTGTGTTTCCATTTTCCCTTGACTTCTGGGTTTTCCCCTGCCCTACCTAAGAGTGTCTTCTGAATGGCATGTCAAGCCAACCCAGTGTCTCTCAATTGTAAAACCTTCTCCATGCATGTAGACAGGGACCCCAACACCACAGGAATGCTTGGGGGCAGGGCGGAAAACTTCATCGTGACTTTTACCTTAGCTGGCATTTCCGTCCTGAATCAGCCCCACACATGGCTGAAACTCAGGTGACAGCTGGAAGAGAATGGGCCTGGGAGCTAGGGAGGACATTGAGCATGAGGTTTCTCTCTGAAGCACATGGTTTGGTGTCCCAGCTCTGGAAGTCTAATGGTTGCTCTGCTTTGGGACAAACAACAACAACAAAAAAAACCTAAGAAAATTTGGTTCATGTTGGCCATGCTCACAGGACAACTCCTTGATGCTTAATCATGTTTCCTAAGTAATTTTATAAAGAAAACTGCAGAGCAACCATATCTGATGAATACCAATATGCAAATGCCCTTATTAGACCCTCCCCATTTGACCTGAGCTGGGCAGGGAAAGCACCCCAGCTCTGCTTTAATATCCCTGCTGTGGTCAACAGCTGGTTCAAGCTAGCCCAGTATGTGGTGCAGAGAGACCAGAATTCTGGGTGTCGTGACACCTCTGTGAGGGCTGAATTCATATATAAAAGTCCTAAGCAACAATAGGAACTCACTGAGGAAGGGAAACCAAAGGGAAGGACCAGAAGACACTACAATGGTTACACCAATGACACATAGAGAATCTGTCGGGAGAACACAGGCTTCAGGTCCTGGCCCATTGTGTGGTTTCATCAGGTTCCCATTCTCTCCAAGCCTCTCATTCCTTAACCACAGGAGTCCCTAGCATCTTTCACACCATTCTTGTGAGGTCAGAGCCAAGCAATACAAGACTTCTCAGAGCCCGACCTGCTGAGGTGTTCACCATGATGGCATGGTCACCTGTGCTCCTCTGTCACTTGTTTCTAAGGTGAAAATTCTGCCTTCGAGTCACAAGCGCCTCCAAAACTGCTGTTGCCTGGGTCCTTCCTCCAGGAGACCCGCAAGAGGCAGAAGGAAACCATTCATTCGGGCACTGGCACTCTTCAGGGTCCATGCTGTCATGCTCTTTCCAGGGAAATTTGTGCCCAACACTTTTATTTCATTCCTAAAATAACCCTGCAAGGTACAAACCTCATTACCCCCATTTGTTTTTTACATAGAAAAGATAAGGTACGCGCCAATATTGAGGATGTGGCAAAACCAAGGTTTGTATCTCACAGTGGGAACCAGAGCCCAGACGTTCACCTGCTAAACCAGGTGGTTTGTGCATGTAAATTGTACTCTGTAAAACCTTTGCAGAAACACAGGAAAGGGTCCTGGTCTGGGGTCCAAAAACTCTCCCTAATTCATCTAAAAAAACAAACCCTTGAGCCTTGAGACTGGTCGAGCTACAGCCGCTGTTGTTGCTGACTTTCCTAAAAGTCCTCCATCACAGATTCATCCCTCAAACCCACATCCTCCACGCTCATCAAGGCAGGGCTCCATAGACCTGGCCTGAGACGGATGAGAGAGTGTTTCCTGCCCCTCGAACAAGCAGGTACGAGAGGAGGGATGCCACACGTAATCCAGAGGGTGGGACCATTGTCGGTGACTTTGCTGAAATGTCAAAGTCCGGATGATGATTCTGATAGAGCCTCAAATAATCACAGGAATGGAAAGATCTTTGTGTGTCACAGCCTGGAGGACAGACACATGCTCCTGCTGCAAAGCCAGACTCCAAATGACAAGAGAGGGACCTGTCCTGATGCCGACAGGCAGAGTGAAGACAGCTCTGCTCAGAGCACCTGAAGCTCACACCCTACGGAGACACTTATTTGTCCATGTAGGTTGCTGCTTCATTTGTAACAGTCAGGAAATGGGACCAGCCGTGGTATCCATCGATAGGAGAGTGGACAAGGAAAATGTGAAATGGTGGAACTCTACTTGGCTGTTAAAAAATGAAATTATGAAAATTTCCAGAAAACAGAATTTATTATGCATAGTATTAGAAAGTATTGTATTGTGAGGTGACCCCATCTCAGAAAGACAAATGCCAAGTGTCCTTTCCTGCACATACTGACTTATGATGCTTGTGTGTGCAAAGGGTTTGGAGAGAGGGACTAGATTGTGGGACTAGATTTTGAAACTAGATAGGATCCCATGAGGGGGAAACGGGTGAAGAGGTGGAGGTCTTAGGGGTGCTGTGTGACATGAGATTGGAGGGGGGCCACTAGGAGTGGCAAGACACAAGGAAGGGAGGGGCACAAAGAAGACAAGGGAAAGAGAAACAGCAAGAGAAAAATCGCTTGGAAAATACCATAGTGAAACCTCATTCTTAATAAAAAGTAAAATAAAATTATGAGGAAAAGAAAAAACTTTACACTCTGAGGCTGGGGCAGCTCCTTGTTGGAAGCAGGGAAATTGTAGACAAAGAAACCTCAACAGACCACATGGGTCAGGGTAGATGATCTCAGGACGGGCTTTCACAGGGGTACAGGGTATTACTCGTCCCATTGCTGTGACCAAACCCCCGGCAAGGAGCAGCCTACAGGAAAAGAGCAAACTTTGGCTCAAGGTTCTGAAGACACAGTCCATCAAGCAGGGAAGGTACAGTCGTGGGGCTTTCTCTGCCCCTGTCTGTGCAGACCAAAGAAAGGGGAATGGTAGTGTCTATCTCTTCACTGTCCTCTTTGGCTCAGGACCCAAGACCGTGGGATCAATGGGATCGTACCTCTTGACATCAGGGCACCTCCTTCCAGCTAATCCTCCCAGGAAATGCCTGCACAGACATACCCCAAGCTTCTCTTAACCCACACAAACTGACAATGAAAATAAGTCTTCATGGGTGGGGATGGTGCAGCTGGTGTTACACCCCAAGGGAAAGCTGGGTACCCCAGTGGCATTGAAACCAAGACCCTGTAGCACCTTAACTTTTCTTGGCTTTGGTCTCAGAACCTCTGCATTAGAACCTAAGGGATAAATAAATGAATGTGATACCAAATGGGAAAAGAAGGAAGATGGGGTAGAGGTTGAGAAAACCATGGGCACTCAGAAAGAACAAATGAGCAGAAGTGAAGAAAGTCAGGAGCCAGCGATGCATGCTGGGACCAGTGGGTAGCCAACTTGCTGCTGCCCAGATCTGGACTCTCCATGAATCTAGAATTTTTGTAGCTATTTCATCCCAAGACAAACCCCCAAACTGCTCACTCTGCGACCCCCACTGGTGTTCTGCCCTGGACCTTTGATGATTGTGCAGAAAAGCCATCTCTCCCGCCGCAGATGGAAGCATCTCAGAGGCGCATTAGAGCCTCTGAGAACAGCACGGTAGGCGTTGTTTGCGTGGCTGTAGGTGGCAAGAGACTGACCCTAAGCATGTCCTGACCCATTACAGCAGCCCCTGTAATTCCTGCTCTCCTCAGCAGCGAATGAGGTGAACCTAGTGTCTTGGGCCCAAGAAGGTACTCAGCGAGTGCACAGGTCTACACAACCACATCCCTCCAGTGCAGACATTCAGGGAAAGCACAGGGGCACATCCTCAAAATTTTCCATTTTCCTATAACTACCAGGATCCCAGATTGGGGCTCCAAATTGGAGCTTTTTCAGAACAGACCAAGACCAGTCATTGTAGGCACAAACCTTTCCACCCACAAGCCCACTGGCTCTATGCATAACAGGCTCACACGAGGATCCCCCCCACCAGAAGACTGTACTGTTGATTTTTTCAGAAAATAAAACAACCTCTGAGTTTTATCTCTTTATCTCCTCAGTCCAGAGTGGGGAAAAAAGGACACAATCTGTCCTCCCAGTGGGATGTCCCCCTGATTAGATGTCATGAAACAGAGTCGCCCTTTGGTTAAGAATTGCTGGAATACCTCCGACCCATGGTTACTGGAAAGGAGGAAAAAAAAGAAACCCTAACTACAGATAAACTCCCCAGGGTTTCAGATCCGTTTAGCAATAAGCTGTGTTGTGAAGGAAACCTGGCCCCAAAAGATAGTTTGAATGCAAAATAAAGATAGTTCACAGGCTTTGAAGCAAGGGCTGGGCTCCTGGGGAAGCACCAGAACCATAGTTTTGGAGGGTCATTATATTTCCTGCTTCAGACATCATCTGGGTCTCACCGTTCTTTTATGCAACACCTATTTTTAGTCATTACAGGTGCCATGTCCTGCCAGGCAGGAGCCCCAGCAGGGCAGGCCTGGACAGGAGGGATGAGGACTGACTGCCCAGAGAGGAAGGAAGCTGGACAGGCTGGAGGCAGGCTAGCTCAATGTCAGAGGTAGAAGTGGGGCTAGCTCTGGGCTGGACTGAGGGAGCAAGGCTCTCGGGATAGGAGGCGGGGGCGTTGTTGAAAGGAACTGGACCGCACATAGCACAAGTGAGTGAAGACTCTTCAAGGTGTCCACCTCACCAGCCACGAGGGACTGGACCCCACCGTAAGCTGAGTCAAGGCCAAGACTAAGAAAGAAACGACAAGACTGAAGCGTAAATGGGAGTGAGGTGGAGGTGGTACATAGAGCTTGAGAGAGAGGGAGGGGAAAAGAGAGTAGGGGAGAGAGGGAGAGAGGGAGGGAGGAAGACGGGGGGGGGGGGAGAAAGGGAGAAGGAGAGGGAGAAGGAGAGGGGGAGGAAAGGGACAAAGGGAGGGGGAGAAAGAGAAAGGGAGGGAGGGAGGGGGAGAGAGTGGGGGCACAGAGACAGCCCTCCAGAAGCCCTTGACTAAGCAAACTCAGACGCAGGGAGGTGACATTTTGGTCTTTCTTGATTCCGGGGTGCTACTTTCTCTTTTTTATCTCCCTACAAAATCCTTTAACTCTCAGTCAGTCAGTAGGTTGGGTCTTTTTTCAGGGCATCTGACAGACCCCAAATTCCAGTTCTGAGGTCAGAGGCCAAGGAAAAAGGCTCTTGTGTGAGGAAAACTGTCTGAGAATATAGAAGATGCGTTTTTAGCAGTGTTTCAGCAAATTTAGAAATCCACGTTCTCAGAGGGGGATGGTGGATGTGGGGGGAGGGCGGTGATTAGGAGCTGTTCCCAAACAGGTTCTCTGCCTAGCTCATCTTACAAACTTTCTGCTCAGTCTTTGAGGTGCTAGAATGGCAGGTGGGAACTGTCATGCCCAGTTTGCGGTGCAAATTCTAGACTAAGCGTCCCTTAGGAGGTATATTTGGGGAACTGAAATACATCAGTCCTTGTATCATTTCACAAAGATACACAAAATGCACACACTATTATCTGAGCTCCACTCATAGAAGGCATGAGGACATGCAGACACACGGATACAGCCACACCAGAACCTCGCATGGAGACAAACACAGACATGTGCCCAACTGCGATCCATAAACGGGGCAGCATAATTCATCCCGTGAGAACATAGCCACTGTTGTCACCGCAAGGCCGCATGGACTGTTCATTAGTATTAAAATCATGTCACTACTGAAGCACAGAAAAGTCAAATTTATAACATGCCAGACACTTTTAGTATAAAATGCAAATACACCGCCAAGAGAGTTGGGCCTTTGAAACCATCATCTAACTAAATGTCCATGTCTTTCTCAGAGAAATGCTGCATGAACCAAAGCAACATCCCAGAGCATCGTACTGACGTTAGAGCAGAAGCGACAAAGGACAGGGCAAGCCAACTCTCAGGAGCAGGGACACGAACAGCCAGTGAGACACATCTGTGAGACGCTCAGCATGGCAGGCATGGAGGTCCACATTTCATGGACCCGTCTTCCAGCCCAAGGTGATGGAGGCACTTCCTTGCAAAAAACATGATTGGCCCAAAGCAGAAGGCCCCTGGCAGGGCCACCACCACTTGGACATTTATTGGCTGTCATTGAGGACAGTCACCTTTTGAGCACCCACTCTGGGCTTAGTGAGCACCAAGGACTAATCCTTGTCCTCAAGAAACTCAAGGCTGTTGGGAAGACAGTCTGAAGACATGGTTTAAAATCGCAGTTGCAAAGGACACGGGAAGATGGCAGTGGTGGGAGGGGCTTTGTGCGCCTGCCTCATCACAATGCTGATTTTATTCTCTAAACCCTGGCTGCTTTCTGTGTCTCTGGCGACCACCTAACCCTTTAAGGACCAGACCTGCACCTTGCCCAGCTCCTGTTACAGAGTAGGCTCTTTAGCAGCACCTTTGCCTAGACACTCTCTGAGAAGGCTCTAGAAGCAGCTTCAGCCCTGAGATTATTGAGGACAAGGACAAGGCAGGGGACATCAGCCTAGAACCTTGTCTGATTCAGATGGTGCAAACTTGGAGGGGGACAGCAGTAGACTCTAGGCTGAAGGGACACAATGGAAGAGCTGACAGGGCTGGGAGATGGCCCCATGCGTCATGTGCTTGCTATACAAACATGACAACTAAGATCGGCTCCCAGGTGGCTGTGGAGACCCACATAAAACCTCAGTGTTCAGGAGGTGGAGACAGGGAATCCAAGGGTAGCTGGCTAAACTAAATGAACTGGGGAACTCTGGGTTCAAATGAGAGACACTGCCTTAACATACAGATAGAGTGATTGAGGAGACATCCAACATCAACCTCAGACCCTCACACAAGTGTGCACCCACGTGCACCTGCAAACACATATGTCTATATACATACAGGTGCATATAACATTCACCACACATGCACAGAAAAACAACAGCAAAGACAGGCTTAGAACAGTTGGATTTCATCACTCACTGTGGGAGAGGCTGAAGCAGAAGTGGGAAGGTCCTGTCCAGCCATGGGGGCCTTTCCACCACACCAAGTGTTCCAGAATCATCCTCACCAGCTACAAGCATTATAAAACTTTCTTAGAAGGGAAGCAGGGACACTGCCAGATTTGGTTATAAGGAAATCGCCAGGGTAGGACCGTGGAAAGCAGAAGAGCGCTTCGGAGGCAAAGCGGCCAGTTAAACCAGGAGACAGCTGCAGGGAAGAACCAGGCCATGGTGGGGCCGGGTCAGAGGCAGGCTCAACTGGAGTGGAAGGAATGACATACCGGGATACTGTCCTCCCCAGGCCAGCCTGAAAGGCACACAAACTCCCAGGCACACAAAATAGTTTTAAAAACTGACTCTAAGTGGAAAAAAAAGCAAGGCAGAGAGGATCTTAAACACACAGGAATCCTGCCTGCTCAGCAGTGTCGGTCCCCAGAGGCTTCGCACCTCACTCGCACCTCCGAGTGCCCCTCCCCTCGGCAGTGATGAAGACATCTAGGCAGCCAGAGAAGCACTGAGAAGAAGCGGCAAGCCAGGGAGCGAAGGTACATTACAGAGACCTGCATCTGCGGCAAGCAGCTGCCAAGCACGCTCCATGTGTTCCTGCAGCTGTCGGCACGAGAGCGATGCAAGATGGGACAGCAGGAAGACAGGAACCTGAACTGCAACACACTGTGGGTGCCAGGCGGGTGGGCGGGTTCTGCAGTGATGGACGCTGATCCGTTGGGAGCACCCAGAGCCACAGGTTTCTTGGAGGAAAATGGCCTCACGGAGGCCTTGGTCAGCTAGGCCAGCCCTCTTGTTGTGACGAGCGGAACATAACAGCCATCACCCCACCAGAGCTAGCGGCCCAGGGAAACTGCCTGACTGCTTCACCAGCACCCCTTCACTGGATTGCAGGACCCCAGTCTCCATGTCTCTAAACACACAGTATGAAATATCATTTTGGCTGCCAATGACGTAAGTCCTACCTACACAGTATGCTGGTGTGGTGGCGATGCCTGCAACCCCTATGCCTAGGGGCCTCTTGCCAGAGGAGCTACAGTTCCAGCCCAGCCTGGGCCATATCTCTCACAAAACAAAAGCTGAAGCAGAGTGGGAGAATTATCTGAGAACGTTGTGAGCCCTTTACTGGCAAATAAATAGAGGCAAGACCCAGGCTGAGGTTGTTCAACCAAAATATGGAATTATTGCTTCTGACGTTCACCGGCTGCAAGCTGTGAGACAAGATCTGGGCATTGTCCTCCGGGAGCTCAGAAGCTCACTCAATGTCCATGCAGCACACAGGAGTACGATAGACAAGTTGAAGTTTCACTTGTTTTCATTTTGGGTGTACATGTTCTGTCTCCATGGACATACACACACCACATGCATGCAGTGCCTATGGAGGCCAGAAGAGGGTACTACATACAGGTATGAGCTGTCATGTGAGTGCTGGGAACCAAACCTGGGTCCTCTGCAAGAGTAAAAAGTACTTTTAACTGCTGAGCCATCTCTCCAGTATCAACATTGATTTGGAAGCAACTGAAAAAGACACAGAAAGCAAAACATGAATCTGTGCCATGCCCTCCAGCCCAGGGAGAGTGTTCACAGCTGTGCCCAGGTATAACCATCTGCACAGAACAGGCGTTTCAGAGTCAGCTTGGGACTCTCCTGATTGGCCAGTTCTCTTGGAAGCACGTGCTAAACTTGACACTTTGAGGATCACATCTGTCCACACCAAACCTGCGAGGCCAGTGTCTGGCCCCTGGGTGCATCCTCATGAGAGTGGACTGAGGGTCAGAACTCTCAAGGGCTGACCCTGTAGATAAAGAGGACGCTCCCAGGACCATCTCAAATAGTTCAAAAATCACCACGAAAGCAAGTGCCTGAGAGTGAGGGCAC
Source organism: Myodes glareolus (assembly GCF_982192425.1). Taxonomy (NCBI): domain Eukaryota; kingdom Metazoa; phylum Chordata; class Mammalia; order Rodentia; family Cricetidae; genus Myodes; species Myodes glareolus. The sequence continues at coordinate 5,101,109 of NC_142030.1, forward strand.
ACGGTAGACACGACCTTGCAGGTGAAGTAAGCAAACTGAGGATATGCATTGGTGAGTCAAGTCCTTAACGCACAGTGTGAGTGAGGGACTTGAGTTCAAATCCCCAGAACTAAAATAAAGCTGGGTAGAATAGCACATATATGTAATTCCATCACTGAAATGGCAGACAGAGAAAGCAGAGTCCCTGGCAAGCTTGTGGGTTGGTACACAGGTGAACAACAACAAAAAAATATCTTATCTCAAACAAGTCAATGGCAAGGACTGACACCCAAGATTTTCCTTTGACCTCCATGCATGTATGCATGCACTGTGGAATACACATGCCATAATACACACATACATGTTGTAGGAATCCGCTTGCTCATTCTTGGCTGCCCAGACTCAAAATAACTACACAGAAACTGTATTAATTAAATCGCTGCTTGGCCTATTAGCTCTAGCTTCTTATTGGCTAGCTCTTACATCTTAATTTAACCCATTTCTATTAATTTGTGTATCACCACATAGCTGTGGCTTACCAGCAAGGTTCTGGCTTGCCTGTCCCAGGTGGAAGCTACATGGTGTCTCCATGAGTCCACCTTCTTTCTCCCAGCATTCAGTTTAGTATTCTCTGCCTAGCTCTGTTCTGCCCTGCTATAGGCTCAAAGCAGTTTCTTTATTCATTAACCAATAAAAGCAACACATATAGAGAAGACCTCCTCCCACACACACACATTTAAGTATATATGGGTAAGATAACTCCATACTCAGAGCCAGGTGAGGGATGGGTCACTTCTTGGTGGGAGCCTAGCAGCTGATACAAACTATACTAGTTGCTCTCCTGTTACTGTGAGAAGACACCATGACCAGATGCGACCAGAAGAATTTCTCTTGCCTTATGGTTCTAAGGGATAAGATCCCATCATTGTGGGTAGGCAAGGTGGCTAGCAGCAGGCATGGCAGCAGGAACAGGAAGCTGAGAGTTCATGTCTTGCAGCACAAGCCTGAAGCAGAGAGAGCAAGTTGGATGTGGTGTGAAGCTTTTAATCTCAAAACCCTCCCAGTGTCATACACAATGGGTTTGCCTCTTGGTGAGTACAAAGAAGTATTTGGAACCAGTGGACAGATAGTGAGGGTTGTGTTGCTGTATGAGTAAGGAGATCACTGGGGATAACTCCCAAAGCAATGGCTATCTAAGCAAAGAAAGCCAGCAAAGAAAGGTGTTTATCATCAAAACTCATGCATATTCATTTTTGGAAAGTTTCACCATTGTCTGTAGAGGCAGACACATCTATTGAGCATGCTCAGTTTGAAAACAGGCTTCCTCATATGTCACATGTTCAAACATGGCAGACAGGAACATCTCCAGGGTAGAAAATTTTGCATTATAATGAGATTATAATGAGCAAAGGTCACCTACAAGAAAGATTTTGGCTGATTCCTTGAGTTTCTCTACAGAGAGACTTAAGGGAAACAAACAAAACTTTGAAGGATTATTGACAGTCGTTTAAAGGGGCAGCAGCCTCCCTCCTCAACCCCCCCCCCCACCGGCAAGCACAGCTGTCTGTACATTCCTTCCAGTAGCTAGTGCGATGCCTATGGAATAGAGCTCCTGGGTTCCCATCAATGTTCTTACCCAATAGCTCAGCCGTTCTGGTAATTCTGCAAACTTAGCTACCCAGATCATATCCAGCCAGGGCAAGTTCTGCTGCTTACAATTGAGAAAGTTTATATTTCATGTGGGAAGCGAGAAGGCCCCATGGAAGGCGCCTGCCATTGTCTGTACACCAAGAACGTTCTGGGGCAGGTGTTCTACCTAGATTGTCCTCTGCAACAGGCTGCTGACTGTGTCTCTACTTTTCCTCTTCCCAGAATTCTCTTAGTCTGGTTGTCCCACCTATACTTCCTGCCCGGCTATTGGCCAATCAACATTTTGGTAAACCAATATGAGTGAGAAATTTTTATAGTGTATAAAAGCATTATCCCACAGCACACTAGTCATATCCAGGGAGGCCTGGCCACCTTTGATCCCAGACAGAGCCTTGCTCTCTAAGGGGAGAGTGTCATCATGTAAACATTATGAGACTCCTGGGTACCATTCATCCAATGAGCCCAGGAGAAGACAAGCATCCTTGCACAAGGTAAGTCATCTTCTACCTCCTATCGACACAGGTTCTTCCCTGTCTTGGATGACATTATATAGCCTTTCTTCCTGCCCTTGACTTTAATTGGTTTTGTGGCCCTTTCTCTTTTCTCTTTAAGACCTAGATGGCTTTACAGTGTCCCTTAGTGTCCTCTGGAGTAAAGAAATAGTTACATTCTGTCAACCTCCAAGGCCCTGCATTTGATCACAGAAAGCAAGATCCCACAACTCTCTGCCGAAGAATCTGGTGATAACACCTCTTCAGTTTTTATGTTACTGCTGAATCAACACCCATGCTCCACTTTTTATTTTGTGTAGATGAGACACAAATTTTAAAAAAAACCGCTGTCCATCATCAAGTTGGTTTAAATTCCATATTTCTATTTTTGAAAATTATATTAAAATTAAGAATAGCTGAGAACCAGAGAGGGCCAGGAGGGGCCTTTGTTGGCTCTCTAAGGAGTCTCTTCAGCTCGCATGCCTCTCCCCTGCTACTTTGGACAGCCTGGAGGGTCATGGGTGCTTTCCAGACACACCTGCCATCTGTGGATATGTGGAGATGATTTCCAAACATGTTTTTGTTCTGTCTTTTCTCCCGGATTCCCATTGTCAAGGTCCCTTGAATTATGGGTGTAGCAAGGTTAGAGAGGGCACGAGAAGATGGCCAGGACACCATAGTTCCAGGAACAGGGCTGGATGAGTCCGTTCTGCCGTAAGCCCCACCAGAGGGAGCGTTGCCAGCCTCTGCACCGCACACAAGCATCTGCCGAGGGCCTCCAGTACTTGTCTGCTCCAAACGTTTGCTAACTTTGCACCTTCTTAGAAACACCACCTACCAACTTCCCAACACCAGCTCAACATAAGCTAAGAACTGAAGGAAGCTTAGTGGAAGTTTAGTAACAAGCTCTGGGCAGTATTTGCACGAGGGCCTAAGGGTGTCACCTCTAATCAGTGGCGGGACAGGAGCTGCACACATCAGCAGCTGTCACGAATAGGGTCACCCTGAAGGACTGAGTTGTCAGAGAAAGTCCAGGAGGATTGTCCGGGAAGAACACTCAGAATCCAAATGGTTTTTCTTATTAAGATAGTTATTGCTTAAGATCAGTTTAGTAAGCATAATTTCTGTTTTAAATCATGCCCATAAATTGTGTTCCCAGCTTTAAAAAAAATCAGTGTGCTTTTTAATTACATGTGTGAGTGTGTGCACGTGTGTGCATGTGTATGTGAGTGAGACACTCATGGAAGCTAGAGGTATTGGATTTCCTGGAGCTAGAGTTATTGGTTTGTGTGAGTTACCCAACATGCAAGCTGTAAACCAAACTCAGGTCGTCTGGAAAAACAGGAAGTGCTCTTAATCGCCGAGTCGTCTCTCCGACCTGATTCTCTTTCTGACTTGATCATTTGAACGTAGCAAAATTGGAAATTCCATGTCAGCTGAACAGTATAATGTGTATGAGTGTAGATACAGGCTAGAGAACAAGACAAGAGGCCACAAGAGGAGAGCGAGCTGTTGGACAATGGAGGAGGACAAAAGAACACAGGAGACTAGAAAGAAGAAAGGAGGCTGGGGCCTGGTGAGGGACAAGGAATATGTCTGGAAAATTTTTCCCCTCCTGCAATTCTTTCTTACCACATCCCCACACCATAGCGCATGCTTCTTGTCCTCATTTTATCCAGACTATGGCATATCTACCACATAGCAGACTGTGCAGTCCTGTGAAAACGGAGCAAAGGAAAACACAAACTCGATGGAACAACATGAACCTCTCAACTTCCTGTGTTAACCTCAGAAGTCTTTATAAACAATTAAATAAATTTGTATTTCCTGGCTTTAAACTTGAGAGCCAAAGCATAAAATTTCAGATTAAATAAATTTACAAATATTTAACATCTCAAGTCAAATGTACATAATTGATCTTTTCTTCATTAAAGTTGTTGGCTCGGAATTATTATATTCCATTTTCAACACATTGTTAATTTCCTCTTTCTTTATTTTATCACTGTGTTAAGAATTCTTAGAACAAAGCTGTTTTTGACCTAGGTTAATTCTGTTTTATTTCTATAAATACATTCTGGATACAAAATATTACTTTTCTTGAGATAGATTAGTTAGTAAGTTTTGATTTAAAAAAATTCCTAATAACACATCTTCCAAGGGCAGGTTTCTTGGCGTCTTTAGCTTAATTTAATGCATTTTATATCCTGTTGCCTCTTGGACTTGGAAGGGACTCGGGGATGTTGTTTAGTTGGTGTTTTCTGCAGAAATCCCAACTGTTGCTGTCATTCTTGACCAGAGACGGGGGTTATCTCATGCCTGCTTCCCATAGGCCATGCCTATTTCTTGCATAACAGTTTAATGGCCCAGTGCCTAGCCACAGGGGCAGCTGTCATCATCTTGGCCCTTACTCTGAGAAGAAAAGGACGGAAAACAAGATCAGTCATTGAATTGTCTAGGGCATCTTCGTCTGTGCAGACTGAAGAGAACCGGGCAAAGGCGTCCCTTGTCTTTCCAGTAAGCTCACATCACACTTATCCTTATGAAGAGAGACATCTGACTTTCATATTACACCAACGCCGTGTGTTTGATATTCACTAATTCATTTTATTTGGAATCTCTGTATGCATGCCGTGTGTGTTTGTGTGTGTGTGTGTGTGTGTGTGTGTGTGTGTGTGTGTGTTCACGTGTGTCACTAAAGAGGGACATGTGTTGCCACATGGGCACAGTGGAGATCAGAGGGCAACCTTGGGTGCCGTTTCTCACCTTCCACCTTGTCTGAGACAAGGTCTCTTGTTGATCCCACTGGGTGCACAGGCTGTCTGGCCTAAGAGCATCTGGGGATTTGACTGTCTCAGCCTCTCTCTCTGTAAGAGCATTGGGATTATAGAAGGCACTCTAGTACATGGCTTTTCACATGCATTCTGGGGATCCAAAGGCAGGATCTCACACAAGACTGGCAAGTCCTTTACCAAGTGGGCCTTCTCTTTATTAATTAATGTCTTCGTTCCTTCAACAAATATTCAGTCCTGCCAAACATCATCCTCTGTGAATCAGGAAAGAGAAGAGACATACTGTGAGAGAAAGACACAGAAGGTGACAAGGCCTTCTGGAAACCTGCAGGAAGGTCAGCACCCCCAGGGGCTGGCACACAGCAGGTGGGACACCCATGCAAGTCACACAGAACTGGACCCAAAAGAAGGTCTCTAATCTGACAAGGTATCCACATGGCCATACACACACAGCTCAGCCTGAGAGATGAGTGTCTCAATCAGCAAGCAAGCCATCAGATGCCCACATAAATGTGTCTACGCAAGGGTGTTCTCACCAGACAGTCACCCCCTTCTCTTGTGAGCATCACTCCCTGGTATAGGGAGGCAGTCACCTGCTTAGCCGTTCTCCTACCAGTAAAAACTAGTGTAGCCTCCATTCTTTGGCGATTATGACTGAGACATCTATAATCATCTTCACTGAAGTCATTTTGTAAACATATGTTTTCACTTCCTTGAGTAATTACTTAGTAATTTCGTATTGCCAAGCCATAGAGTAGACACAGCTCAGCGCTTTAGGAATTTACTATCTAGTTCTCGAAAGGGAGTGTGAAGTTGTACAATCCTATTCAGATACATCACAATTCTGGTCGCCCCACACACTCACATTTGGCATGGGTGAACTTTATCTTGGTCATTTTCTTGTAGAACATTATTAGGACCAATTCAAAACAATGGTCCCATTTTCTCCATTGCTCTCTGCCAGGATTATGCCAGTCTCACGAGGTTGGGTTTCTCATTCTTCCTGGTCTCCATTGTGTCTCCAAGGTCCAGCACATTGCATGTCATGTCATCGGCCCTTACTGAGAGTCTGAGAAGGAAGAGATGTCCCCTCTCCAATGCAGCTCTGAAGCTACCCCGCTTCCATTTTGTGTTCAGCCCAATCTCCCCATAATCCTTATGTGAGTACACGGATTTCTGGCAATGCCTGTGCAGGGCCTTCTTCTCCCAGGCTGGGGTCCTGATCTGACTTCATAGCAACTCCAACCATTTCTCTCCATCATCTATCCATGCCCCAGATCAAGCCCTAAGTTGTTATTGTTTCTCTTCCAAATTTATTTATTTACTTACTTTCTTATTTATTTCTTGAGATGGAGGCCTATATGGTCCGGTTTGCCCCTGAGCTCACTGTATGGTCTAGGGTGACCTTGAACCTCTGATCTTTCTGCTCCCCATTCCCTGGGTTCTGAGATCATAGACAGAACTACCACACCTGGCTATGCAGTGCTAAGGACCACACCCAGGACTTCTAGTGTTCCACTCACTGAGCCGGGCCCTCCTTGTACAAATTTACACACTCTATTTATAAAGGTGCAGCTTTATCAAATAACAGACAGAGTCATTATCAATACATATTGCTGTTTGGGTGATTCTTTTAAAGGCCAGCTGCTTACCAAAGCCAACTAACCATCAAACAGCGGCTCAGGTAGACAGCGCCGGACACAAACGCTCCTGCTTCCTGCGCCTTGCTCTGCTGAGTGTTACTCTCCCTCTCATGAGAGTGTTTGAGTCTGATCCTCTCAGCCAAGTGGCAGATGGAGAAATTGTTTGCAATAGAGATGAGAATATTTTATCAGACTTCCTACAAATGGGGCCCACTGAATCTCATCTGCCAGCTAAGCACTGATCAAAAAAAAGGGGGGGTCTCAACAGGATATCCTGTAAGGGCTCCTCAGGAACGTGTGTGTTTTTGGTCAGCAGTCAGGGGAGAGATGATAAATCTCTAAGGGCAAAGGAGCGCACCCTGGAGCAAACACTTCCCTGGTCCTTCCAGCCTTCCGAAGGCCGCGCAGCAGAAGGGAACCTGGGTCAGGATCCAGGAAGTCTGTGTTCCAGACCTGGTTCTGGCCCTGACTCCTTAGGTCACTGTCTGTTGGTGATGTCACTTTTCAGTACCTCAATCTTCCATCTGTACAACAGAAAGAATGAATCCTCTTCCCACCAGCTGGGTTGTGAGTCCACATGGGGAAATGAGGAGCACAAGGTGTTTACCGGATCTTTTGTTCTTGTCCCTCAACCACAGCTTCAGAGAATAATTGCTACTGATGTTTATTAGACAGCTACTATATACCGGCTATGGGTCAGGAGATTCGTGTGCACAAGGCATGAGTTACCTCCACCAACACTAGCCAACCCCTGGGAGGGGATGCAGAGAAAGTCACCAAGAAAACATGGAAGGGTAGCTCATAGTAACGGACAGGCCAAAGACTCCCATTTCAAGAGCGCCTGGCATCTGACCAGCAGATGCTTCCAGAAACCAAGGCTTAGGACAGCCTGCAAGAGCAGGAAATGTCCTCCCTCACAGGCAAATTAAAACAGAAAACCAGGAAGATTTCCCAAGAGTGGTGCTGCCTCTCTCTCGCAAACACACAAATGAGGCGTCAAACACAAGGACTGCTGGCCCCGCATCAGCACGGCGAGAGCCTTGACTGTGTGTCGTCTCGCTGCCTACCCTTGGAGTAGGTAACGCTTTAGGCTCCGAGATGGCGAAGTTGAGACACAGAGAGGAACACAGAGAGGAAAAAGGAGTAGACAGGGGCGCTTTTTCGAAATCTAGGAGCTGTTTCTTAACGAGTTTCTCATTTTGAAATGTCTTTCAGTTGAGGGAAAACTAGTCTTCCCTAAGGCTGTGCCCTGCTTCCTCATAAGTTTTATATAAGTAGTTAGTCCTGAAATCATGTACACACAGCAGGTTGTGTTTGTAGAGCGCTCTCTCTCTCTCTCTCTCTCTCTCTCTCTCTCTCTCTCTCTCTCTCTCTCTGTGTGTGTGTGTGTGTGTGTGTGTGTGTGTGTGTGTGTGTGTATGATAGTATGGTGGGTAGATGCAGGGAGACTTGATTCCCATTTCTGCTCTGTCACTTCAAGCCATATGACCTGTGTAAACCACACGGCTTCTCTGAGCCTCCATCGTCTGACTTAGAAACAGAGTAAGGACTGGGGCCAAGCCATTGGGCATCTCAAGGGCACCCTGAGCTTCTGTCTGGACACCGGGAGGGTGAGCTTGTACAGAGCCATTCTCAGATGCCTACATGGCATGTGTGCTCTGTGATTCTGGGATCCAGGACGGGCACAGGAGGGACTGCAGGTGGCACTGGGCAGGGGGGTCTGTATCCCCTTTGTGCTGCAGAGCTCCAGCCCCAGGCCCTCTCTGAGGCTCTCAGAAAACACAAGCTGGATCCAAGGCCTGTTCCAGGCTCACTTGTGTTTACCCCACCATCAGGAGGGTGCCATTTAGCCAGAACCATCATTCGCAGTCACACCAAATGGCCCATGGAAGAAAAGTTGGTTACGCTCAAAGAACAGATGACAAGTGACGGGCGCTGCTCCCGATTCCCTACAGTAACAGAAGACACCAGCAACTGCCGTGTGGTCCAAGCAACAGAACACACTTCTGCTCTCAAGCCCTTGCGATCTGCTGCATTCGCCCCTTCCCAGGGATGGAAGAATAGCCCCTCGTCCCCAGTGCAGTCAGGGACCCCTGCCTCCAAAGTCACACACGGCAGCACCCTCCCACTTCAGGTCTGAGTCCTGATTGATGCTCAATTTCTTTCTTTCCCTTCTTCTTCTTCTTCTTCTTCTTCTTCTTCTTCTTCTTCTTCTTCTTCTTCTTCTTCTTCTTCTTCTCTCTCTCTCTCTCTCTCTCTCTCTCTCTCTCTCTCTCTCTCCTTTTCCTTCTCCTTCTTCTTCTTTGCAAGTAAAAATAACCCACCTGAGCCCTCAAGAGCATGTTTTTACCTGTTGGCAATACACACACCTGACACAGGAGTGGGTACATTATATTCACAGGAGTGATTTGGCCATTTCCCAGTGTGCACGGATATCAAAACATACATTGCACATCACCAATGCATTTGGGTTTTTTCTTTTGTTATTTTTAAATGAAAATATTTTGTAAAAAAAAAATCACTTCATCTTTCTGCATCTGGTGGTCACACAGTAAGCACGACAAACAGGGAAAGAAACACAGCTCAAGACCCAGAAAGACGGGAGGCAGAAAGATGGCAGGTGCCCACCTGCTTGGCCCCATACATCACTGGGCACAGCAGAATTCACCTAGCCAGGCAGGCTATGTCTCTAACCCTTTATTTTGGCTAAGGAAGGGAACCCTAAGCCTTCTCTGATAAACAACTGACTACTGACTTGAGGCCTAGGGATCAGCTCAAGTTCCAGTCAGACCAATGGGGACTGTGGGACTTCCCCAAGCCTGCTCTGGGGTAAGCATTTTAGCTCTAGCTCTACTAGCAGAGGACCAGTGCGCACTCCATCATTGCTGATGTTTCACGTTTACAAAATGAACCACTGATAAACAGCTGAGAGGCATCCGTGTCTGAAAACTGCTGTCCTTGGATGGAAGTGATAAAGATGGCCCAGAGGATCTTCCAGGAAAGAGAATTAGTTGCAAATCGGTTGTGCCATGCAAAAGAGAGAGGGCACAGTGAAGGCAGTAGCGTCGTGTCCCCAGAAGGAGCCTGCTTCCTTTTCCGGGAGTTCTGATCCTGTGGGAAGCACAAATCCCTCTTCCTGGCCCTTGTCCTCTGTGGAGCACACCACCCAGCAAGCCAACCATCTCAAAGCTGGGGAGCAGGCAAGCCTGGACCTGCCAACCTCAGCTGAGTCTCTGAAGCATTTGTTATTTTTATGGGTCCCTGAGTGCTTCTCTTGAATATTAATTTTCTTCAATTCTTTAAGTATATATTAGTTATTACATATTTTTGATTAATATTTGATGGCCGCTTAGGCTGCCAAGAGCGCCCATAAATTTTCCCAATGGAATCTGATGCTAGGTGAGTGTGGGAGACCCCTTATGTGGAGCGAAGGCATTAATCATTTTAAGTCTCTGACTCCACACCTTAATACCCAAAGATATATTGCTATGAAGCCCATAACACGTCATTAAAAATGAATGTCTCGTGGCAGTTTTCATGCCTGCAGAATTCAGGGCAGGGGGTGGGGTGGGAAACCTGAAACCACAGAACCCAGGGAGTTCACAAATTCCTCTCTGCACACCTTTCTTTATGGATTCCCTGTTCTTCTAGAACCAGTTACATGATTTTAGGGCCTTGAGCAAAAGAATAAAGAGTCTTCAAAAATCATGACATAATTTGTCATAGAAACAGCAAAGTTTTCAACCAAGCCTTCTAAAGCATGGGGCCCTGTGTCCATCTTGCCCTTCCCTGCCCTCTTCAGCACCCTCACCTTCTTCTATTTTACCCTTGGCTTCTATATGTGTTTTAAAAAAAATTACCAAGATGCTATGAAGGGTCCTCTAAGTCTAACTGGGTCCTGCATATATATATGAGAGAAATATACTTAGAAAATAGATATAGATTAGAAGATACATGGATGATAAGTAGTTAGACTATAAATGATAGACCGTAGACAAATAATAATGATAGAGAGATGATTGGTAGAGAAATGAATGATAGATTATAGATACAAAGTTAGAGGATAGATCATAGACAGAAGGACAGAGAAATAGATAATAGATGATGGGTAGAAAGGTAGATGATAAACACATAGACAGACAAACAGATGATAGATAGATAGATAGATAGATAGATAGATAGATAGATAGATAGACAGACAGACAGATAGACAGATAAATGGATAGACGAGCAGCAGGCAGGCAGGTGTGGATATGAAGTCCATGTGCTTCACTTCCGTGCAGAACATCAATGAATGCAGAGCTCACATGGATGACAGTTGGTGCATGCAGGAGACCACCACAGTCGTGTTGGATAAATATTTTAATTTGGCCTGGTTTAGAAGAAAGTCTAAAACCATAATGCAGAGCATCTAGAGCTCATTATCCTCTGAGCTCTAGATGCCCACCTGAACAATAACAAAAGACAGAAGAGACTGTCTCCAGCCTCAAGGTTTCTCCAAACCAGACATCAGACATAGTCTGGAGGGGACTCGCTCCCAATCCTGGGGAGAGACTCTTCAGTGACGACATTTCCTGTGGACATATGGAGCCTTTCACCGTTCAGTCCTGCCAGCTCCTGAGAAGGCACTGCCCCGGGTCACAGGTGTCTCTTCAGGGTCTGGGAGACAATAGTATCTCTGCCCACTACAGTACTTTGCTCTGCATGAGGAATGGGTTACAGAATAAGGCTCGGAGGACCTTGGCCTTAAGACACTTACCCAGACTGAATAGTTCACTTTCTCTGACTGTTGTTCAGTGGAAGGTGGCCAAAGTCAGCCTAACTTAAAAACCAGAAGTGTCTGTGTAGGGAGATAGATCGATGGGTAAAGTACTGGCCTTGTGAGGACTCGAACTTGATCCCTGTTGTGGGATAATCTTTTCGTATACTGCAAAGATGTGTCTCTGCCTAAGGTACCTTCTGATTGGTTTAATAGAGAGCTGACTGGCCAATAGCTAGGCAGGAGAGAATAGGCAGGATTTCTGGGGAGAAAGAGGAACTCTGGAAGAAGAGATGTAGAGAGATGCCAGGGAGACACAAGGCAAATCAGACATACAGAATGAAAGAGAGGTAAATAGCCATGTGGAAGAATGTAGATTAATAGAAGTGGGGTCATTTAAGTTAAAGAGCTAGTTAGGGATCAGCCTAAACTAAAGGCCAATCTTTTATAATTAATCTGTGTCATTTTTGTTGTGAGTTTGGGGCCCAAAGGAAAGTCCAACTACAGATCCTAGACCCATGTATGGGTAGTGCAGGCTTGCAATCCTAGGGCTGGGGCAAAAGAGACAGGGAAAGGGAACCTCTAGAATTCACCCAGCTAGCATAGCATACTTGGTAAGTTCCAAGCCAATAGGAAGCCTGCCTAGAAAGAAAGTAAGAAGGAAGGAAGGAAGGAAGGGAGGGAGGGAGGGAGAGAGGGAGGGAGAGAGGGAGAGAGAGAGAGAAAGAGAGAAAGAGAAAGAAAAACAAAAGAAAAAGAGAGGGAGGAAGGGAGGGAGGGAGGGAGGGAGAGAGGGAGGGAGGGAGGAGACAGTCATGTGGTACATTGAGTTTCATAAAGACAATGCTGGGCAAGCAAGAGCCAGACAGGCACGAGCGACTGACTCTGTGCCTCATAGAGGAAAATCAACTAAACACGGGCAAAGGAGAGCTCAGAAGCTGAGAGGCAGAATGTCAGTACAAGCTTGCCAGGAAGGGTTCAAGAGGAAGCTTGGATGCTTCTGTTAACTTCTTGGGATTCTCTAAGAAGTCTCAGAGAGGTGGAGACCGTGTCTGCGGGGGAAATAAAGGGGGGGGGATGTGCAGACATGACAGAGTCTGACAAAGCTTTCCATGAGAGAGAAATGAAAATCTGCATCCCCGCAAGGTGAGACCAAAGAAAAGTTCAAGGACCAAGTGACCCCAGGAGGCCTCCTTCAGCCTTCTTCTTGTTCTGTGCTGAGCACTGTCCCCAAATCAAAGGGGCCATCCTGGCTTATCCATTGGTGATGCTGCCAAGAAATTGGGAGCCATGTGGACCAAGGCCGCTGCAGATGACAGGCAGCCCTGTGAGAAGATGGCTGCCAAGCTGAAGGAAAAACACAAAAAGCACACTGCTGCCTACGAGGCTAAAGGAGAACTCGGTGCAGCAAAAAAGGGGCGGTCAGGCTGGAAAGAGCGAGAGAAAGAGGGAAGAGGAAGAAGAGGAAGAAGATGATGCATGAGTTGGTTCTAGCGCAGTTATTTTTTTTTCTTGTCTCTAAAGCATTTAACTCACTGATACACGGTTTAAGATTTTTCTGTTTTGTATAGTTCACACACTCCTGAACGTGTCTTTAGCTGGCCCTGTCTCTGTGGAGTTTTCAGTAACCACTGACCTTGCCTGGTGCAGTCTGAGGATGGAAAATGACATGGAAATTCAAAGCAGGTTCTTGCTGGTGCACCGCACAAATTAGTTATATATGGGGTTGTCTCTGATGCAGCTTAAACAAAGATAATTGTTCTGTTAATTGAATACCACTCTGTAGTTGCAGATAATAATAATAATAATAATAATAATAATATAGTAATTGCAGCTACTTGTTGACATTCTGAATGCTTTTAAGCAAATAAAATTTTTTATTGAAAAAAAGTGAACCGCACCCAAAGAATGACACTTAAGGTGGCCCTCTGACCTTCTCATGTGCATTCAAATCACACACTCACACACACTTGTACATGTGCAGGCACATACACATGCACACATAGTTATATGCATACACACTAGAAAAACATAAACATGCACATAAAAATTTGAAAGAAACAAGGAGGCTCTCTATTCCTACCTCCTAAATTTGCTGGGGGGAGGGGATTACAGCAGGATTCAGGATGAGAAACACGGGGGAGGAAGAGGACACCGCTGAAGGCCCTGACTGGCTCGATCAGGTCTCCCGACCCTCACACCTGCCCATGTTTCAGATATTTCGGAGGTATGCTTGGACGTGTTCGTTGTCTCTCGGTCTCTGAACTAGAAGCAGAGTTCAGACTAAAACAGACTGCATCATGTCCCCTCAAATGACCTGTGCTACAAGGTCAGTGCCCACGTCTGGAACCAGGGCCTGGCATTGACTGGCACACTCTGAATGTGTCCTGGAGCCACCGGTTCATTCCATCAAATAGGCTAGCAGCTACTCGTGAGGATCAACTTCTGACCAGGTCAAACAAAGAATGTCTGCATTACAGCCTCCCCCTCCCAAGAGTCTATGGTGGATACCATGTATCATCTCCTCGAATCCCAGGATCTAGGAAGAGTCTCACCATAAAAGACTAATAGATGTGTCCGTGGATAAAATGCTTGCCATGCAAGCCTGGGGTCCAGAGTTTGCATCCCTCAAGTCCATCAAAAAGTCAGAAAAATGTGGTGACCACCTGCAATCCAAGTGCTCGGAAGGCACAGACAAGTGATCCCCAAGGCAAGTTAGCTGGCTAGACCAGGTGAATCGGTGAGCTCTGGTTTCCACAAGAGATCCTCTCTAATGCATGAAGTGGAAAGTGACTGAGGAGTACCCAACATTGACTCTGACCCTCCATGGTCATGTATGACATCACACATGTGTACACACACACAGAGGAGCATGTACGCATATGTGCATTCACATGCAACACACAAACACACACACACACACACAGGATTTCAAGGGAGCTTTGTCCTGCCTCCCATGTCTGGGCTACTTCACCTGCTCCACTCCTGAACTGCCTTAAGCATCCTTGCCGTGTTTGCTGTGATCTTCTGCAGTGGTGATGGTGCCCAGAGCTCCACCCACCTTACAGGTAAAGCTCTGCAGTGTTGCTTTAGTCCCTCTGACTGTGGTCTAGGGCTCCACTCCCCCATGAGTCTCATCTTTTCACAAATGTGAATGTAGGAGCATTGGTATGTAGTCTGGTGGGTCACAGCGATGACGCAGCAGACGCTCCTCACACAGCTCCCCATTCACAACGCCCCTGGTCCTTACACCCCTTTGTCCTGTTCATTTACTGCCCTATATTGATTTAGTTCTGTGGGAACTACTTAAAACACCAGTTTTAGAGCATGGACTATTTCCTCCCTAGAGGACAGTTCGTAATATCTAGAAGCAGTTTTGGCTGTCAGCAATGCAGGGGTGCTGCTCGTATATGCTGGGTAGAGATCAGGCATCTGGCTGCGTGTCTACCACACAAACCCCACAGCAAAGACTTGGGCAGCTGCAACGTCAATTGGGCCACAGAGAAGAAGCCCCAGTATAGACCAGGATGGACTAATTTCTGTCACTGTCCCTGTGTCCTCTGCTGTCACATCTAGTTGATCAGGACATTTGTCCCCTCAAAGCACTGTTCTGAACCCAGAGCCCTCTCCACACCGGGCTTCGGGCAGCCTCTTCTGAGTGGCAGATGCCAAACTGAGATGTGAGTCGGACTGGCTGTCCTCACCCTAGATGCTTTGGGTGCTGCCTGTGCTTGCCTATAATAACACTGCAAACATTCAGAAGAGGAGATCAAGCCGTCTATACGCAACGTGACTGCCAGTCGCTCTGAGATGAAGAAAGGAAATGAGAGAGAAAGAGGAATAGAGGGAGGGAAGCAAAAGAACGAAACAGAAGGAGGAGCGCTGGGCCAAATGTCTGTAGAGGGAGAAGAGGAATAGGAGCTAGAAAAATGAAAGTTCCAAATAAGTCACCACAGGCCGGCTCAGTCAACAAAGTAGAGATAGCCATGCAAGCAGCATGCATATTCATTTCCAATACCCAAGTTTTTGAACACTCAGGCACCATAGTGCACTGTCTGTGATCCCAGCCCTGAAGAAAGAAAGAGAGGCATCTCCCTCAAGATCGCTGACCCGTTAGTTAGTCTAGGTGAATCTCACTGCTCCCAGCTCAGTGAGAGACCTTGTCTCAAAAACAAAAATAGCAGCTAAAGAAGACATTCTGTGTTGACTTATGACCCCACATGCACACACATACTCACATGCTCACAGGAACAGCCCCGCCCCCAGATCATAAATGTACCATTAAAATCGACACCTATCGAGTAAGCAGAGCTGCCCCTTCCGAGCTGCCTTGTGTGTTCTGAAGGAGCTCTTCAAAGTCGAAGGAGCCACCCTCAGTTTCCCTGCAGTCAGAAGTGAACTCTATGTCATGCTACCTAGTTGTTTTGTCTGTAGACATTGCAGTTGATCCAGCTTTGCTATGGGAATTGTCCAGTTTCTCTCAGTTGCTACCCAATCAAAACACAGAGCTTCCAGCCAAGGGTAGAGAAGATCTATGCTTTGGTTATCACCTTCCTCAAAGACAACACAGTGCACCTTAGGGAGCTCCCTCCCTATAGTTTGCTGGCCTCATCTTGGTGGGGACCGCAGGCTCAGACAAGCATTTACCCTAATTAACACTGCAACAAATGGCCGACAATAGGAGCAATTAGCTAAAACAAAATCCCAAACAGTGTCTCTTGTTGATGGAGTCTCGATGGGTAAATTCTGAGTGTTTTTATAGTCTAGATCTTAGAAGAGATTTTGGCAGACCCTTAGTATTTCAGGGTCTGTGTCATTGGAATGACACAACCACATGTCTGTTTTTAATTTTTCCCTAAGAAATGCAAAAAGTGTTAGCAAAAATTCTCGCCTATGTGAAAGACATGCCTTAGAAAGCAGCAAGCCTTCCTATTGAGCTATCAAAATGATCAATTTGCTGGAGAGAAACCCTCTTTGAAGGAGGCACATACCATTCTGGCACTGTGCAACTTGGGAGGTTTTATTTTTTCCTCCTACAGCCCTGCCAACCACAGCCCAAGTACAGCCTGTGTCTCAGATATGGGCACGCGTCTCTCTCTACCAGCTGAACGTGCACTAAGGGACAGAGTGTTTGCTTAGTGTGGCTTCCTGCGCTCAGCTTCCACCAAGGCCAGGTTTGCAGTCCTGTTCCACTGAAATTATTTTTTTTCCTTTAACTCATTCCTATTCTCAGAGTCCATCTGTTAAGGCTTTTCATCAGCGGCATATTTGTGACCCCATGCAAATTTCCACAAAAGAGCCTTCTTTGTCCTTAATAGAATGCAATGGTGTCTACCTCTTCCAAGCAAGAGAGCTGTCTGGATATGGTCCCAGGTCCAGAAGAGAGAAGATGGAGGAGAGAAAGGAAGAAGCTGTTCTTCTATGTAGCTTCCTTCTTGGTTTCTACTTTCTTCTCTATAGGGTGTACATAAAGGAGCCACTGAGCGGCATCACATGGTCACTCTCCGGACATTCAAATGGGTTTAGCAAAAACTGGGGCGGGCGAACGTATGAATCAGGGTTTGCATAACCACAACACAGTCTGAGAAAATTGCCGCAAAGACGTCACAGAGCCTTCACACCCTTCACCCCGACCAGGTGAGCTCAACGCAGCTTGTCTTATTCCCCTCTAAGTTCCGGGTGCCCCTGTCTGTTGGGGCTATGAAGGCTCCATGTGCCTACGACCACAGAGTCAGGGCCCCTTCCGTCACCTTTGCTCCTGCACGGGGAGAGCAGTTCCCATGTTTTCACTCAGCTCAGGGCTTGCTGACTACTTGAGTTTTCAGATGATATATCAATGAGGCATTTAAACAGAGCAGTTCATACACAAAAATTCTGTCTGCTTTGTAAAAGATTATCCTTTTATAAACATTCTGCAGAAAACATAAAAGCAAACAAGGAACAGCACACAGGACAGGAAAGATGTGAGCAGGGAGATTAATACTGAATGGGCTGAAATGAATGGCCCCACTAAAACTGGTCCAGATACTTTGGCTCCAGCGAAACATAAGTAATGGGAATGACACATCATTTATTCGGGATAATGAGTTGATCCAAAGTGAAGGCCTCGGACGAGAGATTAAAGATTAAATATCCATCTCCTGATGAATATCAGCAGCCAACTTTAACCTTTTCCTTCCAAAAGTACAGTTTTACTTGAATAATTTTATGTCCTGCATTGAAGTACAATCCCCAAGATCAACGGTGAACTCCACTTGAAACATTCTCTTAGCTGGCAGAAAATACTGTTTCCCCTTCAAGGCAGGAGGTCAGATCTTATTTGTAGGCTGAAAGCCTCTGAAAGCTGCAGATATTAACAAAATAGATTTTTCCCTCATCATAGTACTGCATTTGAAAAATCAAGTGTTGCAATTTCTTCAGAATTGTAACAGTCCCTACTAGAAGAAGGCTCGTTAAGACTCAGGAAGTAAACAGAAATGATAAGGTTTAGGAAGCAAATAATCCACAAGTCTCAGGAAGTTCCTAAAACTTGCACAACTCACAAACCCTATTGCCCTTCTCCCTCACCACCAAAAGTTATAGCAACAGTTGCAACTGGTGGGCTGGGACTCTTCTGCTAGTTGCCTGTGAGTCATCTCCCATGCCGGAGCCGGCCTCAGCCATGCCACTGCGTTCACATTCCCCATGATCCTATGAGTTACTGCGATAATATCACTGTGTCAGTAAGCTAGATTCGGGTAGACTTGTTTTTTTAATCTCTCCTTGATTCCCTATCTAGGGTGAAGGGATATTTGTGAATGTCTCCCCAAGAAAAGTCACGTAACATATACCTCAGGGATTTTCCCTCACATTCCCTCCTTATTTGTCGAACAATAAAAGTTTCTCAGAAGAAGCAGAGATGCAAGGCTGGTGCTTCCTAACGTGACAAACCCACAGAAAACCAGCAAATTCCACGGAGGGAAAGTGAGGTGAGCGATGGGGACCCTGTGCAATCTTTACCCCATTGATGAGGACTCTGAGGCCCCAGGAAAGTGCATGTCCAAGGCCAAGAGCCATCAGTAGCTGGTACAGAGCTAGGAAGGACCCCAAACCAGGACAGTGTCTTGATGTCTGCAGATACCAATGGAGTAGGAGCGCAACACGGTCCAAATGAGGCATTGCAAACATATACAGACAAACGCAGAAATCCTGACCACCAACCCAGCCTGACGTCACTGCAGGTGAAGTGCACAGCCACTCACTTACAGAGAGCAAGGTCGGGATTTGGCTGGCATCCCATGTGATACTGGCTTAGTGGTTTCAGTCTCTGCTCCAGAGAACACGTAGCTCCATGTCAAGCTAATGTGATTGCACCATGGACAGACCCTGTCATCCTGTCTCTGTCCTCCTTCCCCTCCCACCCTGCCCCCCACCTAGGGATGAGGAACTGGGGAAGTGTATTATTTTTCACTTTGCAAGTATTTGCATGCTAATGCTGGCCAATGCTACTTGGAGAGAGAGAGAGAGAGAGAGAGAGAGAGAGAGAGAGAGAGAGAGAGAGAGAGAGAGAGAGGAGAATTTGTACTTGAGAGTGAGCTGTTCCAGACTTCTCAGTGGTAGAAAGGGGATGCCCATCCTCTCTGTCCTGTCCTCTTAGTAAGTCAACTAAAGCCGATCATCTTAGAGGCAAAAATAATTGAGTCTCTTCCTGGATAGGAAAGGTGTTCCTGGAAACAGCCACCTTCTTGGCAGATCCAAAATAAATGTGTGTGTAAGTCAAGTTCACACTCAGATGGAAGAGGAGAGCCAAGATGATTGCAAGACGTGCAACTGACATTTGGCAAAGGAGGAGGCCGCTCAACAGAAGGCTTCACCAGGAGCTGCAGAGAGGAAGGCCGCTCGTTCAAACCTTTTTGATCGTTTGAGTATTAAGGACCCAAGGGAAAAAATAGAATCATTCAACTCCTTAATTATAAAAGCACACCCTGAAGGCATCATAAACGTGTTTCTATAATTTTTTTTTTGTCAAGAGAAACCAAGTGACCAGGTGTAAGTCATTCTGACAATGAAACCCGGAACCTATTGGGGTAGGGGTAGGGGTAAGAGGAGACAGAGGGAGATCTCTACAGAAACACATCCTATTTCACCACGCCGGCCCTGACGTCAGCAGTCATCCATGACTGTGGCAGGGCTAGGCAGGGCTGAGATTCCTCCATCTTGCACTCTTGCAGAGGTCACTTCACATTTCACCAGATGGGCAGCATGTGTAAGGGCCACAACTGCCGCAGCTGTGCTGATTAAAGAGGATGACAAACGAACTTTAGAGCGCTAATGGTTTCTGGAGCCCCACACTCTGTGAAGGCCCTCTCGAGGGCCCCCCACCCCAGAGATGGATGTGATGCTCAGGTGACCCAATATCAAGTCTTGCTTCTGGATCAATCCTGTATTTGGTTCCACAAAGCATCAGTCCTCAATCCTGCCGGTTCCCTGCAGATGACTGACCTGATCTCTCAGGCCTTATCTGACTGACCTTCCATTGGTGATACCAGACAAGATATTGTTCACAGATGGGAGCAGTTTTGTCCAAGATAGGATCAGGTAAGCAAGGGTAGCAGATAAGACTTAAGACTATTATAAAACTACACCCCAAAAGAGTTCATAGTTGTGTTTTCATATATTTTTATCAAGAGATATCAAACGACTTGATGTAAGTCTTCTGAAAACCAAAACCAGAACCTACAGGGTAGGAAGAGACAATGGTAGATCTCTACAGAAAACATGTCCTATTTCATGATACCTTTCCTGATGCCAGCAATAAGGAGTTGTGGGGTAGCCTTAGTTTAACCATCTGAGCTTTCAGCTTTGACCAAGACTTTCACTTGGGAGAAGACAAGACTCCCACCATACACACTGAGAGCCCCTATGCTTTTACAACATTCCCTCTCTATGGGGCTCTCTACAGGGAAAGAGGATCGCTAGCCGCAGAAGGAAAAGAAGAAGTCTTAGCTCTCTTTGAAGCTATCTGGTTAACCCAAGAGGGTGGTCATCGTCCATTGCAAAGGATACCAAAAAGGGGGCCCCCAGAAGTCAGAGGCGACAGAGTCGCTGACTTGGCCACAAGGGAAGTAGTCCTCAAACAAATGGAGCTTCCTCAAGTCTTGATGGCCCTACTAGAGCCCAGTGTACCAGGTCACCCACAATATACCCCTGGGTACAACTGACTGGGTGAGACAAGAACTAGCCACACAGGAGAGGCAAGGATGGCAAACGCAGCCAGTGGTAGACCCTTCCTTCCCACAAGTCTGGGTCACCGATCTCTACCAAGCCATGCACCTAGGGACCACAAAATGACTGAACCCCTCAGATACAGGTATTATGTTAGAAATTTAGAGATTCTGATTAAAGATATCACTTTTAAATGTGCCACCTGTGTGCAGGTAAAACCCAAAACGGGGAGAATGACATCACAAGGGACCCAGGCTCAAGGAAGTGGGCTGGGGGACACTGGGAGATGAACTCTATGGAAACAGACCTACTGTTTCTTCCTGTAAACATTTGCCGGTATTTGAAGATGCCTTCTCAGGGCGGCTACCCACCCCACAAGAGACTGCTCCAATATTTCAAAGAAACGTCTTCACGAAATAATTCCTCAGTTTGGATCGTCCCTAGATTTGGAGTCAGACTATAGCCAGACCTTCACAGCAAAGGTGTCTCAAAATCTGACAAAAGCATTCAATATTAATTAGGAACTACACTGTTTCTGTACTCACAGAGCTGAGGTCAGACAGAAAAAAAGGAGACTGACCAAATTAGTCCTGAAAACTGGTGACACCCTGGGCCAACCTCCTCCCCTTTGCCCTTTCCAGGGCCTGATATATTCCCTACTGGGAGGGGCTTGCTCCCTTTGAAGTTACATTCAGAAGACCACCTGTGCAGGATCCCCCAGGAAGAAATGTCTAGTCACTCCCTTCTCAAGTCTTTACAGACTTTGCAGAAAGTTGACCAGGCCATTGACCAGACTGAGATGGGAATCCTGCCATCTTCCACTTCAGAAACTACCCATGAGTTCCAGCCAAGAGGCTTGGTTTGGACAAAGAAAATCCTCACCTTGGTCCTGGATGTTACCTGGAAGGGACCTTACCCAGCTATCCTCATTGACTAGAGTTTAGAGTTTACTAACCTGGGATATGCAGTCTCCATCAGCCCCAAACATGGACATGGGAACTCAGAAAAAACTGGGGATGGGAAACTATCTTTCAGGTGGACCTCTGCTCCAGCCTTCCAGAGATGGAACAATTTGGGTCTAGGGGAGGGATGGGGGAGTCAGTAAATCAGGCTATGGAGGAAAGTGGTCAGAAAGAGGCCTTCAGGGATTAGAATTTTATGAAAGCTCTATCAGTCCACAAATTACCTGGCTTGCTTGTACTAATGGTTCAACTAAATGCGCCTCTCCGGGCTCACTGGAAAGCCACACCCCTGACTGTGTTCTCTGGTCTGTGTCATCCTCCAGGGATATGCCTATAACGGAGAAGATGGGGGAGCTCATACTGACCTTGATTCAATATTTAAAAGTCAAATGGGCGCCAAGTCTGGCCCCAATCCTAGTTTGGACAGAAACAGCCAATGCAGCTACCATAGGCACCTCGCCTTGGTTTCTGGGAACTGAAACTTTAGAGAATTTAGTTCCCAGATAGACTTAGACCTGGCCATTTGGAAAATTTTCTTCCCAGGCTGGAGAGCCATGTTGACTCCCTCGCAGAGAGAGTTGACTCCACACAACTGAAGGAAATCAGACCTCTGTTTTTGAAACAGGGAGGACTTTGCATGGCATAAGGGGAAACTTGCAGTTTCTATGCCAACCAAACAGGATACTTAGGGGAAATCTTGTCATGGTCAGGGAAACCTCAAAGAAAGGGGAGAAAAGAGACCTAGATCAGATAATTGGTATTGGTCTCTGCTAACCTAGTCCCCATGGATGACCACCTTAATGTCAGCATTAGCCTGGCTGTTGATTCTTATTAAAATCAGGTTAAAGATGAAACCCTGCATCCTCAACTGTATGGCCATCTACACCAAACAGAATAAACTCAGTTAAGCTACTCGTCCTTAGGACCAACTATGCATTCCCTCAAAAACGAAAACAGGTGAATCAATGATTTGATTCATTCCCATAGAACCAGGGGGAAATGTGGTAGGGCAAGACAGTTCAGAGGTTCCTCCATTTTGTATTCTTGCTGAGAACATTTCAGATTTAACTAAAATCTGATCTCCTTCATGGAGAATACCATAGAAAATTATCCCCTTTCACCTAACTGCTTATCTTAGCTTCTGTTAAACTGCTTGCTTGCACAAAACTTCCCCCTGAAACTGCTGAGTGAGATACCAAGATGTGATTTTCACCTTAAAAAAAAAAAAAAACAACCCTTACCCTAAATACTTGGTGCTACTTGGTGCTACACTTGGATCCCAAATACCTGAGTATAGTTCCAGTCAGCTGGAATAAAGACTTTCAATTGATGATAGACTGTGTCTACATGGTCATCTCCGGTGGGCTCCCCAAAACAACATGACTTGGGCTAGGGATGACATCAGACTGAGAAAGATGCTATGGCACAGCCTTGGGATCTGTCTACAAGGATTTCCAGTTAAACTCCTCTACCCCATTCTTTCCAGATGCTTCCCTTTTCCCCTTGTGACCAGAACCCATTACCAAGCCTGGTCAGGAAGAGTCTGCAGTCTACAAACTGAGATAACTGTGTCTGTCTTCATCTCCCCACACACTGGATTAGTGAACCTGGGTGATATAAGAAAGTAGTCATGATGAGCAAGCCAGCAAGCAACCTGTAGGTGGAGGCTGCTTGTTCATTTCTTAAATACCCAGACCGGAAATAACCACACAGAAACTATATTAATTACAACACTGCTTGGCCAGGAGCTTAGGTGTATTCCTACCTAGCTCTTACATCTTAAATTAACCCATTTCTATTAATCTGTGTATCATCATGAAGCTGTGGCTTACCAGAAAGGTTCCAGTAGCATCCTTCTCCTTCGACAGTTACATGGCATCTCCCTGACTTCACCTACTCCCTCTCTCTCTCTATATATATATATATATGTCTGTTCAGATTTTCCACCTGGCTTTATTCTGATCTGCCATTAGGCCAAAGAAGCTTCTTTATTAACCAATGGTAGTAAAACATATTCACAGCGTACAGAGGGGAACCCCACATCATTCTATCACAAAAATAGAAGCCCTAACTAAGACAGGAGATGCAAACTGGGGGACATGATTAGGAAAGGGTGTGCTGGTATGTGAAGATCTGTCTCCTGACTTTTCCTACACCTGGGGATAGCCCAATCTTCACGGCTTCTTACATGGCTCCAGAAGACACCCTCTGGCCTCTTAGCCAACCTGAACCTGATCCTCAAAGCTACATCTTAGAATTTTCTTCTCATCTTTTGGAGTTATTGTCACAGTTTGTAATTGCCTGTGTATTTGTCTGATTGATTGAAACTTCCCTCCCCACAGGAACACAAACCCTCTAAGGACAGGCTCTCACCATTTTGTTCACTACTCTCTTTTCAGCATGTAACATGGTGCCAGATACATAGTTAAAGATTGTTTAAAAATTCATTAAGGAGGCAAGGAGATGACTCAGTAAGTGAGGGCACCTGCTGCCATGCGTGACAGGGACCCACATAGTGGAAGAGAGAACTATAATGCTTGTGAATTGTCCTCTGAACTTCACAAACACATGCAAATAAATCCTAAATTAATAGATAAAATGCTTTGAAGATTTTTTTTTAAAAAAAAACAACCTTAAGGAAAGTCATGAATGAATGAATTTTAGAATACATATGACAAATTCCAGATACTAGCCAGAGATACCAGACTAAAATCTATCTCTAGCAGAGGAAATAACCAACGCTAACAAGGAATTTCAGAGCCTGGATGGAAAGGCCATAGTTCAGATATCTCCAGCCCCTGTGGAAGAACTGAACTAATGAAGGAGATCATGTTAAAGGACTTTATAGGTGATTCCAGATTTCAGGAGCCAATCTCAGACCTAGACCGTATATTTGAGAGGCATGGAAATCCTGATACAGTACCAGGGTTAACTAGTACTGTCTGGGGACCTGGACAGAAAATGGAAGGCAAACAGCTTTAGGAGCCACAGCAGAGCACAGCATGGGTGTGGACAAATATTTGAACCAGAAAAATATAGCTATCTTCTGCAAGAAAGAGAAGATGGTGTTTGAAATCCATAGAACACCCAAGTTCATGGGGATGGTTTCTTTGCAATATTCATGACTTCATTTATTTTTTATATCATTTGAGTAAATCTAGAAAAGCAAATATAGGAAGTGAAGAGATGGTTCAGCAGTTAAAAGTGCCTGCTGGTCCTACAGTGGATCTGAATTTGGTTCTGAGCACCCAAGTAGGGTGGCTCAAAACTGCCTGTTATTATGAGGGGATCTGATTGATGCTCTTGTCTGGCCTTGGCAGACTTCTCACTCACAATTGCACATGCACACACAATAAAATAAAAAATAAAATTAATAAGGAAAAGCAAGTACTTGTTTTGCACTGTTCCCTCTGGTCTGCTTGCATCGGTCTCAGTAGCAGATGCCAGTGATGATCAAGGCTATTGGTGCTAAATGTTGTTTCCAGGGCAGAGCAACAGGTTGATGCTCTCATCACAGCCTCGTAACTACACATTCTCTTGCCATGAAGAAACTCCTGTCATGAAAAAGTAATGGCCAATGAAAGACAGTTTTGCAAATTTACAGAGTTGCTGTGGTCATGTTGTCTCTTCACAGCAATAGAAACCCTGAGACACTCCCCTATTCTCTGAACTTCTACCCACACATATATTAGACTTATGTCCCATATGTTCCTTTTTATCCATTCAATTCTTTCAATTTTTCTTTTCTTAAGTTTATTTTTACTTATATGTGTGCCTGCTTGTGTGTATGTACACTGCAAGCATGCAGGACCTGTAATGGTAGAAGAAAGAGTCAGATTCTCTGGAACTGAAGTCACACATAGTTGTGAGCCCTTGATGTAAGTGCTGGGATCTGAACTCAGGTCCTCTGAAAGAATAGCAAGTGCTCTTAATTGCTTAGCCACCTCTCCAGCTCCTCTTTAAAACATGTATGTATGTATGTATGTATTTGTTATGTGTGTGGAGAGGTGATGATATAGTGTATGCAGAAGTCTGAAGACAACCTGTGGGAATCAGTTCACTCTTTCTACCACGTGGGTCCCAGCAACTAAATACAGGCCATCAGCCCTGATGATAGGTATCTTCACCCACTGACCCATCCTTCTAGCCCTTAACTTTCTGTTTCTTTCTGTGGCTTAGTATGGCAATTTTCTTTGAGGCAATTGTTGAATATATTCACATTGTCTTCTGCTTCACATTAAGTAGGAAGAGGTATTATTGATCATCTGAATCTAGTTCAAAATCAAGCAAACTTGGTGGCACTAACAAAATACATTTTAGTCAAATTCCGTTTCCCTCCCTTTGGAATTCTGAGTGGTGGCTGCGTGTTTGCTGTGGGAACTTCCATCTAGATGATTTCCCAAGCACTTTGAGGCCGTGGGGCATTCGGATCTGCTTTTCCAGCCTGCCTTCTCAGTCTCATCCTCCACCAAACCTCATTCCTCTGCAAAAGTCCTTTCAGGTGATTGGCTGAGGCATCTAGGACACATCTGGCCGACTCTCTCTGTAGGATTGTCTTTCCCCAGTAAAGCCCCTCAGTCTAAGCCAAGTCTGACTGATCCATGGTTACAGTTGTATCCAGGAAAGATAATGACCAACAGTCTTGGCATCTGACTGATCCATGTTTACAATTGTATCCAGGAAAGATAATGATCAGTGTCCTTGGCTTACACACAAAAAGGTTTCCTCCTGGAATTTTAATTTATCTAACAGTTTTCTTTCTCCTTCAGTATCTTTAAAAGTAAAATGTTTGACCAGTGTAGTAAAATATGTCTATGGTGTAATGGTGGCATAAACGTCATGGGGGCAACAACTCTGCTCAGAGTTAAAGCCCACTTCTTAATACCTAGTCTCTGTAAATCTGGCCAAGAGCCCATGGTTTGCAAGTTCATAGGCCCCCGAGGTAAATCTACTACTACAATTTTGCTAGATAGACATAGAATCAAACTGTTCTCTTAATTTTTATCCCCACACTCATAGCTTAGTACACCTCTTAGACCTCATCAGAAAAGTTTCTTTGTGCACTGGAGGGTGATTAATGCAGAAACTCACAACTGGTCAAAGCACAGAGAATAAACACTGTGCAGTGCTCAGCCACAAGTGTGACACTGACCTCTCTATCACACCCACTTAGAAAGACTCAAGGACTATCAAGAAAGAGGGGGGTAGAAAGATTCTACGAGTTGGAGGTTGGAGAAGGGCGGAGCAGGATTGAAGCTGGTCTTCTGGACAGGACCACTGCACTTATGAACTCAGAACTGTGATTGGCTGCACTAGACCAAGCCAGTCAACAATGCAGCGTGGAATATGGAGGGGCTCATAATCTGTTCCTCCCCATAGCTAAGGAAATTTGGACAATGGACAGTTGCTCATGGAGGGAGAGTCCATCTTCTTTAATGATGTTGCCCCTGGTAGACTGGTCACGCTAGTGGATGGCCACATGTTCATAGATATATAGGAAGCACAAATTAGATTCAGTCAGTTGTAAAAAAGAAAGAAGGGTATGAAATGGGGAGGGAATTAGGGGTGTGAGGGATTGATCTGGGAGGAGTTGGGGAAGAAGTAGTCGTGAATATGATCAAAATGCATCACATACATGCACGAAATTCTCAAAGGCTTAATAACAATGTGTTTATAAGTTAAAGCTTTAAGTGAAAATGTTCCTGCTTTATCCTAATTTTGCAGTTACCCAAGCAGAAACAAAAAGTTTGCTGCAAACTGCTCAGAAGTGAGATTCCCAAACAAATTCCAAGAATGTCTTCTGTAGCACAGTCAGGGCTTTGCTGGTTCCCCCATGTCGATCTGAATTCACTGGCACCATTTTCATGTAGCTGACTCTTTCTGCAGAAATTTCCAGAGCGCTGTTGCTTATTGGTCAGCAGTTTTGACCACAGGAAACCCATCTTTCACAGCGTCCACCACTGTGTGTTGTCTTCTGTGACCGCAGGAGCTTCCAGCTGTGGGCAGATTTCACTTCATCTATTCAAATTTTGGATATCTCGCCTTATCAAGATTATGTTTTGTAAAAAGTTTTCACAATATTTTATTTCACTAACTCCAGCTTCAGACACTGTAATTTTGATTTTGCGATCATAAATTTTTAGTGATAATAGTCATTATAAACTCAATGAAAGACTCATGGGATGCTTGTTGTGTTTAATCTCTAAAAAAATCATATACAATTGTCCCCAGATATTCTAGGGACAATTGTTTAGGACAGGATTTATTTTATGTCAATTGGTCTATTCAGTAAGAATTAGGATCTGACCTGTGATGGCTAAACTTGACCATCAACTTGAGAGACCCAGGAATTTGGGGTCCCTATTTAGGAATTGCCTCTATCAGGTTGCCCCATGGGAATATCTGTGGGAAATTTTCTTGATGGCTAATTGACATAGAAGGGTCAGCCTCTGTGAGTAGTGCCATTCATGTTAAGGTGGACGTGCTGTGGGCAATGGCATCCCTGAAAGGGTGGACCTGGAATGATTTGGAGGTAATTAGATATGCACCTGGAAGCAAGCCTGGAAGCAGATTCTTCTATGGCTTCCACTTCAGTTCCTCCTTCCAGGTTCCCTCCTTGGCTTCCCTCGATGACAGACTGCAAACTCTCAGTCAATAAACCCTTCTTTCCCCAAGTTGCTCTTGGTGATGGTGTTCATCACAGCCGCAGAAAACTAACCCAAGTGAGAATCTGCCTGGACCATTTCGAACAAACGTCTCTCCGAGTCTCAGTCTCTGTGGTGATACCTAAGTGTGCAGGGCAAACTGATGAGATGCAAGTGGCGGCTTTGGGCAAGGTTAATGCATCAACATGATGACCGGAAGGTGAAGACCTTGAGAGGCCTACCGGATGTAGGAACCGGAAGATGGTGGTGTCTCCGCCTCTATATTACCTTCCTGTTGGAAAAAGCCTCCTTTTTCTGGTCACAGCTGCTCTGCTCAGAGTCCCAAAGTTTCCTGACCCCCGAGGCTGTTCTGGGCTCTCCTCTACACTTTTACCATTCCGTCTCCATTTCTGACATTAATGCCCTCACCTTCTTTTCGATATTAGTTCTGAACTCAAATTTTTGAGGGAAGTAGGGCCAGCCCACTGTAATCAGAAGCCCAAAGACCACAGTTTAGGAAGTCTTTTTCAGAAATCTATCTGACCTGGAATTGCTCGATGGTGGTCTACACATCCTGGATGAGGATCATTTTCTAAATTCTGTGGCTCTGAGTCTTTCCCTGGATTGTCCTGACCTGTCCACAAAACCATGCGGGAGGAGGCTACCAGGATGACCTGCTGTCTTTGCCCACCGTGTCATGGATACCACCGAAAAGACCAATGATCAGACAAGAATGTGCTCACAACCCCACTCCACGGCTTCTAAATGGAGCCTGGGTGAGCTGCTAAGACCTCTGAGTTTGGGTTTCCTCATATGTAAGACAAGACTCCTTGTAGAGGAAAAAAGAACTTATAAAGAGCCTAGCTCATAAAAAAAAAGAAAGAAAACTACTCCTCCCCTGGAGGTCCCTCTTCTCTGAGACAAGGCTATGGAATCACCTCCATCCATAGAGAAGACATTCAAATAATAGTGTATGGACGGAGCCAGGCAAAACCCGGGAACCGAATGAGAGCCGCCAGCGAGAGCCCTTCTTTTCATTCCCTGCCAAGCCTGATCCTCCCAGAGATGCAGCATGTCTTTGGATAAGTCGGCAACGGCTCGATCCAGATAAAGTCTCTCAGGCAGGCAGCATGTGTATAGTCAAATGCTCACTTCTACTTCAAGTTCCCAGTCCCCTGCTGGTCCTCTCCGCAAACTTAATTAATTAGCTGTGGTGAACATTTGTTCAAGCTCATGCAGCAATGGGAGACCGAAGAAGACAGGCTCTCATAAATTAAAACATTTCAAAATATTGTCTTCTCCCAAGAAAACAGTCTTTTTTTTTTTAAATTAACACTCCATTTGGATAACTTTAAGGTTTCAAAAGAAAACAAACAAGGCAGCTCCGATGAGTGCTGTCTGCCTTTAACCGTTTCCCCCCATTGTCCTACGTCATGGTTCCTCAGCATTGCCAGTCCCTGAGTAGACAGACCACAGATCCCCCACCCACCCTCTTTGTGACGCTCAGGCAAATAGACCAGAAAGCCCTGGCATCAAATTGCTTGCCATGCCTCAGGATCAGGCAGGAAAAGGAGGTGGATGGCTACAGTGAAATCGAGCTGTCCCGGGGCCACTACACACAGGCACCAACAGTGGCTGTGACCTTATGTTTGAGATCTAAGCAAGATCGAGCTAGACAACATCCCAGCATGGATGGAGGAAGAAGTTTGAACTGCTGCCATTGGCTGGGTAGCTATTGGCAACTGACGACTGTTGTGTGCCCACACACATGCACAAATACACAATAAATAAATGCTAAACAATTAAAAGTAACCTCTATAGCAGCACAAAAGGCCTGTCTCAGTTATATACAAATAGTAGCAATAGACACTTATGGAAAGGAATCTCCACTTGCCTTTAGCCATAATGGTCATGGTAGTTAATACAATAGCTGATGTATTAGGCCAGGTTTTCAATTGTTGACTTTGGTGAGTTGCAACAATATGCCACTGTCATTACCCACATGTACATATCTTTCTTTAAGTATAGAGACATGGCATTCCTCTGTGTCTACAGCCAGATAGGGATACAGATGAAGTATAATCTGTCTCTCTGCTGATATCTGTCTCTACATACAATGCATAACATATATGTGATATCTGTGTCAAAATAAAGAACAGAAATTTAAATGTAGAGTTGGCCTTCTGCATCCATGGATCCTAGATTTGTGAATGTAGCCAAGTATGAATTGAGATTATTGCAAAAAAAACCTACATATGTACAAGCAGTTTTCTGTCCTTTATTACCCACCTGCATTGTAACAACTATTTACATAGTGTCCTGTGATATTAGATATTGTTAGCAATTTCCAGCACTGTAAAGGCTGAGGCAGAAGGATTACTGTAGGATCAAGATCAGCCAGGGATATGTAATAATTTCTAGACCAGTCGGGACTTCGGTGTGAGATTTTTGTCTCAAAAACAAAAAAGCTGCCTAAGGATGAGTTGAATTGCATACGGGGTGTGTGTAGTTAAGTGCAATTAAATACGCCATTTCATGTACGGGACTCATACTCAGCTTGGCATCGTGTGGGCTTCTGGAACCAATTCCCTCAGGAAATGTCTATGCATACAGCTGCAAGCATATGTACACATATAGGCATATTCACATACATCTCTGCATATAGAGGTGTGCATTATAAATACATATCATGTCATAGAGACAAAGAAGTGAGCATTAGACAACCAGTGACCATGTGCTGTTTCCTAAGCAGCACATATTTTGTGGGGACATCAATACACTGGACTAAACCAATACTTCCAGCATCGCTTACAAAAAGGAGGGGCCGTCTACATGGCTGACACACAGGATACGCAGAAGTTAAGGGGTAGGGCACATCACATCACAGCAAGCCTGGGCCGTCCTTGGCTTGTCTTGCTGCTCCTTACTGTCCGGTGCACAGATGCTGTATCTGAATATCAGTCAGTGTGTGGCACTAACACAGCACATCCGTGCTAAAACTGAGCAAAAGTGTGCAGAGAGGCCGTTTTCTCGTCTTACCGAAACACCATGCAGCCCTGGGTGCCTTACTCCATACTCCTCATACTGTGAGAAGAATAAAGCCCCTCTTTTCAAGTCCACTGTTTAGGGACCTTGGGTTTGAGCAGTTAATAATAGTCTTAACTGGTACAAGAGGAACATTGATCCTTACCCTCTAGGCGTGTGTACAGCCACTGGCAGAACAAGGAAGGCATCTGCGTTTGACCTGGTTAAACAGCGCAGACTTGTGTGTGGTTTGCTTATATAGATGATCAATTTGGAATGCTTGAGAGCTTGAAAAGGGAGATGGAGGAGAGATAGAGTCTTTGCAAAACATTTTAGAGGGCATGAGAAGTTGAGCTGGTCCTGAAGCAGGGAGAGGTGCTCATAACCAGAAACAAAGGGAAACAGGTTTGCAAAACAACGAACAGTGAGAATGCAGACAAAAGAATCAGAACACGGTGCACTGACTGGCTGAGCCAGGGTGAGAGACACAGACCACAGCGAAGCTGAAGAGGGATGAGGAAAAACAGAAATCGGGCGAGAGCATCCTTGAGAATCAGGGTTTGGACCTGCAGAAAGCCAGACCCTGGCCATCATCAGGTACCCAGACCTTCTCTTGGCTCCTTGGCTACTAGTCCATAGTTTCATGTTTCCAATTGGCTTTAAGCATCAGACAACACAGCCAACCCAGATTGTGGTGGTTGACTGTGACCATCAACTTGATTGGACTGGGAGATTAGCAAAGCATATTTCAGGATGTGTCTGTGGCCCACTAAGTGGGAAGGTCCTGCCCTGAGTGTGGGGGGCACCATCCTATAGATTGCGGACCATGGTAGAATGAGAAGAGGGGAGAGAGCCAGCAGGGACAGACTGTTTACCTCTGCCTCTTTGCCGCTGGGAGGTGAGGGGCCTCTGTGCAGCATGTCTGGTCGGATGCTGTCTCTAATAAAGCAAATCCAATCCTATTCGATGTAACACATATCCAACAAATATCTTTTCAATTAAAACTGCATTAAATTTATCTGGTGCTGTAGGTTATGTCATTAAAATGTTAACTTGCTGATGGTCTGATTAACAGGCTGACTGAGGCTTACAGGCAACGAGTCCGTAAGCGCATACCTCAGGAGACGGACCCACCAGTCTTTCATGTCTACAATACTGATCATGCTATGAGGTTTGGAGGCACCAAGCCAAGTCAGTTTATATGAATCACAGAGGCTAAAGGAGATCACAGTGTCGTGTAGACTTTATTATAGTTGAATGACTTCTGGCTGTAGTTCAGTCAAATCACATACATAGATAAATTTACCTTGGATTGCCAGATAATTACCTGTATCATTGTTCAAAAGGTATCAATCATTTCCTTTCTTTTCCAATGTATGTAATTTTATGTGTGGGTTTTTTTGCACGCATGTCTGTGGGATATGTTTTGGAAGTGCCATGGAGACCACAGAGAGCGTTGGTTCTCCTGGAACTAAAATTACAGACAGGTGTGAGTTGACGTGCAGGTGCTGGGAACTGAACCCTGGTCCTCTGGAAGAACAGCCAGTGCTCTTAACTTCTGGACCCTCTCTCCAACCACAGTCATTATATCTTGTTGAAAACAGAAACGGATAGGATGGAACCAGCTGTGTCAATCCAGAATTCCTGATAAATTCTGAAAGCTCACACTGCCCCTTTCGTTGACCACGCCCACTCCACACCACAGGAGCTGCCTGCTTTGAGTGGAAGGATACAGCTCCATTGGTAGACACTGACAGAGTCCCTCCTTTAAGCTGAGTTAGAGCAGGGACTGCACCCACAGAGAAATCACCTATAGTATCCATACGAATACTGGTACCTTTGACAGTCTCACTCAAACGTGGTAACTAAGCAATCAGTACACACGTACCCTTGGGGACATGTTCTCACTAAACCAACTACACAACGTGGCTTTGTTTTAACGGGTCAGAGTACACATAAGCGAAAACTCTAGATAATGTGTTTTTAAAATTTTCCTTTCATCTTGACATCATTAAATGATTGGGAGTGCTCTCCATTAAGTTCCCTAATGACAATATCCTTTTCTCTAGCAAATGCCTTTGAAGTCTCCTACCGCCTATTACAAGTATTTGGATACTCCCCAGCAAGAGTGGGCAGGGGGCCAACACAAGCCACCAGGTGCCAATACGACACCTGACAAATGAGCCACACGACTGGAAAAGGGTGGGCCCATCCTCCTGCCGCAGCTTCATTTCCTCCCGATTCCCACGAACAGGAAGTCGTTGTTGGGATGGGGGGAAAAGCTTTCCTTAAAGACCCAGACAACCAAAGGTCAGCGCCAGCTAGTTAACTCCTTGCTACCAAACAACTGAAAGCTGGCGTCAAACAAACTCAAGGCTTTGTTTACATTGACTTGTTTTGCCCTGCTGACTCCTGGGTTCAAGGATGCTGTGACAGATTTGGCACCCAGAGCTCGTGGGGCAGATGGGGTACCTTGGATGCCTCAGGATAGTTGATGGGGAAAGCCTATCTACGGCAGCCCTTGTACAGATCAAGAGAATCTGAAGTATGAAAGGCCCTGAGAAGAAGGCTAGAACCACGGTGTCAGACTGGAACCTACCGACCGAAAGAATCTGAGCAGAATGCACTGAGATTCTGAAACAACAACCATACCACATTCACAAGCGTTTGGTGCAGCTAAATGCCCTAACTACCTCCTAAATAAGTCACGTGGCTTGATTAGGGTTCAATCAAGCGCAAAAAGAGGAAGGTTTTCCAGCAGAAAGATACGTACTTACTCCTATCCAAACGCTACCTCAAGAGTTACCCGCTGTGCCACAGGTCCTCAATACGTATAAATCACTAAAATTCATTTTACATGCACGTACGCTCCAAAAACGACTCCACCAAAGAGGGTATGAAGTTAGAGGAAGATGGGTTAAGGTGGTAGGATGGACCCAGGAGGTGGGAGGATGGACCCAGAAGGAGTTTAGGAGGAAGGAGGGGGTGGCTATGGTCAAAATGCATTGTACGTGTGTATAGAATTCTCAGATAATTATTAATAATATCATAATTTTTAAAATTTAAACTATTACAGAAATTACATAGAGTGGGATGTTCTAGAATTTTCTTTTTTTTTCCCTAGCAACACACTGATGTCTGTCCTTGGTAGCTTAGATACGGTATCTTCATTAACTGATATATCCAATCAACACTTGATAGTAGAAATGGCAGCCCCTTTTTATCATAGCATGGCAACACCAATTATTCAGATGTCCCCGAGTCACATTCATTTATTCTGAGAATTGTTCATTTTATATGTCTTGCCCATTCATCTACAAACTTTGTATGTACTCTTTCAATAATGGATCTGACCCCTTTTCTAAAATGTATAGGTCAAACCTTTGTCCCAATTTGTCAAGTCTATTAATTTTCTAACAACTTTTTTAATGATGTCGTGTCTGTCAGGTCTTCCTTACTGACCTCTGGCTTTGCCACCTTGCTTACAAGGCGCTTCTAACTCGAGATTACATTTTAAAAGGTGTTTGCGGTTTCTTACTGCACTCACCCAGATCTGGAGTTTTCTGTTCAGAGTTCTGTTCCATCTGGAATTTACTTCTGTGTATAGTTTGAGTCCAGATGGAGAAACAGTTGTCCCGGCACTATGCACGGAACAATCTACTGTTGAGCTACTGATCAGAAATGCCTCCACTCACCGTGCCATTCCTCCGCAGTCCTGCGTCTGCTTCTGGACTCTAATCGTGGTGAACTGATTTTCTCTGTCGTTTGCTTCGTGCATTGTATTGTTTAAGATGTGCAGTTTGCTTTGACAACTACTGGGATATATCTGTGGTTGTACAAAAGAAACTGGTTTTTACTGCTCTTCTACGTGAACTTTATGATGAACTGATCGAGTTCACCAAATGTCTTGTTAGAAATGGGATGGCATTTCAGTTTATGAAAAAGCCAAATGAGATTTTTACATCTTATCAGCATCTGATTAAAGCACAATTCACATTACATAAAATTAAGTAGCATATATATAGTTATGCTTTATTAAGAGACCATGGAGGTCCTCTTGTCAAATGGACATCTGTAGCATAACTCCAACACTCAGGGCTCAGGAAACATTGTTGAAGAGCAGGCAGAAAGAGTGTAGAAGCCAGAGGCTAAAAGAGCTGCTGCAAATTAGGCTCTCCTGAGCATGACCAGGACGCTGCACCTATGAACTCTTAACATATGGCCTATATAGGACCACACTAGTAGACAGGCCAACACGGATAAGCCAACCGTTTTAGAATGATCTAAAATTCTTAGCTCCACCCTTAAGCTGAAGAGCTACTGAGGGAAGGATAGTTGGTTGTCTTCAGGAACAAAGCCCTGGTAGGTTGCCTGAGATTCATTATAGACTGGCAATATTAATTGGACTCAATAGGCTGTGTGTGCATGCATGAGAGAGAGAGAGAGAGAGAGAGAGAGAGAGAGAGAGAGAGAGAGAGAGAGATCATAGAAGATGCTGAATGAATCTGAGGGGGGACATGGAGGAGAGGGACATTGGAAAACTGGAAGTGGAGCGGGAGGAGTAGAAATGATGTAGACACAGTGCACTCACATATAAATCTCTCAAAAATAATAAATAACAATAATTGAGCCAGGCGTGATGATGCACGCCTTTAATCTCAGAACTCAGAAGGCAGAGGCAGGAAGATCTCTCTGAGTTCGAGGCCAGCTGGGTCTACATAGTAAGAGCCTCACTCACAAATAAATAAACATTCCTTAAAGTAATGGCAACAACACTGTATACTGTCATTGCTCTTGGGGCATCATGCAGTCTCTTAGGGAGCAAGCGGAAAGTGTTCCCTTTGAACTACTGCTCTGTCAGCCAAGCAGCCTATTCTGTGGCATGTGTGTCGCATGGTTAGGGATGGACACAGCCTGGCCCTGGTTCTCAGAGCTTTAAAACCTAGTGAAGACTATACAACACACATGTAAGCATGTAAAGAACATGGATGTACAAGCATTGGGACAGTGTAGCTAATATTGGAGTCAAATGAGTTGGGATAGTGTAGGCTCATTGGAGTCAAATGAGTTGGGATAGTGTAGCTAATACTGGAGTCAGATGAGTTACTGTCAATAACAAAAGCCCTAAGCAGTGAAGGTCAGGAGACTCAAGGAAGACTTACAGGCATTCTTTCTCACTTTACAGGAAAGGACATGGAGGCCAGGAAAGGCTAAGTCTAGGACTGGGCAGCCACAGAAGACACGGGCGAACACTGTTTACAGCACCCAGCTGCCAGCCATTTTAGAGTACTCTAACACTCGTAATTAATCTGTGCAGAAGGAGTCCTTTAGGGAACTCACATTTATAATCTTCAATACTCAGCGACATGTCCCCCAAATCAGCTAAAACTGAAAGAGCCACAATCAAATGACTCTACTACATACACCTGTTTTGATCTCTGTGACATCAAATGCCAGGTTGCTAAAGACACAACACTCTTCAGCCAGTGGTTTGGACAGAAAAACACGCTGTGCCTGACTCAGTGGCAACACGGAAGAGTCCTTTTTGCCTCTTCGGGTGACTCATTCCCTTGTCAGATTTTAGAGCCCCCGAGTTAGGATAAAACACCCTAAGACCCCCAGGAAGCTACACCCCTGTGGAGAAGGGATTTCTAAGGCCCAGCATCAAATTGCCTTTGATTTTTCCCTTGAGTTTATTTCTGTCACCACGAAGCAGGTAATGCATTTCAGCTTTTAAACCATGAAGAGATCTTTCTTTTTCAGAAAAAAAAAATAGCTCTCACAGCTTTAATCTTATATTTCCAAGCGCATTGAGATAAATGTTGTAAAACTATCAATTCTGTCAAAACCTGGCAAAGAGAAAACAAGACACCATACAATCTTAATGTCCAAACTGACTGGTGATTATCAGGGATTAAATGTTCAGGAATTCCAAATCTTTTTTGATTTGAGATGTCTAGATAACTTTTGTTTTTCCATAATTGTGTGAGGTTTCTACATAGTATTTAAGAATCAATTATATTGCAATTGATGTAATTAACTCTAATAATCCATTAAAAGTCGGTAGGAGGGCTATTCAAGTCAACAGAAAAGGAGGAGTGGATTATGAAGGTGTTATTAACCTACACAGAATTTTACCAGACATTTTCTTTTCTTACATAATAAATACACAGTGTTAGGAAGGCTGTCATTATAATTTAGTATGAACAATAGTCCATCACTTCTTTTCCTATGCAACCCTTAACTAATTCCATGCACCATGCACAAGTTAAATGAAGCCTTTTCTAATCAGGGTGCAGTTGTATCAATCATCTCTTACTCCATGATGAACGATGGGGCCCCTGCTCAGCTGAGTGGAAGAGAAGTGTGGCCCAGCAGAAATGTCAGGCCCACCTTCTCTTTGAATTGACAACTTTCTGTTTCTGATGCCTGTCTGCATTTTAGCAAGCCATCAAAGAGAAAGTTTGGGAGAAGAGAAAGCCGTGCTTACGCTTGATGCGCGCTAACTTGTCATGGAAAGTAAGACCACACACGCGTCCTCTTGACCCCTGAGCCAGCCATCTTTGGAGTCAAGTGAAGTCCACCTTACCCACTCCCGGTGCCTCCCACTCTTGCGCCCTCCCAGTTCAAGGGGCTCCTTTTGTTCTAGCTATATGAACCAGAAAGACACCTCAGACAGCCAACCTCAGGAGATGGTCACATCACTGGGTCTCCAGAGCACAGGGTGTGTTTCAAGGCCACAGCATAATTTCCCTCCAGTTTCCATTACTCCTGGAAAAACTCAATGGGAAAACAAATCAGGAGTTTGGGGCTTTAAAAGAAAGGTCACAGCTGAGTGTGGGGGTGCTGTCATCCCAGGGGCTCACGAGGTTGAGACATGAGGATAGCATGTTCTTCCCAGGGTACAGAACAATTTAAAGGCTGACTTGGGTTTGTAACTTAACAAGATCCTATCTCAAATGTTTAAAATATGGAGGGTAAGCTGTGACTGACTGCTAGAACAACCGCCTAACAAGTCCAAGGCCCTACATCCAATCCCCAGCTCCTCAAAAACAAACAATAATTAATTTATTAATGAATTGCAGGTCAACAAGCAGACTGTCCTTCTCTGAATGGATTCTCATAATTCATCCTTTCCCACAGGGCCTTTGACACTTTGAAAATGGACAAGTGTTGTTCTAAATCTCCTGTCTCTGCATGAAAGAACAAGTTGCTGGTGGCCTCGGCCATTTACCGACCATCACCTTTCCTAGGAACACAGACTGTTATGGCCTCAGCTAACTTTGTGTAGGTGTCACAAAGGGCAACTAGCTGTACCTGGCAACAACACAGAGCCACAGGGCCTATGGTAGAGAGGACACTGCGCCTGGACAGGAGCATGGGGTATGAGCCAAGGACCTTCATTCCTTTGTAAACCAGATGGGGAAAGACCCCCGGCTTCAGTGAGTTGCATTCACCTAGAATGACATCAAAGAGAGATGTGAAATGTGCTTTGTAAAGCACACAACCCTCTGCAGATCCAAGCGTTTGTTTGCACATGTAGCCTTGACCAAAGTCGTAGAGACTCTTCAAAGTCAGGAGAAAGGGACAAAACACAGTTCTTCAAACCTTGCAGTGCGTGGAGTCGTCTAGGGAGTTAATTCAAACCACCCTATCCATTTCCGGGGTGATTCTGATTGGAACTCCAGGCTGGGAGACACTTGGATAAGGGTTTGACTGGAAATAGGCTCCCATCCATTCATCAGATACTTGGAACACACAGAAGCCTTGGAGGACAGAAACAATTACAAGCTACGGCTGAGATGGTGAGCAACGTCAGGGCTCCATGTGGACAGAAGATAAGACGAAAGCTGTGTGCAGACGCAGGACCCGCAGCCCACAGTCACAGTCTTCCTGCTTCCCTTTGGAGCGAGAAGCCAGACAAGACTCTACTCTCCCTAGAGGGAAACTCTGGTTCCTAGCAGTGGTTAAAGCACCTGTGTGAGCGCCTCTATTCCCAAAGTGTGAGCCTCATGCCCAGGCCCTGAGGACCAATGTGGGTCATAGGAGTCTGGATCAGGCATCAGGAGAGTGTGGACTCTGCCTCTGTCTGAGAAAAGCAGGCATCTTGGAGAGTTCAGCTCAGACATGGAAAGAACAAAGGCCTCTTTGCATTCCAGAGAGTATCTGGTCTATGAGGCACCCAGGAAGCCTGAATGAGACAACTCCAGATGTGAGCAGCTGTGTGAGAAGAACAGGAGACTTAGCCTCGGAAGGTTTCACTTTGAGTCTCCTCCCCAAGGTCAGGCCCCAAGGACTCCCATCTGGAGTCCCAGCAGCGTCTTGGAGCAGAGGAAGAATGCCACCTCCTCTTTTTTCTGACACCCTACTGTCCCTTTGTATGGGTCCCAAGAACGATGACTAAAAGGCCTGGTCCAAGAGTCAGGAGGCCTGGCTTGTCATTCTGCCCCTGCCAGTAATGAACTACAAAACCATGTCTCCTTCTGTGTCATATCCGTTTCCAAAGAGGAACACCCAGGAGACTGCCATTCTCCCCAGGTACTTCACAGGGCTGACATGAGGACTCCATGGAATCCTTTGAAAAGGCAGAAGAGTATCTCTAAAATCAAGACATGAACGTGACACCTCTGAGCAAAATGCTGACCTCTGGACTGTGCCATCTGATCATGAGCCTGTGCCCCAGCTCACCGGAGAACGTTCTATCTGCTGCTCTGGTCTCCTGGTGGTGAGAAGTCACCACCACGGTGTCCTTTGCGGATAAAGACCTGTAGACGAGGCTGCTGTGCCTGTCTGCATCCCTTTGGCAGATGTGAACTCTCTCTCCAGGCCTACAGAAGCTAAAAATGCTGTGGCTTTGCCCAGCGATCTCTTACCATCCCCCCCCCCCAAGCCTCAGCCTGCTTGCCCAGATCTGGAGGTACCTGAGTCATCTGACCCCAACCCATTCATGTGACATCTTTGTTCGCTGTTACATTGACTTGAGAGAGGAAAAAAATACCTCAACCAGGAAATATATCTTGTAGAGGTATTTCATCCTCCCGTCACGTGGTGCTGGAATATCGCTTTAAAGAACATTCTTGTGGCGTTTCCAGGTCTTTCCCTTTAGTTCTGCCACGGGAGGAGCTGGTCCGAGGGGAAACTGCTCCCCAGCAGAGCCGATCTTCAAAGGGACTTCTTCGGGCAGGAAGAGGGAATGTCTGATATTGTGGCTGAATAAACAGACTCATCAAGCTCAGAGCCAGCTTGGAAAGCTAGGCCCTCTGAGTCTGCCGTCTGCCAGCCCCGCACGGCGCATGGCTACGGCTCTATCTGTAAGGCCCTTGTGTCTCCCTCTCCCACTCTACAGTCTTCTTCACCAAATGCCGTAGCGTAGCTGATTGTGCAATGATCACTTTCCTTACTATTTGTAGGCTACCCTAACATAATAGGCTCTGCACATCTCAACGAGGCAGATCACACTGTCTTGCAATCTCTTCCACAGCCCACAGTCATCAGCCTCCCACAACTGTAAAGGGAGATTAGCCTGGGACAGTGATACACACTCAAGATTCACGTTCCAAGGACACTGAGACAGAAGGGTCACCAAGAGGTCAAGGTCATCCTCTGCTACTTAGTGAATTCTAAGGCAAAGACTGTTAAAACAAAGCAGATTATATGGATGGCTCATAACACACTGTATGTCAGCCCTAGGCAGATCACTGGCAGAATCCTAAGCCTTACAGGATTCCAAAGAACTCCTTTTCCGAAACAAACAACAACACCTACAAATCCACACACTCCGAAAGACAACTGTCTCCCCTGTCCCCTGAAATGGTTCAGGGTCCCGCAATCTAGCCTAAACCTTTTCAAACCATCAGTTTTTCCATTGACAAGCTGCTCCCGAGCAAAATTCCAAGCCCCAGGTCACAGCAGGGATTAGGCTTAGAGACCGGAATTTCTCTTTTCCGTCCTGGAAAATTTGGGATTTTCTTTTAGCACTAAATAAGCACCAAAAGATGCCGTGGCTATTCCGAAAACCCGGATATTAACGCATGACTTTTGTTATGTGTGCATCCACGTATACACTCCTGGACACAGACACTCCATGAATTTCCCATCTCAAAATTTCAGCCCCATCAGAATTTGTTTCTGAAATTCTGAAATTTACGTTTGCTCTAAATACCCTGATATTTATTTATTATATTTCCTTGTGGGAAATATTCTGAAAGACACACATTCTTGGGAGGGTTTAGAAAACTCTCCAGAACCTAAGTTTCAAATGAAAGTTCATTTCCTCTAATTAATTCATCCCTTATACAACTGGCTATCATGGCTGTGTTATCCTACTTCCTGGCTGAGCCCTGTCCTGTTCTAGCAGAAATAATAGGAGAAAGTCATATCTATATCTGGATAATATGGATATCTGGGATCCAAAGCAGTTTTAATTTTCTCCCAATAGCAGGCAGTTAGGTCACCCTTCAGTCAAGTATCCCCCAATCTGCCATCAACACAGCTGCTGCCTTCCTAAGTGCCAACTAGGGCCGTGAATGGTGCTTCCTGGCTATAATCCCCTCAAGAAGGACACTGAGAAAGGAGGCTTGCATTGAGTTCAAGGCCAGCCCGGGCTACAGCAAGACTGCCTCAAGTAAAATAAAATTAAAATAGAAAAACAAAAGACTATTCGGGCTCCCTAGGATGATCAACATATTCAGGGTGTCTGTTTATTAGTGGTCATCATGAGTATTGTCAAGGAATCACAAGGATCAGGTCACTGTGTCCCCCCTCACTGACCCAGCCTAACAGCCAAGCATGCACCAAGTAGTCCACGTACCTCACCATTTTATAAAGCCATATTGTGTCTAAAATATCCCAGCTCAGCCACTCCGGTACTGGCTGACAAATTCCCAGGTATTTAGAAGAGACCAATGATTAGATTTTTCGTTTTTTAACTGATTTCTGTATAGGTGGCATCATCAATCGCCCGTCAGATGAAGAACAAAGGTCGGAGACTGTTTGTAGCCAGGCATTCTCAGATGCGCCCCCTCCACCCAGCGTGGAGCAGGCTCTCCTTGTGCAACCACGGACGCAAACATCCCTTAGGCGTGGAGAGAGGGACAAGGTGGGAGGCATTGGTTTTTGCTCACCTTTGGCCAGGCTTTATTTGTTCTACAGATAAAAAAATAACTTTGGACTTCTTTATCCAGCCAGTCATCTTGCATCGGCAGTGAACTCCCTCAAAACTTTCTGTTCCCGTCAGACTCCTGAGAAAACAAAACGGAAAAAATAAAAGCACGGTTAAAATCTACTTTCTTTGGTCAACATCCTAGCATTGAGCAATTTCTTGACATCTAAAAGGGACTGTCCTGGAGTCTGACTGGAAGTGAACTCTCTATTGATCAAATGGCTGGGGCCAGGAACCACTGGAGAAGGGAAGCTGAGCTTGCAGACCCTTGTCCTATGTCACCTCCCATTTCTCCCCTCAGCCTCATCAGGACTTTTTTTCCCTTTTGAAAATAGGGATCTTTGGAGGTTTAGACCATACACTTCTACCAACAATAAAATGTTAAATTTAGTTTAATTTACAAACTGCACATTTATTAACCTGTTCTGAACACAGAGAACACAGGAACACAGGAATGTTAACGCCTGTGCTCAGGTGTGCGATTTCACACGGAACCCATACATATGGAGGATTATTGCATGGCAACTCAAAAGAAGCACGTGCCAAAATTTAAGGTGAAATTAAAATGAACACAAATGGGCTTAACGTCTTATTTCTCACACCAATGAAATGCTCGGAATTCCCCTGAGGTAGAGAGACCTTACTTCTGCATCCATCACTTTTAAAATGTGGGCATCTATCGTTCTGTCCTGTCAAGCACCGCTCCGCCCTTATAAAAACCTGTGTTTGTGGAAAGATCCGCTGCCTGTCATGACGGGTGTCTGTGAACAAGGCCGTAGCGTGGCATTCACAATTTAAGTACGAGGATAATTATGAGAAGAAAGCTGTATTTTACATTAATATCAGAAGTACCCAAAAATTCAGGGTATTGGAGCAGCGAGGGGTTGCCTAGTGGCCCTGATCTCAGACCTCCTCCTCGCCAGATGTGCTGCAGCAGCCCCGCACTCTCCAGACAGAAACATTTAGCCACCATCCAGTGGCTACAAGAGAAAAGGGAGGGTGGCTTACAGGCTAAAGGGCTTCTAGGAAGTTAACATTTGATTTCTACTCAAGGGTTATATTCCTTTAAGAATTCAGGAGGGGGACAGGGCCCTGACAGCCCCGACAGAGGCAGAAGCACGGTCCTCTGCACCCTGCCTATTCCATCCCCAAGGAAGGCCCCGATGAATTAATTCTCCTAGGTCTGCACAGAGATTCCAGGACCCTGTAGCTTTACGTTGAGGGATTAAAGACTTCCACAACACAAGAGGAAAAACAGATATTTGGGGGGCTCAAATAATGGCAAGTTCTTACATATTCAGAGATTTATGCCTGCTATAAATAAATGCAAAAACTGTCCCGGAGCATAAAATGAATAGTTATCTGATTTTCATATTTGTGATCGCAAGCTGGAGATCTTTTACAATGACAGTATTCCTTAGGAGTATGTGTATATTCAGTTCACCAGATCATCTCTAAAGGTTCAGCTTGACTTTGACCCACAAAACAAACGGAGACAGAGAGAATGGATCCAGAAT
This sequence comes from Myodes glareolus, assembly GCF_982192425.1. Classification (NCBI taxonomy): domain Eukaryota; kingdom Metazoa; phylum Chordata; class Mammalia; order Rodentia; family Cricetidae; genus Myodes; species Myodes glareolus. Next base: position 5,144,932 of record NC_142030.1, read on the forward strand.
TGAGACGCTTCTTCAGAAGTTTGTATGCACAGTTCTGTATGTATCCATATCAGTTGCATACATATATGTGTACTTATGTACACATTTGCATGTGAAGAGAAGTCCCTGCCGTGACCATTCATCTAAGAAAATCATGTACCTTCGAAACACTATACAGTGATTCTCCAGCAGGTACTGAATAATACAACAGAACACATAGCATGGACCGGAGAAATTACTCAGCAGTTACGAGCACCTACTACTCTTACAGAGGATCAGGTCCCAGTGCTCATTGGGGTGGCTCATAACTGCCTATACCCCAGCTCCAGGAGGATCCCTGCACTCACGTGCACAAACCCACCCACGGACACGCACATGTACATAATTAAAAATGAAATAGATAGGGACTAAAGAGATGACTCAGTAGTTAAGAGAATTTCTTGTTTATCCAGAGGACTTGGGTTTGGTTTCCAGCAACCACGTGGTGACTCACAACCCTCTATAATTCCAGTTCTAAGAGATCGGATGCTCTCTTCTGATCACTACAAGTTTTAGCCATGCATGTGGTACACACACATACGTTCTTTCTCACAAAATACTCAGACACATAAAATAAAAGAAATACGTTTTTAAAAATTAAATATTTTCAAACAGCAAACGAGCATGTACTAGCAGAGTGAAGAATTGCATATAACTAAAGTCAGATTATTGCAAATCTCCAGTTTAAAAAAAAAAGGCTTTTCAGATAAGCAAAGATGTATTCAAAATGGAAGGACTTCACACTGGCAAATCATACCCACATATACAACCCTCACAGATATGAGGAAAGAACTGGTCCTGCAGCACCAGCCATGAGGTTAGAGTTAGAAACTCACAGAAGACAAGTGATGTGATGGGCCAGAATTCAGTCTTGCCTGAAACATTCTGGCAAACAAGGAAAACTATGTTGTTGTTGTTGTTGTTGTTGTTGTTGTCCACTTAAAACATCCAAAAATATGCTTTCACCCACAGGAGACAACGCCTCAGAAGGCACAGGACTGACAGAGGTCCCGGGAATTCTACCTCTCTTGCACCTTCCCAGGCACTGACCTTTGTTTCTGAAATGTCAAGACATCTCTTAAGTCATCATGAGCCTATTCTCCCAGCCCCTCAGAGTGCCACCCTCAAATGGACAGCAACGGTGCCAAAAGTGATAAGACCTGGGAATTGCTGAGTGGCACCAACTCTTCTGTCAACACAGCTGACCTGAAATCTGACCTTGATCCCCTTCCTTTAACGGTGCAGAGGAGAGGCACACGGAGACAAACCGTTCATCAGCTGCTCCCCCAGGCAGGAGTCTCAGGTGGGAACGGATGCTGATTCTGCCTCTCTTGACTGTCTAAACTCAACATCTCCATTCATGATTGTCTCCAGCTGTTCCAAAGAACACAAAGACAGATGTGCTAGGGAGAACAGAAACTCAACAGGGAGAAGGCTGACTTTTCGGCTTCTTCAATAATCCCTGTTATGAGCCAAAGAAGCTAGTTTGAACCCCCAAATATAGCACTAATTTTCCATTCTGTCAAACCACAGTGAGCACTTCAGTGTTGCCCAAACTTTTAAGGCTTTGTTGTGGCTTGTGAATGAATCAGAGCAGCAAGGTGTTCATCGGGTGAGGGGTCAGATACATACAGATGCCTTTCCCTTGTCACTGAGAAAGTCAGAAGTAATCAGAATAGTTGGTTTGCCCATTTCATGAGCAAACACTCTTAGTGTTCATAGTTACTGCTCAGCTCTTAGTTATGAAGACTGTCTGGTGAAACACAAGCTGAGTTTAAACCTTCATGAGTCCCAATCTATGGGTAAAGCACTTCAGTACTGAGCATGGCCCCTGTCACACACGGGACATCTGTGATTGTGTCTCATTAAGATGACCATGTCAAGTATTTATTTCAAGGCACAAGCCATTCCCCTGTGTTAAGGCAGAATCTATTCCTCTAAGCCTTGGAATATGGGTTCACCAGTGTAATTCTTCACACATGGGAGAGGGAAGAAATGATCACATGACTTTCAGGGAGATATTTTAGAATTTTTGCAACATCCACCCAAATGTCTCAGGACATTGGCTCTAGAAGAAACTGATCACAATATGAAAATCTGGTGACTCAAAGACCACCAAAACACAAGGAAATCTAAGCTAACCATGTAGACAGAGAGTTCTGATTAGTCCAAGGCCAAAAATACAAATGACATTGCTCTAGCCTCAGCCACCATCTGACTATGAACACATGAGACTCCAAGTAAGAGCTGCCCAGCTGAGCTGTCAACCCAAGAACCACGAGTAATACAATACATTCCCTTATTGTCGCTACACTTAGAATACTTTATCAACAGCAATGCTGGGTAGCTGAAACAGGTTTCTATAGCTATTAAATAAGTACACAGGCCGGGAAAACAGGCTACTTAGAAAAAAAGGATCACTAAGCATATCTAATGAAATCTACCAAAGGCATTATGTAGGGGATATCAGCAGTGGTCAGGACCATTTGGAAACTGGACAGCTTTGTGGATAATTGTGGCCAAGAGGAAATCTGCTATGGAGAAAGTAACTTCTTTTTTTTGAGAGTGGAATTTTCCAAACTCACCAACCATCTCAGCAGGATTCGTTAGCTGATTGCTCAATGCTCTGATCTCCTCTTCTTTACACAGAGCAGACTCATGACTGTCCCAGCCACGATTCTAGGTACAAAGTAGACAAAACATAGCACACGAAGGAAAAGCATCGGTAGGCACAGGAAATAGGCTCCGAAGAGCTCAACCTGTTCATTTATTTTGTAAAATAGACTGTGGTCCAGGTAGCACTGTAAAACAACCAAATATAGCGGGAGATAAGCGTGGGCGGGAGTGGAAAATAGAGGCTAAATGCCGGGCACAGGCAGCTGTGACATCATAACAGCCCCCGTGATTGCACTGATATGGCCACCCCTTTATTATGACAAGCTTAATTATGACACGATCCATATCTACCAAGTCTTTGATGGTTGTAAATAAGTCTGAGTCATTCCGCCATCATTTCTACCAGAGACACAATAGCTTTAGCCTTTGGGGGTAATGAAGTAAGTAAATGCCAAGAGGATGGATTTAATCCTTGTGCCTTTTCCGTTAAAATGCAAACAAGGCCTGCCGCCCCCCCCCTTCCTGAGTATCAATTTTTTATGACTGAGTAGGTCTTCTTGGTACTCAAAGACCACACCCCTCACTTAAAGAATACTTTCCACTCTATTCCAGTCTAAACCCACAAACCCCTCATGCTCAAACAGGAATTCCATCTATTACAAGAGCACAAGATTGCGCTGAGAATCAGCTGAATAAAATGTTGACACTCGTTGACCAACTTTATAAACAAACACAGTATAAAACAAACAAAAACTATGGTTGACAGTTTCTACGGATCCAGTAAGACAGAGCATCTACAAAGCATCCACCCTTTGTCTGTGTGTGCAGACAGAACCCAGCACTCAGGGGCGTCCTCACTATGAGCAGGGTAGGAAGAAACCCAGGACTCAGGGATGTCCTCTCTATGAGCAGGGTAGGAAGAAAAGCGCCTTTCACTGAGATCTAACTTACTTGCTTTTTCTTGGCTTCTTTTAATTCTTCCATGTTAATGAAACCAATTCAAAATAATTTATTGTGTGGCATGGGGACAAGGGGTTCATGAAGATCTGTTCTCGAGAAATTTTCAAGAAAATTTGAGTTACGAAGGGCTACCCTGTTGGATGTCTCACCAGAAGGACTAAGAACAGTGAGTGTTTGACCCTCTTTTGTTGAGAGACAGCACGTACCTTCAGGGTACCTCCTGGACTGGAAGATTGCTTCGGTGGTTCAGAGCACTGGTTGATCATTCAGAGGACTGGAGTTTGATTCCCACACCCACAAGGCAGCTCACAAACATATGTAACTACAGTCCCAAGAAATCTAACAGCCTCTTCTGGCCACTTTGGGTACTGCATGCCCATTGTACATGGACATAGAATTCTAAACATAAAATAGGAATAAATAAAATCAACCTCTTTCTTAAAGGTCTGGATAGTCCATGTGACTCCCAGCTTCACTGCATGTGATTCCCCATCCTCCATTCCTGTTGCTGGCCCTCCACTCTCCTGTCATCTGTTCCTCCAGCTTGAAAAGATAGGTAGGTGATGGATGGGTAGGTTATAGATTGATGGATGGATGATAGATAAACCTATCAATCAGTAGATAGATGACAGATAGATAGATAGATGATAGATAGATAGATAGATAGATAGATAATTTAAAATAGACAAATTTTAAATCTTCTCAGTAATACAAAGATTTCTAAGAGATGATCTGAATATTAAAAGTTTTTAAAAGGTAATAAAAATAAATTCTTTAGCAAGGTATGGCAACACATGCCTATAAATCTCAATATCCAGGACCCCCTTTTATGGAGAATTCTGCATTCAAGGCCTCTAATCTGCATAACATGGTCAACCTCAACGACATGGTAAACACTGATAAAGAGGAGGAGGAAGGAAGGGAGGGAGGGAAAAAAACTCCTTTATAATGACCTTTCTATTAGAGTGGTGTGTGTGTGTGCGTGTGTGTGTGCGTGCGTGCACATTGGCATGTAAATAATGGAATAATGGTCTGTTTGTGCCATGGCGTATATGTGGGTGTCAGAGCTGGTTCAAGTGTTTTTGGAGATGCCTGTCTCCACCTCTCGTCTCCTGTAGATGTCTGACTATTACAGACACTTGTGCTGTGGTGTCCCCAGCTTTTATGTGGCTGCTAGGGGTACAAACCTAGGTTTCCAGATTTGAGCAATAAACACTTTACCCACAATGTCATCTCCCTAGCCCATGACCTCCCTTTGTTTAAGGTCAAATAAACCCACCCTTATTGTGGCCCAAATTCCCTTGGCACCTGTTTCCCTCTGTCATTCCAGAGGACCACAGCTGGGCCACTGCTGTCTCTGTGATCATCAACTCTTAGTCTTTCTTCCATTCCTAACTTCAAGGGTTCTTGACAGATGGGCACACAAAGGACAACTTAGGTCTTACCCTGGTGCCAGGCTTGGGAAGTGGAGATAGAGAGATGCCCAGAAGAGATAGGGTTGAAAAGAGATAAGATGCTGACCATGTTAACTGAAGAATTATGGGCAAATGGACACGACGGAACTCAGAGAAGCCACTACGGTGACCTCTAATGGAAGGTGGTCCAAGTACATGAGCTGAGAAGGGACAGAAGACCTGTCTAGAATGAAGACATCTACAAGTCTGTAATCAAGTTGCTGGGGCACAGAAACAGAGAAAGAAGAACACTATAGGGGCACACGGGTAAAACGCGCTCACCCATCCCCTTTCTACTAGCCGGGTCACTGTCAACATGGCAAAGTAAGAAAGGCAAGGGACTAGGAAGACTACTGTGGTGCTAATATCC